>NW_016810237.1:45359-47359 GCF_001698545.2 Rhinopithecus bieti | reverse complement strand
ATTTGGAAAACATAGTGCAACTATTCCCATTGTACCCACAGCAGAGTTCCAAGACAGGATATTGGTGAGTGTGCTCACCCCACAGTTGTACTTCACACATACTCCCTGCTCTTTCCTTCAGACAGAGCTGGTTAGGCTGATTTCATTTGTAGCGTAGTCTTTGTAATTAGCTTGACAGTAAGTGCGTGACGTGTGTTTTTTACTTTCCCTTTTCATTACATTCTAAAACTGGAGTAAGAATCCTAATGACTACTAATAAATTTAAAATAAATTTGGTATTTTTCACGCACATGTTTTAACAGTGAAGGATTATTATGTACTTTAATTATTTTAAGCTTCAGAGAAATAGGAAGAATTGAAAAGTAAGCATTAGATTGAACTATATGAGAGTCCAGGAGTTTGAGACCAACCTGGGGAACATAGTGAGTCCCTGTCTCTACAAAAAGCAAGAAAGAATGAAAGAGGCCTGGGCACAGTGGCTCATGCCTGTAATCCCAGCACTTCGGGAGGCCGAGGCAGGCAGATCACGAAGTCAAGAGACCGAGACCATCCTGGCCAACATGGAACCATGTCTCTACTAAAAATGCAAAAATTAGCTGAGTGTGGTGGCACGCACCTGTAGTCCCAGCTACTCGGGGGGCTGAGGCAGGAGAATCCTTGAACCCGGGAGATGGAGGTTGCAGTTAGCCAAGATCGTGCCACTGCACTCTAGCCTGGGCAACAGAGAGACTCTGTCCCCACGTCTCCACAAAAAGAAGAGAAAGGATGGAGGGAGGAAAACTTCTTTACCAGTAAATGATGGAAGACATGAAAAACAAAAGTCCATAGCAGAAAAGCCTGGGGAAAAAACTTAACCTCATTGTTAAAGAAATACAATGCGTATTTTTTTTTTTTTATGTATTAACAAAAACAATGAATGGATCTTATGTTCACCATGTATATGGTGAAACAGTTGTACCTTTATTGTAGTGACAGTCACATTGGTGCAGCTCTTTGGAAAATGTGAAGTTATTAAAATGTTCCTGCCCTTTGGTGCTATGATAATCTCCCCTCTGGGAATTTATCCTAAGAAAATAATTCAAAAGACGAGGAACCACTCCATGCACGATGATGTTACTGAAACTATGTGTAGGCCGGGCACGGTGGCTAACACCTCTAATCCCAGCACTTTGGGAGACCAAGGCGGCTGGATCAACTGAGGTCAGGAGTTTGAGACAAGCCTGGCCAACATGGTGAAACTCCGCCTCTACTAAAAATACAAAATTATCCGGGCATGGTGGCGCATGTGCCTGTAGTCCCAGCTACTTGGGAGGCCGAGGCAGGAGAATTGCTTGAACCCGGGAGGTGGAGGTTGCAGTGAGCCAAGATCATGCCGCTGCACTCCAGCCTGGCAACAAGAGCGAAACTCTGTCTCAAAAAAAAAATAAAAAAGAAACTATGTGTAGACAGTTTTTAAATTTGGTTTCATTTAAAGTCCAGGGGCAGTGAAATGGCTGAGTTATAATGTATCTTATATCATCTTAGGAAATATTCAGTCATAGTTTAAGAATATATTACAATGACTAAGTTATATCTTCAAATATTCAGTGACGGAAAATAGTTCTGAGACTATATTGCAACATGGGAAAAAGTTAAAGGTTTTGTTTTAAGGAAAGAAAAAATGCTTTAGCCATTCTAGGTACTAACTGTTCCCCTCAGTAAACCTTCCTTTTTCCTACAGTGATATCTTTGTTCTGGTCCTTCTATCAGGAATACACCAATCCCCTCTCTGCTTAAGTGTCACTGCAGTTCTGTGGCTCTCTCTGAAAGTCTCCTGTGTACCACTGTTTCATACATAACATCCATCCCAAGTGGCTAGTAGTGCATTGCAAGGGTTTGCGCTGCTATTGCCGCTGCCAGAGGGCTGTTCACACCTCCCTTTGGTCACCCCACTGCCCAGCATATGCCTTGTCAGTTAAAATAAAAGTTTTCTCCAGCTATTTCCCTCTAGTTTCCCCTGC
>NW_016810237.1:35053-41802 GCF_001698545.2 Rhinopithecus bieti | reverse complement strand
ACAGCCATGAAGTATAACCTGGGATTGGACCTGAGAACAGCTGCCTATGTCAATGCCATTGAGAAAGTCTTCAAAGTGTACAATGAAGCTGGTGTGACCTTCACATAGATGGATCATGGCTGACTTCCTCACTACCCTCTTCACTTGTAACTTCTGCAGACCTATCACAAGTTTACATGTAACCACAGAAATCCCTTTCTCTCCTGACTCAGTAATAATGGATACCATTCTCAACAAGTCAATGCAAATCAGCCCCGAAGGAGAAAGAAGTTAAGGTTAGGGGATCATGTACAAGCTGAGTGTGAAAGTAGAAATCACCTACACCAGAGAGCCATTTTGGTATTTTGCCTTTAAATAAAAAGTCTCCTCCATCTGGCTGTGCAGCCTTGCTCTGTGGCTTTTCCCAACACAATCAGTGCTATTGCTGGGGAAGGGACAGTCAAGAGCAGTCAGTTGCTTGCTTATTTTGCTCTGGACGAGTCTGGGACACGCTGTAACTTTAACACATTTAAGAAGTAGGTGTGTGGCCTTTTCAGAAGGTGGCGTGGTCCTCAAGTGAGTTCTTAGCATTTTATATCAGCAAAATAACTCAATTTTGCAGGTTGCAAACAAATATAAAAGCTATTTCTGTTTATGAATTCTATTCTTTTAGAATAAAGTACATGCTGCTGTAATAAAATTGTCTTTAATCACTTAACAAGCCTAACCTTGACTGAAATAGTGAATGCCTACAAAAATTATTAATGAAAAAAACTAATATTTTTATATCATAAAACAGTGTCATTTATAGCTTATCAGTCATGTATTGTCCAGCAAACATTAAAAGCCCTGTGGATAATTATCTTCATACCTGCAAAGTGGTAGAGGCTATTTTCGTTAAAACTGTCAGAATTCGTTAAGTGTAATTCTGACACATAGTCCAAAGAATGCAGTAATCTTTTTATCATGTTAGCTAATTGTTCTCTTTTGAAGATCTATGGTTGACTAATTAAACAATAACTCAAGTAGAGTATCCCAGAAAAAAACCACTTGGGCTCCCTGTCTGGAGTCTGGCTGGCTCTGAGCATTGCCAGTGGGCCCTACTCACCTGACTTTGTGTCCTCTCCTTTTAGAGGCTTTCCATTCTGCACCCAGCTTCGCTAACAGTGGGCTGAAAACAACCTTGGGTTGAGTTTTTTGTTTGGGAGTTATTTGGTCAGGGCCTTTTGAACAGTAGTGTCCCTGTGAAGTGCTAGATACTATATGTGTAAGAATGAGCTTTTTATCTTTTTAACTATAACACCCTTGAGAAATTTCTAACTACTTTTTAACTGCATGGCTTAACCTAGTGATAAAAGCAGTTATTGAAAGTCTACATTTTCCAAAACTTACGTTTCTTCTCTTGTGTTTTTACATGTGGTAATTTCTCTTTTCCTGAGTTATAATGCTGCAATTGGATTTCTGAAATGTTTATAGCGACCACGTATATAACACTTCCTTCCACTTTATTTCGAGCTGCCCAGATTTTATTCTTGAATTCTTTTTTTTTTTTTTTTTTTTTTTCGGTGCTCTACACATTCCGAGAAACTTCCCTAGTAATGAACTATAGAAATGATCTCTTAAAGTAGTCTTTATTCTTGAATTATTTTGTATTTTATTAAATAATATCAACAACTGTTCTTGAGGAAGAGGCTCCAATGTTTAAAGCCGATACACTGAAGTAACTTTTAGTGCCGTTTTTCACTAAAGGGGATTTTATGTGGAATAATTTAGCCACAGAATGTAACAACTATTGAAGAGAGAATACTAACTGTAATCAGAACTGAATTCTAGAGTTCATTCCACCGGTTACTTAACTGCCAATGTGAAGCCTGACTTTCATTTGGTTTTTGTCTGTGTTTCACAGTTCAGCCTCTGCATGCTCCTGGCATCGGGTCAGTCAGATAAACAGGCCCCCAGTGTATGGGCATAGTGAGCCATTCCCCAGCCTGGTGGTGTCTATCTGCACTCTAGGTGGGCTACTAAAATGTGTAAGGGGAAAAGTGATACAAAAACCAGTTCCAGAATGTTTGAATAATGGTGGGTAGGGCAGCAGATTCAAGTCATGTGAATGTGGGATAAGTCTTAGTGGTGGCCTTTGACTATATATTGGAAGTTGGATACATATTGGATATTGGAAGTATCGTTTTTTGCCTTGAGGGGGCAATTTTTGTTTTTTGAGACAGGGTCTTGCTCTGTCACCCAGGCTGGAGTGTGGTGGTGTAATCACGGCTCACTGAATCCTCTACCTCCTGGGCTCAAGTAGTTCTCCTGCCTCAGCCTCCTGAGTAGCTAGGACCACAGGTATGGGTACTACATACACCTGGCTAATTATTTTTATTTTCTATAGACATGAGGTCTCCCTGTGTTGCCCAGGCGGGTCTCAAACTCCTGAACTCAAGTGATCCTCCTGCCTTGGCCTCCAAAAGTACTGAGATTATAGGCATGAGCCACCATGCCTGGCCAATAGTAATTTTTTAAAGGTTAGTGTTGAGGAGTATTGTTGATAGTGTGCTAGTTATATAAAGATGAGAGCACTAGTGTCAGTAAATTTGGCTCCTGAAGCTTTTAGTTTTTAAAATTCCAGTCAATTACTCTTTTTACCTTGATATAGACATTTTATTTTTTCAGATTTATTTACAATTTTTTTTCTTTCTTTCTTTCTTTTTTTTTGTGACAGAGTCTCACTCTATCGCCCAGGCTGGAGTGCAGTGGCACCATCTCGGCTCACTGCAACCTCCGCCCCCTGGGTTCAAGCAATTCTGCCTCAGCTTCCCGAGCAGCTGGGACTACAGGTGCATGTCACCACGCCCAGTTAATATTCTTGTAGTTTTAGTAGGCATGGGGTTTCACCATATTGGCCAGGCCCGTCTCAAGCTCCTGACCTCGTGATCCACCAACCTCAGCCTCCCAAAGTGCTGGGATTACAGGCATGAGCCATTGCGCATGACCTATTTACAGTTATTTTTAAAACTCACACGTGATAATCAAGTTACTTCTGAAACAGCCATAGATGACTTACATAGCACCTGAAGAAGACTTAACCGTTGCTTTATGAGCCTCTACACCAGAGTGTATTCTAATTACCCTGATTAAGGAGATGAAAAGTAAAGGCATGATTTTNCCTGCTGGCAGTTCACGCCCTGACCACTAACCTCAAGTAGGTGCTCAGAGCTGCCCAGCAGTCATACTGCTTTTCCATGTTCTATTCGTTCTCCCCGTTCTCCTGAGTGATTACATCATATTTTCTCCTCTTCTCGCTGCCCTGCACTCCAGCTCATGACCTGCTATCTGTTCACAGATAAAACTGAGGCAGCCTGGGAGCTTCCACACCTACCCAGCTCCTGGTAGCTGTACCCAGTCCTGTGTCATCTCTCTTCGAATAGATCAGCTCTTTGTGCTTTCATGTCTTAGGTCCAGTTCTTGTTGTGGGCATTGGATGGTTTTTCCTCAGATACACTGCTCTAGCAAGTCTGCCCCTCTCTCCTACATCAGCAGTTTTCCCTCCTCTGACCCCTCAGCTTACCAAATGCTGTTTTAAAAAATGTATAAATCTTAATCCCACTTCCCCTCCCAGTACTGCCATTTGTTTCCTGTACAGCAAACCTCCTTGGAAGCGTTGTTATGTACTCAGCCTCCAATTCTTCTTTACTTGAACCTACTCCACCAAGACTATTCGTGTCCAGACAGCCAGTGACACCAGCATTGCCAAATCCAATAGCTATTTTCCGTCCTCATCTTGCTTACCTATCAGCAGTTCTTGTCACAAATGACACTCCCACCTTGAAACATGTTCTTCTCCAAGCTTCCAGGATATCACATTCTCCTGGTTTTCTTCCTACCTCACTGAACATTTCTTCTCTATTGCCTCTTGCTGGTATCTCTTCAACTCTCCACTCTCCTAACATTGGAAGGCCTGAGTCCCTAAACCACTTCTCTATCTATATTGAAAACTTCAGAGACCTACTTAGCCTCATGATTTGAAGTCCATGTATATACACTCTATTTCCACTAGAATATAAAGTCTGTGAGAACACAATTTTGATTTTACTCTACTGTGTTCCCTGGTACCTGGAAGAGTATGTAATCAATAAGTGTCCAAGCTGTATCAGTGACCCATTTTAATTTTTTATCGGGCATATGTGTTTTGTGGCTCTGTATGTCACCTCAAGAGTGGCAGCGAGTTAATTGTCCTTAATTTTTTAGAAAGCATTCCAAGAAACAAATTAGGAGAGAAGCTGACTTGATGGTGGAGGCCCTGAGTCATATCCCAGCTCTAAAAATAACCATCTGTAACCTTGGCCAGCTTCTCTGGTCCTTAGTTTCTTCATCAGTAAAATTAAAAAGCTGCTAAGATCCATACAGCTTTAAAAGTTGCTGGCAGTACTGAATACACAGGCAGAATTCTACCCCAAAGCCACTTTGGGGTTTAATCTGATTCCTTTCTGTGTTCTGGGTGGTGTCCCTGTTCTCTGGGGAGCCGAGGTGAACGCACTGTGGCACGAACAGCGTTAACACATTGCTCAGTGCATCTGTGTCTCCATGAGTGGAGGGTGCTCATCTCACTCCATGCCCTTATGTCTCTTAAGTCCAAAAACTATCTTCATTGTTGTACCATAATCTTATTTCGTGGGTATTTATTTGCTGTCAAATGTAATAAAAATAAATTGTGTTTAACAAGCAACTGCTTCAGTAAGTATCAAGATACTGTATCTTTGATACTGTACAGAAATGACGTATCGTTGCTGAAAGACAAAAAATCTGTCTGGTCATATATTTATGTAAGAATCCTTTGTCATCTTATCCAGGGACACAAAGCAGGTCTTTGTGGTTTTGTTAAACACATGTTCTTTTTCCTAATAGGGTGCATCTGAGAAAGACATCGTGCCCTCTGGCTTGGCGTACACAATGGAGCGTTCTGCCAGGGTATGTGTGCAGATGCTGTTTGCCTTCCTGCTAGTCACATGAAGTGCAACTCAATCGTGTTATCTCAGTCGCCAGACTGTGTGTGCTGATAGAAAGTAGCAGTCTGTTCAATGGTCCTCATTTCTGTGTAGCAAAACACATGCTTTTTCAGTCTCAGATGATGAGCAGTTTTTTTAGAGTCTTCAAATACGTTTATGAGGCTTTGGAAAGAAATAGTAAGGCCGAGTTAAGAGGTGATGACGTTGGCAGCTAGCCCAGTATCGAGTAGTTAGCCAAACTGGATGGCAGCTCAGTGCGCCACTATGTTACAGCTACAGGAGGCTACCTTACTGTAGAATTTGGTATAAGCACAAGTTGTTTTGACTGCTCGATCCCTACTTTAAGGCCTCAACCACAATTTGAGTCCAGTTTTCCTAATTTCTTCTTGGGTTCAGATTCTGTCTGCCTGTATTTATGATGAAGTAGCGTAAGCAGATACTGATGAAGAAGGTGGTACTTCTTAGTGCTGTTGTTTTTCTTGTTAATTTTTGATTGAGATGGGTTTATGTGCTATAAATTCATCTTTTTAAAGTATACAATTTGGCATCCTTTATTATATATACTAGCCATCACCACTATAGAATTCCAGAACATTTTTATCACCGTCTTCTTTTTTTGTTTATTTGAGACGGAGTCTCGCCCTGTTGCCCAGGATGGAGTGCAGTGGCGCAATTTCAGCTCACTGTACCCTCCGCCTCCCGAGTTCAAGCAATTCTTGTCCCTTACCCTCGCGAGTAGCTGGGATTACAGGCGTGAGCCACCATACCCAACTAATTTTTGTTTTGTTTTTTTGTTTTGTTTTTTGAGATGGAGTCTCGCTCTTTCACCCAGCTGGAGGGCAATGGTGTGATCTCAGCTCACTGCAACTGCCGCCCCTTGGGTTCAAGCAATTCTCCTGCCTCAGCCTCCCGAGTAGCTGGGATTACAGGCGTCCACCCCCATGCCCGGCTAATTTTTTTGTATTTTTAGTAGAGATGTGGTTTCACCATGTTTGTTAGGCTGGTCTCAAACTCCTTACCTCCAGTGATCCACTTGCCTCGGCCTCCCAAAGTGCTGCAATTACAGGCGTGAGCCACCGCACCCAGCCACCCCATTGTTAAGTCCAGAGAATCAGGCCCTCCTGCCTAGAGGTTCTGCTGCTACAGTAGTTTGTCTTTGGCTGCCCAAGTCCTGCCTTGAAACACTGAGAAGGTAACTTGGACCAGGCCTGTCTGGGCCTTGTGTGGTTATGGCCTGGCCCCTTGAGTCAGGATCATCTTCACTGCGTTTTCTCTTTCTTTTCAGCAAATTTTGCGCACAGCCATGAAGTATAACCTGGGATTGGACCTGAGAACAGCTGCCTATGTCAATGCCATTGAGAAAGTCTTCAAAGTGTACAATGAAGCTGGTGTGACCTTCACATAGATGGATTGTGGCTGACTTCCTCACTACCCTCTTCACCTGTAACTTCTGCAGACCTATCACAAGTTTACATGTAACCACAGAAATCCCTTTCTCTCCTGACTCAGTAATAATGGATACCATTCTCAACAAGTCAATGCAAATCAGCCCCGAAGGAGAAAGAAGTTAAGGTTAGGGGATCATGTACAAGCTGAGTGTGAAAGTAGAAATCACCTACACCAGAGAGCCATTTTGGTATTTTGCCTTTAAATAAAAAGTCTCCTCCATCTGGCTGTGCAGCCTTGCTCTGTGGCTTTTCCCAACACAATCAGTGCTATTGCTGGGGAAGGGACAGTCAAGAGCAGTCAGTTGCTTGCTTATTTTGC
>NW_016810237.1:16637-33114 GCF_001698545.2 Rhinopithecus bieti | reverse complement strand
ATAGCACCTGAAGAAGACTTAACTGTTGCTTTATGAGCCTCTACACCAGAGTGTATTCTAATTACCCTGATTAAGGAGATGAAAAGTAAAGGCATGATTTTTCAGTGCTTTTGGCACCTTAACTAGTAGGATTGGTAATTACTTTTTAATATATTTTTCCTTTTTTTTTTTTTAATCTATGATTCTAGCCAAAGAGCTGATTTACTGTTTTTTTAAAAAGCCTGGCATCTTAACTCACAAGCAAGTGAATTCCATATTCTCTAAACATCCCTGGCAGGCTTTCCCAGCCCTGCTATTCAAAGCATGGCACATGAAGAAAACTACATCTGTGGGTCGGGCGCGGTGGTGCTCGCCTGTAATCCCAGCCTTTGGGAGATCAAGGCGGGCGGATCACCTGAGGTCGGGAGTTCGAGACCAGACTCACCAACATGGAGAAACCCCATCTCTACTAAAAAAAAAAAAATACAAAATTAGCCAGGTGTAGTGGCGCATGCCTGTAATCCCAGCTACTCAGGAAGCTGAGGCAGGAGAATTGCTTGAACCCGAGAGGTGGAGGTTGCAGTGAGCTGAGATTGCGCCATTGCACTCCAGCCTGAGCAATGATCAAAACTCCATCTCAAAAAAAAGAAAAGAGAGAAAGAAAACTACATCTGTGGATATTGTACAAAAGATTTTACTACATCTGTGGATATTGTACAAAAGATTTTTTTATTATTTTTTAATTTTTTAACATAACTTTTATTGACTTGTGTTTGTACTTTTATCAAACATACTTCATTTATGTATTTATTTTGAGATGAAATCTCAGTCTGTCACCCAGGCTGGAGTGCAGTGGCGCGATCTCGGCTCACTGCAACCTCCACCTTCCAGGTTCAAGCAATTCTCCTGCCTCAGCCTCCCGTGTAGCTGGGATTACAGGTGTGTGCCACCACGCCCAGCTAATTTTTGTATTATTAGTAGAGACAGGGTTTCACCATGTTGGCCAGGCTGGTCTGGAACTCCTGACCTCAAGTGATCCACCTGCCTCAGCCTCCCAAAGTGTTGGTATTATAGGCATGAGCCACCGCACCCAGCCTCAAATATACTTTAGGCAATTTTTCACCTCAGCACTATTGACATTTTAGGCTATGTAATTCTTTGCTATGGGGCTCTCTCTGCCTTGTAGGATGTTTAGTAATATCCCTGGCCTCTACACATTAGATGTCAGGAAGACCCCTCAGTTATTAACAAATATATTCAGATTGCCAAATGTCCCCTGCGGAGCAAATTCATGCCTTGTTGTGAACTGTGATCCAGAGAGCCAAATAGTGATACAAGGTTTATTGTTCAGAATAGCTCGTCCCCTCCAATCCAGACACCTGCCTCCCATTTTCCACTCCCCAGAGGCAACCACTTTCAGCAGTCTTAAATGTTTCATTTTTATTCTATTTAAAGCCTTTGCTCATTTTTAAATTGGGTTTTGTCCACATTATTGAGTGGTAAGGGTTCTTTATGTATTCCACAGCCAGTTGTGGTGGTATAGGTCTATGGTCTCAGCTACTCAGAAGGCTGAGGCAGGAGGATCACATGAGCCCAGAAGTTCAACACTAGTCTAGACAAGATAGTAAGACCCTATCTCTAAATGAATTTTTGAAATATATATGTATTCTAGATAATTGACCTTTATCATGTATATAATTTACAAATATTTCCTCTCAATCTATTAGTTGTCTTTGCATTTTCTTGATAGTCTCCTTTTTAATCTTGAGAAAGCATAATTTATTTTTCCTCTGGTTGGTGTGCTTTAGGTTGTATGTAAGAAACCATTGCCTAATCCATGCAGATATATCCCTCTTTTTTTTTTTTTTTCTTTTGAGACGGTCTCACTCTATCGTCCAGGCTGGAGTGCCGTGGTGTGATCTCACGGCTCATGGCTAACTGCAGTCTCTACCTCCTAGGCTCAAGTAATCCTCCCCCTTCAGCCTCCCAAGTAGCTGAGACTATAGCACCAGCTATAGTCAGCCTCACAGGTAACTGGGAATATAGCACCAGGACTATAGCACATACCACCACAAAGCACAGCTAATTTCTGTATTTTTTTGGAGAGACAAGGTCTCGCCATGTTGCCCAGGCCAGTCTTGAACTCCCAGGCTCAAGCATTCACTCACCTTGGCCTCCCAAAGTGCTGGGATTACAGGTATGAGCCACTGTGCCTGGCCTAGAAAGACTTTTTTAAGAAATAGTGACCAAAAATATCCCACATTTGATGGGAGTTGTGAATCTACACATTCAAGATGCTCAACAAATTCAAAGCAGGATAAACTCAGAGATCCACACTGAGACACATTATAATCAAACTGTAGAAAGTTAAAGACAGAAAAGCAGCAAGAGATAAGTGATTCATCCTGTACAAGGGATCTTCAGTAAGATTAACAGTTGCTTATCAGAAATCATGGAGTACAGAAGGCAGTAGGATACTTCTTCCCCTCTCTCCCACTGATAGATGATATATTAAAAGTACTGACAGGAAAAAGTCAACCAAGAATCCTATATCTGGATTGAAGGAAATGAAGGAAACATTAATACATTCCCAAAAAAGTCAAGGGAGTTTATCACTAGTAAACTTGTGTTATAAAGAATGCTAAAGTCTCCCCATATTACTTTCAGGAAAGAAAAAAAAAATAGAATGCAAAAGTGGAGCTGGGGCCAGGAACGGTGGCTCACGCCTGTAATCCCAGCACTTTGGGAGGCCAAGGTAGGCGGACCACCTGAGGTCAGGAGTTCGAGATCAGCCTGGCCAACATGGTGAAACCCCATTTCTAATAAAAATACAAAAAAAAATTAGCTGGGCATAGTGGCATGCACATGTACTCCCAGCTGACTGAGGTGAAGACAGAATTGCTTGAGCCTGGGAGGCGGAGATGGCACCACTGCACTCCAGCCTGGGCGACAGAGCAAGACTACATCTCAAGAAAAAAAAGGGGGGAGAGGGTTAGGGGAGTCCAGCATGGTGGCTCACGCCTGTAATTTCAGCACCTTGGGAGGCTGAAGTGGAATCACCTGAAGCCAGGAGTCCACAACCAGCCTGAGTGACATAAGGAGAACCCATCTCTACAAAATAAAAATAACCAGACGGTGGCTCAGGCCTGTGGTCCTAGCTACTCAGGAGGCTGAGACAGAACGATTGCTTGCAGCCAGCAGCTGACTAGCCCAGACAACACAGTAAGACCCCATCTCTACAAAACATAAATTTAAAACATTAGCTGGGCATGGTGGTGTGCATCTGTAGTATTAGAGGCTCACGTGAGACCAGAAGTTGGAGATTACAGTGAGCTATGATGACACCACTGCACTCCAGCCTGTTTGACAGAGCAAGAACCTGTCACTAAAAAAAATAATAAATGAATAAAAATATAAGAATGCTTGGCTGGGCACAGTGGCTCATACCTGTAATCCCAGCACTTTGGGCAAATCACCTGAGGTCAAGAGTTCGAGACCAGCCTGGCCATTATGGTGAAACCCCATCTCTACTAAAAATACAAAAATTAGCCATGTATGATCACATGTGCTTGTAATCCCAACTACTTGGAAGGCTCAGGCAGGAGAATCACTTGAACCCAGGAGGCAGAGGTTGCAGTGAGCGGAGATGGCACCACTGCACTCCAGCCTGGGCCACAGAGCAAGACTCAGGCTCAAAAAAAAAAAAGAGCTAAAGTGAGTCCTTCAGGCTAAAATGAAAGGATACAAGATAGTAACTCAGAGCTACATGAAGAAGTAAAGATCACTGGTAAAGGCAACTATATAGCTAAATACAAAAACTAGTATGGTTGTATTTTGGGTATATTATTCCTCTTTCTCCTTTATGATTTAAAAACCATGCATAAAATAATATGCATCTATGTTAATAGGCACTAATTGTTTAAAGACATAATTTGTAACAATACAGGTAGGGGACAGAGAAAGGAGCAGAGTTAATGTATGCTGTTGAAGCTAAGTTGGTATCAGTCTGAACTGGACTTAGAACTCAGCATGTTAAATGAAATCTTCACAGTACCCACTAAAAAAAACTTTTAAAATATGCAGAAAAGGAACCAAGAAAGGATCAAAATATTACAGGATAGATCATTAACCAAACACAAAAGAAGGTATTGAGGAGCAAAACATGTAGAAACTGAACAGCATGTTGACATAAGTAAGTTCTTTGGTGTATGGGTTTTTCTGTTTTTCTCTTTTGGGGTTTGTTTGAGACAGAGTCTTGCTCTGTCACTCAGGCTGGAACACAGTGTTTTATTCTCAGCTCACTGTAGCCTTTGCCTCCCAGGTTCAAGTGATTCTCAGCCTCCTGAGTAGCTGGGATTGCAGGCGCCCGCCACCACAGCCAGGTAATTTTTTGTGTTTTTAATGGAGATGGCATTTCACTAAATTGGCCAGGCTAGTCTCGAGCTCCTGACCTCAAGTGGTCCACCTGCCTCGGCCTCCCAAAGTGCCGGGTACACTCACCGCGTGAGCCACTGCGCCCAGCCTATTTTGGTTTTTTTTGAGACAGGGTCTGGCTCTGTTGCCCAGGCTGGAGAGCAGTGACACAATCACGGCTCACTACAACCTTGACCTCCGCAGGCTCAGCTGATCCACCCACCTCAGCCTCCTGAGTCGCTGGAACCACAGGTGTGCACCACCAAACCCAGATGATTTTTCTATTTTTTGTAGAGACAGGAGTCTTGCTATATTGCCCAGGCTGGTCTCAAACTCCTGGCCTCAAGCAGTCTGCCCAGTTCAGCATCCCAAAGTGATAGGATTATAGGCGTGAGTCCAAACATAAGCAAGTTTTGGTTTTGTTTTGAGCCGGTCTTACTCTGTCCCCAGGCTGAAGAGCAGTGGTGTGATCATGGCTCACTGTAGCCTCATCTCCAGGCAGGAGCCACCGTGCCCGGTCAAGTAACTTTTTGTTTCAGTAATCACTTTAAATGTGAATAATCTCACCAACAGAAAGATCGGCAGAATCGATTTTTTTTAAATGATGTAATACTTGATCCAAATATGCAACTTACAAAATACTCACTGTAGACCCAAAGACACAAATCGGTTGAAAGCGAAAAGATAGAAAGAGATAATCCACGCAAATAGTGACCAAAAGAGAGCTGGGATGGCTATACTAATATCAGACAAAATATATTTTAAGCCAAAAAATGTTACAGAAAAACATTTTATGTTGGTAAGAGAGTCAAATCATGAGAAAATTAATAATTATAGACACATGAACCAAAAAAAAGGGGGGCTCCAAAATGCACAAAGCAAACTAATAAAATTGAAGGAAGAAATAGGTTTACAATAATGGAGACTTCAATACAGGCTGGAGTGCAGTGGCTCTATTACAGCTCACTGCAACCTCTGCCTCCCAGACTCAAGTGATTCTCCAACCTCAGCTTCCCCAGTAGCTGGAACTTTAGGCACACACCACCACACACTGCCAATTTGTGTATTTTTTGTGGAGATGGGGTTTCGTCATGTTGCCCAGGCTGGTCTCAAATGCCCAAGTTCAAGCAATTCTCCCACCTCAGAATCCCAAAGTGCTGGGATTACAGTCCTGACCTACTGCACCCAGCCAATACCCCACCTTCAATAAATATAACATCTAGACAAAATCAGTAAGGAACTAGAGGAATTGAACAACACACTAAACCAGCTAGACCTAACAGACATATTGAAAGCTCTCCATCTAACAAGAGCAGAATATATATTCTCAACTGCATATGGAACATTCCCCATGATATATCATATGTTAGGCCACAAAACAATTCTCAATATATTTTACAAGGTCAAAATTATACAAAGGGCCAGGTGTGGTGGCTCACAGCTGTAATCCCAGCACTTTGTGAGGCTGAGACAGGCAGATCACTTGAGCCCAGGAGTTCAAGACCAGCCCGGGCAATATGGTGAAACCCTGTCTCTACCAAAAAAAAATTTAAAAATTAGCCGGCTATAGTGGTGGTGAATGCCTGTAGCCCCAGCTACTCAGGAAGCTGAGGCAGGAGGATGGCATGAGCCTGGAAGGCAGAGGCTGTAGTGACCTGAAATCATACCACTACACTCCAGCCTGCAGGACAGAGTGGGGCCTGTCTCAGAAAAACAAAACAGGACAGGTTTGGTGGCTCACACCTGTAATCTCAGCACTTTGGGAGGCCGAGGCAGGTGAATGACCTGTGGTCAGGAGTTCAAGATCAGCCTGGCCAACATGGTGAAACCCCATCTCTACTAAAAAATACAAAAAATTGGCTGGGCGTGGTGGCAAGCACCTGTAATCCCAGCTACTTGGGAAGCTGAGCCAGGAGAATCACTTGAATCCGGAAGGCAGACGTTGCAGTGAGCCGAGATCACGCCACTGTACTCCACCTTGAGCAACAGAGCAAGACTCTTGTCTAAAAAAAAGAAAAAAATTATACGAAGTGTCTTTTCCTACAAAAGTGTAATGAAGCTAGAAGTCAATAACAGGAAAACCTGGAGAATTTGCAAGTAAGTGAAAGTTAAACAACATTCTTAAACAACCAGTGGCTTGAAGAAATGACTAGAGAAATTGAAATACTTTCAGATGAATTAAAATAAAATGCAAGATACCAAAATTTATGAGATGGTGTGACAGGGGTACTCAGTGAAATTTATAGCTTTAAATACTTACATTAAAAAAGAACAATCTCATGCTCACTTCGTCAGCACATATACTAAAATTGGAAAAATACAGCGATTAGCCTGGCCCCTGTGCAAGGATGACATGCAAATTTGTGAAGTATTTTGTATTTGTTTTATTAAAAAAAAAAAAAAAAAAAAAGGCCAGGCACAGTAGCTCATGCCTGTAACTCCAGCACTTTGGGAGGCTGAGGTGGGCGGATCATGAGGTCAGGAGATCAAGACCATCCTGGTCAACATGGTGAAATCCCATCTCTACTAAAATACAAAAAATTAGCTGGGCATAGTGGCACACACCTGTAATCCCAGGTGGGCTGAGGTCGCGCCACTGCACTCAAGCCTGGTGACAGACTGTCTCAAAAAAAAAAAAAAAGAACGATTTCAAATTAACAACCTAACTTTACACCTAAGGGGTGTTTAATCCTTTGGTTTCCCTGGCCACATTGGAACACATTGAAAGAAGAACCGTCTTGGGCCACACACAAAATACATTAACCCTAAAAACAGCTGATGAACTAAACAAACAAAAAAAAATCCCAAGAAAATCTCATAATGTTTTCAGTTATTTGTAAAGTTTATGAATTTGTGTTGGGCTGCATTCAAAGCTGTCCTGGGCTTCATGCTGGACAAGTTTAACCTAAGGTGTAAAAGAAGAGCCAACTAAACCTACAGCCAGCTTCTAAAGGAAGGAAACACTAGAGATTGGAGCAGAATGAAACAGAGAATAGAGAAAAAAGAATTGTCAAAACAAAAAGTTGGTTCATGGAAAAACAAAGCAACAAATTTGATGAACCTTTAGTATGACTCAGAAAAAAAAAAGAGAATAGCAAATAACTAAATTCAGAAAGAAAATGGAGACATTATTACCGACCTTACAGAAATTTTAAAGATTTTTAAGACAATACTATGAAAAATTGTATTCTAACATATTAGAAATCTAGATAAAATGTACAGATTCCTAGAAACATACAAATTACCAAATATGACTTAAGAAGAAATAGAAAATCTCAATAGACCTATAACAAGTACAGAGATTAATCAGTAATCAAAAACCTCCCAACACATACAGACAGAAAGTAGAACAATGAATACCAGGGGCTGGGGGCGGAGAATGGGCAGTTACTGTTTAGTGGGTACAGAGTTTCAGTATGGAATAATGAAAATGTTCTGGAGATGGATAGTGGTGATGGTTGTACAACAATATGAACATACTTAATGGTACTGAAATGTACACTTAAAAATGATTAAAATTATAAATTTTATGTTATGTATATTTTACCACAATAAAAACGAACAACAAAAAAACAAAAGTCCAGGCCCTGGGGCTTCACTGATGAGTTCTAACAAATACTTAAAGGAGAATTAACACTAATCCTTCACAAACCGTTCCAAAAAATAGAAGATGAGAGAATACTTCTAATACTTTCTATGAGTAATGAGGCCAGTATTACCCTGATACCAAAACCAAAGACGCCTGCAAACAAAGTAAACTATAAACCTGGGGTCCAGGCACGGTGGCTCATGCCTATAATCCCAGCACTTTGGGAAGCCAAAGGTGGGCAGATCACGAGGTCAGGAGTTCGAGAGCAGCCTGGCCAACATGGTGAAACACCGTCTCTACTAAACCACGTGTCGTGGCGGGCGCCTATAATCCCAGCTACTAGGGAGACTGAGGCAGGAGAATCACTTGAACCTGGGAGGCGGAGATTGCAGTGAACCAAGATCATGCCATTGCGCTACAGCCTAAGCGACAAGAGCTAAACTCCGTCTCAAAGAAAAAAAGAAAAAGAAAACTACACACCAATATCCTTTATGAATATAGACACAAAAATACTGAATTAAATACTAGCAAACCAAAGCCAGCAGCTCACTAAAAGTGCTACACACCATGACCAGGTGGGACTAATCCCAGGAATGCAAGAGGAGTTCAACCTAAGAGATCAATCGATGTAATGCACCACATTAGTGAAACAAAGGGGGAAAACATATTATCATCTCAATAGATGCAGAGAAAGTAGTTGACAAAATTCAGCACCCTTTCATAATAAAAACATTCAGCTAGGAATAGAAGGAACTTCTCAAAAAGAACGAAGAGCATTTATGAAAAAATCCGTAGCTAACATATTCATTGGTGAAAAATGGAAAGCGTTCCCCTTAAGCACAGGAACAAAACAAGGATTCTCACTTTCACCACTACTACTCAACATTGTACTGGAAGTCCCAGCCAAGAAAATTGGACAAGAAAAAGATATAAAAGCATCTAAATTGGAAAGGAAGAAGTGAAACTCTATTGTCAGATGACAGGATTCTACGTTCAGAAAATTCCATAGAATACACACACACACATATACACATACATGAACCTACTAGCCAGGCATGGTGGCTCACACCTGCAATCCCAACATTTTGGGATGTTAACGCAGGCAGGTTGCTTGAGCCCAGGAGTTCAAGACCAGCCTGGGCAACATGGCAAAGCCCCATCTCTACAAAAAAGTACAAAAACTAGCAAGGTGTGGTGGCTCACGCCTGTAGTCCCAGCTACTCAGAAGGCTGAGTTGGGAAGATCACTTGAGCCAGGAGGTGGAAGTTATGGTGAGCCAAAGATTGCACCACTGTACTCCAGCCTGGTTAACAGAGCCAGACTCTATCTGAAAAACAAACAAATAAATAAACCTACTAGAGCTAATTTTAATTCAGCAAAATTGCAGGGTACAAAATCAACACACAAAAATCAGTTATGGAAATATACATGTTAAGATGGCCAACTAGATGCAGCCAGGTGCAACAGCTGCCACTGAGGGACCGATTTGACTGGTGCAGTCCTAACAGATCTTCAGAGGGAAGGCACTGAGAATGGATGGAGGGAAGACACAGAAGCTAGGCTAAAGGGGGAGGAAGCTGGGAGGCCTGCATGGGGCTACTGCACCCCGGAACTCATTCCTGGCCCCCAATGATCTGGGGAAAAGGGTGAGTTTAACTGGCAAGGAGCAACGCTTCTTATGACCAGCCTCTGGAATCCTGGCAGGAGATCCTTTGACCACCATGGACACTGGAGTAGTAAGGGAGATACACTTAGAGAAGTGGCCAGGGCAGTAGCCACCTGATGAACCCAGAGGGTTTGGAGCGGGAGCAGCTGTAGTGGAGCACAGCCAGGGACGGCCACCCCTCTAGACTCAACTTGCTCCCATAGGAGACTTTCACCCTAGGGGAACTGTTGGGCCTGAATTTCACAGGGCAGTCTTACTCATCAGGCAGGGCTGGTCCTACCTGAGCACTCCTTGGTTGGCTGGCTTCTCTCAGGGCCCAGCCTGGCCATGCCTGATTGCAGGGAAGCCTTGAGCGCCCTAGGGGCCTACATCATAGCTCCGGTGCTGGTGGACCATGCCTGAAATGCTAAGAGCTCCCACAGGCCAGCCCCCAGGGCCACACACCAGTCCGCACACTCCTTCCACACTGCATCTTCCCCCAGGCCCACAGAAACACCCCACATGGCTTTGCCAGCACATGTGTGCATGGGCAGGTTTTGCTTATCTTGTCCTGCCAGCCTGCGTGTATGTGTACACCCTGCCCTGAAACTGCTGCAGCAGGAGCGCAGTCTGCTCCACTTTCCCATCTGACCACCACTGTAGTCAGAGCCATGGCAGGCACAGAGCCAACCAGCCCCAACCCCGCCCCTGCCAGTGCCCCACCCATTTGCCAGCACTACCCCAAGTGAAACTAGGCATAGAGAACAGAAGACTCTTACCAATGCTGACGCTCCCTAGCACCCTGCTCCCATGTCAACACCACTACCACTGCAACCGCACGCAGTCACCAGCAGGGGCCCCCACCATGCAAGCTGTGTTCCCTTTGCTGCTGTGGTAAATGCTGGCACAGAAGCAGGCATGCCAGCACCCACTAGCACCCTACGGCAGCTGTGCTGCTGCCACCACTGCTGCTGGCACATGCAAACGAGGATGGATTCCACTGTCTCTGCACTACTAAATGTCTTGGCTGACATTACCCATTAGTGTGTAGTGACCAGCAGTCAAATGAGAGCATCTTGGCTCACCCAGTGCAGTGGATTCTTAACCTCGAGGAGACAGAACAAAGTTGGGGCTCAACACAAGTCCTCCAGAGTTAAAGCATGCAGTCCAGGCGCTGGGAGCTGAGTGTCGGCCCTGTAAAATCTTCCAGAAATGAAGCCAGTTGACCGAATCCACCTTATATAACAGTGAAACTCTCAAGGTCATCAAATAGGATAAAAGGGAAAATATCCATCCAAAGGTCAGCAACTTCAAAGATTGAAGGAACATAACCCTGCAAAGATAAAAAAGAAGAAGTGCAAGAACTCTCGCAACCCAAAAAAACCAGAGTGCCTTCTTTCTTCCAAACAGCTTCACCACTTCTCCAGCAAAGGGTCTGAACCAGGCTGAGATGGCTGAAATGACAGAAATAGAATTCAGAATATGGATAGGAATGAAGATCTTCAAGATGCAAGAGTATGTTGAAAGCCAATCTAAGGAAGCTAAGAATCATGATAAAACAATGCAGGAGCCAACAGACAAAATAGTCAATACAGAAAAGAATGTTGTAACCAACTTGACAGAGCTAAAAAACACACTACAAGAATTTCATTAATAGCAGAATAGACCAAGTTGAAGAAAGTTTCTCAGGGGTTGAAGACTGGCTTTCTGAAAGAAGACAGGCAGACAAGAATGAAGAAAATAAAATACAAAGGAAGGAACAAAACCTCTGAGAAATATGGGATTATGTAAAGAGACCAGATCTATGACTCATTGGTGTCCCTGAAAGAGATGAAGAGAGTATAAGCAACTTGGGAAATATATTCCAGGATATCATTTATGAGAACTTCCCTGACCTAGCTAGAGAGACTGACATTCAAATTCAGGAAATGCAGAGAACACTAGTAAGATATTTCACAAGAAGATCATCCCCAAAACGCATGCTTATTAGATCCTCCAAAGTCAAAATGAAAAAAAAAAAGTGCTAAAGGCAGCTAGAGAGAAAGGTCAGGTCACCTACAAAAGGAACCCCATCAGGCTAACAGTGGACCTCTCAGTAGAACCCCTACAAGCCAGGAGAGATTGGCAGTCTGTCTTCAACATTCTTAATAAAAAGAAATTTCAACCAAGAATTTCATATCCAGCCAAATTAAGGTCCATAAGTGAAGGAGGAATAAGATCCTTTTCAGACAAGCAAATGCTGAGAGAATTTGTTATAACAAGACCTGCCTTACAAAAGCTCCTGAAGGAAGCACTAACTGTGAAAGGGAAAGACCATACCAGCCACTACAAAAACATACTGAAGTATGCAGACCCATGATAGTATAAAACAACCACACAAAGAAGACCGCATAATAACCAGCTAACATCATGACAAGATCAAATCCACATGTATCAATACTAACCTTGAATGTAAATGGCTAAATGCCCCAATTAAAAGGTATACCATGGCAATCTGGATAAAGATTTAAGACTCATTGGTATGGTGTCTTCAAGAGACTCATCTCACATGCAATGACACCCATAGGATCAAAATAAATGGATGGAGAAAAATCTACTAAGCAAATGGAAAACAGAAAAAAATCAGGGGTTGCAATCCAAATTTCAGACAAAGCAAACTTTACAAACCAACAAAGATCAAAAAACACAAAGAACAGCATTACATAATGGTAAAGTGTTCAATTGAACAAGAAAACTTAACGATTCTAAATATTAATATTTATGCATCCAAAATGGGAGCACCCAGATTCATAAAGCAAGTTCTTACAGATCCTCAAAGAGACTTCGACTCCCACACAATAGTAGTGGGAGAGTTTAACATCTCACTGACAGTATTAGATAGATCACTGGGGCAGAAAATTAACAATGATATTCAAGACTTGAACTCAGCACTGGATCAAATGAACTTGACAGACATCTACAGAACTCTCTTCCCTAAAATAACAGAATATACATTTTCATCACCACATAGCACATACTCCAAAATCAGTCACAGAATGATACAGGAAATACTCCTCAGAAAATACAAAAGAAGTGAAATCATAATGACCAATCTCTCAGCCCATAGTGCAATCAAATTAGAAATCAAGACCAAGAAATTCACTCAAAATCATATAATTACATGGAAATCAAATAACCTGCTCCTAAATGATTTTTGGATAAATAATGAACTTAAGGTCAAAATTAAGAAGTTCTTTGAAACTAATGAGAAAAAAGATACAACATACCAGAATATCTGGGACACAATCAAGGTGGTGTTAAGATGGAAATTGACAGCACTAAATACCCACATCAAAAAGTTAGAAATATCTCAATGTAACAACCTAACATCACAACTAAAATAACAAAAGAACCAAGAGAAAACCACCCCCAAAGCCAGCAGAAGACAATAAATAACCAAAATCAGAGCTGAACTGAAGGAGATTAAAACAGAAAAGTATTCAAAAGATCAATGAATCCAGGAGTTGGTTTTTTGAAAAAGTCAATAAAATAGAAAGACTGCTAACTGGACTAATAAGAGAGAAAATCCATATAAACACAATCAGAAACAATGGAGGACAAATATTTCTCTAAATAAATACAAATAACTATCAGAGAATATTATGAACACCTCTATGCACACACAAGAAAATCTAGAAGAAATGGATAAATTCCTGGACACATACACCCTTCCAAAACTGAGCTAGGAAAAAACTGAATCCCTGAACAGACCAATAGTGAATGAGCTCTGAAACTGAATCAGTAACAAATAGGCTACCAAAAAAAAAAAAAAAAAAAAAAAGCCCAAGACCAGACAGATTTACAGCTGAATTCTACCAGAAGTACAAAGAAGAGCTAGTACCATTCCTGCTGAAACTATTCCAAAAAATTGAGGAGGAGGGTCTCCTTCTCCTTCATAACTCATTCTGTGAGGCCAGCATCATTCGATACCAAAACCTGGCAGAGACACAACAAAAAAAGGAAACTTCAGGCAAATATCCTTGATGAACATCAATGCAAAAATTCTCAACAAAACTCAGCAAACTGAATCCAGCAGCACATCAAAAAGCTTGTCCATCACAGTTAAATAGGCTTTATCCCTGGGATGCAAGGTTGGTTCAACATACACAAATCAATGAATGTGATCTGTCACATAACGAGAACTAAAAACAAAAACCACATGATTATCTCAATAGATGCAGAAAAGGCTTCTGATAAAAATCAACATCCAACCATGCGCAGTGGCTCACGCCTGTAATCCCAGCACTTTGGGAGGCTGAGGAGGGTGGATCACGAGGTCAGGAGATCAAGACCACCCTGGCTAACACGGTAAAACCCCATCTCTACTAAAAATACAAAAAACTAGCCAGGCATGGTGGCAGGCACCTGTAGTCCTAGCTACTTGGGAAGCTGAGGCAGGAGAATGGCATGAAACCAGGAGGCGGACCTTGCAGTGAGCCAAGATCATGCCACTGCACTCCAGCCTGGGTGACAGAACGAGACACCATCTCAAAAAAAAAAAAAAAAAAGAGAGAGAGAGATGCCATGTGTACAAAAATCAATGCACAGTTATGAACTTTTTTTCAAATATATTTTGACACATCTTATCTAAATACATAATACAGAAGCCTGTATGACTCAGGCAATGTGGCCCAGGAGGGCCTGAGACTAACACACACACTAAGCAAAAGAACATAAAATATCTCTTATGGTCGGAAAAATCAACATTTTGTGTATTTACTTATTTTACAAAATGTACTCACAATGCTATTATTAGCTGAATTTGTGATTTCTTTTTGAATTTCTGAGTTATTCTTATTTATTTTTCCCATTTTGTTTTTGCACCAAGGAGACTGCAGTCAAATAAAATTAAACAGATACTACATGTGCTCGTCAGGGCAGCCGTACTGCGGCAGTACGTTGATGCACTCCTGGCTGGAGGTCTGCCAGGCGTAGGCCAGCGCTGTGTTCCCGTGGGCATCTCCAGCCATGATGTCCACCCCGTACCAGATCAGGATGTGCACCAGGACCACATTCCCCTTGCAGCAGGCCAGATGGAGCGCCGTGCAGCTGTCTCCCTCCCCACAGCTCTCGTTCACTTCCTCCCAGGAGCCATGTGCCAGTAGCAGGATGGCTGTCTGCAGGTCCTCATCAGCAGTGGCCTGCAGCAGGTGCTGGCCCAGGGACAGCTCCGTGCAGGGTAATGGAGCCAGGAAGAGCTTCTGCTCATATTTGGCATGGATCCACCATTCCTTCTCTTCCCTTGTGGAGTCTACTGAGGGTTTCGTCCGCCCCTGGCTGCTCTCTTGCCAGATGCTGTTGGCTAGCTCATTGCCAATAGATGACATAACCTGCATGAGCTCGACTGGCCAGTCATCCATGTCCAGAGATCGGACTCGGGAAAGGTGGGTGCCAAGATTACGGTGGATCCCTGAGCATTCAATACACATGAGGACTCCCAAGTTCAAACTGGCCCAGTTAGGATTCCGGGTCTCACAGTGCACACATGTTCCCACACATGGTTCAGATGGACTGCAGGGCCATGGCCTTGCTTTGGCTCATCAGCTGGAACTTGCTTTTGCTGCTCTCGCATGACTGCAGGCTGGCCAGGATCTGGCTCTCAATGGCTTGGACCCAGGCATCCTGTTCCTCATACGTCATGGCTTCAAAGTGCCACATTTGGCCTGTGAGGGACACAATGATAAAGTTTTCTTCTTGTTCTTCAGCAGTGCTGGACAGGCTATCGTCTTTCAAGCTGTTGGTGTTTTTCTTCCTTCGGTGTTTCTTTTTGTTGGCATGAGGAGAGTGGGGCGGGTTGAGCTTGGGGCTGGTGGTGCTGGAGATACTGGGGCTGGAGCATATGGAGTCACTCAGCCCGGTGTCTGAATTGGCTGAGATAGGTAGACTGTTCGTGTCCTTGAATAGGCCATTGCTTTTAGAGCTAGAGATAGGCACGCAGGCCAATGTGGCTAGGGGTGGCCTCTTTCCTGGAACTTTGATGGTAGATGTTCGAAGGTCAATCTCTTTTTTGTGAATATTCTTCATATAATCACCTAAGCTTGAATAATAGGTGAGCACGCCATTGTCACAGAGGGTGACATATTTCTTTTTCCATTTCTTCAGCCATTTCCCACTTAACTTTAAGAGCATGCCCTGTTTAATGGGGATGGCTCTGCCACTCCCGATGGTGTCAGCATGACTCTCCGGGGCTTTCTTCTCTTTGTCTGGGTCACTCCCTTTCTCAGATGTAAACAGCTTGGACCAGCGCTTGGACTGCTTGCGAACGGGCATGGGTGTGTTGGCAGTGGGAGGAACATTGACCTGAAGGTCCTCCTGGCTGGTGCTGGGAGTCAGTGGAATGGAGGAGGAATAGTTACTTAAACTCCCACCTCCATTTCTCGTCTGGGTAATATGCATGGTGGAAACCTGTGTGGAACAGAAGAAGGAATGACTTCGAAAATTTGGATAGTGACTTGCAGGGTCCTATAGACAGCTCACAATTACCTTTTAAAAAGATGCATTTTCTGGGCCAGGTACGGTGGCTCACATCTGTAATCCCAGCACTTTGGGAGGCCGAGGCAGGTGGATCACGAGGTCAGGAGTTCAAGACTATCCTGGCCAACATGGTAAAACCCTGTCTTTACTAAAAAGAAAAAAAAAATTAGCTGGGCACGGTGGCACATGCCTGTAATCCCAGCTACTCGAGAGGTTGAGGCAGGAGAACTGATTGAACAGGGACCTGGGAGACAGAGACTGCAGTGAGCCGAGATCATGCGATTGCACTCCAGCCTGGGCTAGAGAGAGAGACTCCGTCTCAAAAAAAAAAAAAAAAA
>NW_016810237.1:6892-16090 GCF_001698545.2 Rhinopithecus bieti | reverse complement strand
TTTTTTTTTTTTTTTTTATTTGAGACCCAGTTTCACTCTTGTTGCCCAGGCCGGAGTGCAATGGTGCAATCTCGGCTCATGGCAACCTCCGCTTCCCGGGTTCAAGCGATTCTCCCACCTCAGCCTCCTGAGCAGCTGGGATTACGGGCGCCCACCACCACACGCGGCTAATTTTTGTATTTTCAGTAGAGATGTGGTTTCACCATGTTGGCTTGAAGTCCTGACCTCAGGTGATCCACTCGCCTTGGCCTCCCAAAGTGCTGGGATTACAGGCCTGAGCCACTGTGCCTGGCCAACACTGTTCTGAATGATACTAACTAAACCTGAGAAAGCTCAATAAAAATTAAAAAATTTGTAAAACTAATACAAAGTCATTGCCTGCTTTTTTGTTGACACTTGCCATGACTTTCTAAAAGCAAAAGTGGGTAAACTGCTGGTTTCTCAGCATGCATCAAGACAGTGGTACCAATTACATTAGTCATTCTATTCTTTACTGTCCCCTACAGTTAAAAAAGATAGCCTGAATTACTTAAGAATGTATTTGATGAGGCAGTAAAAATTAATGTTGTTATGAAATCTTGACATGTCTCTTTAATATTCTGAATAAGTGGAAAGTTAATAAGAAGCGGTTCTGCTGACTGCAGTACAGTTGTTTTCTGTTTTTTGTTTTTTTAAATAATTAGTGATTTAATTGTGAATGGAACAATCACTTTTTCAGAGAACATCGTTTTTATTTAAAAGTACAACTGGGTCAGCGCAGTGGCTTATGCCTGTAAAATCCCAGCACTTTGGGAGGCCAAAGCAGGCAGATGGCTTGAGCTCCTTCAGGAGTTCGAGACCAGCCTAGGCAACGTAACAAAACCCTGTCTCTACCAAAAGTACAAAAACATTAACCTGGCGTGGTGCCACATATCTGTGATCCCAGATACACAGGAGCCTGAAGTGAGAGGATTGCTTGAGCTGAGATCATGCCAAAGCACTCCAGCCAAGTGACAGAGTGAGACTTGGTCTAAAAAAAAAGTACAACTATCATTCTCAAAAATAAATGAAGTGAGACATTGTCACTTCAAGGAAAATAAGTATTTGTTTCCAATGATGAAATTTAAGCTTTCCTGAGGACTTTGAAAAACTTGTTCCTTCTACTGTAGGTTTGACAGCTTTTCAATACTTAAAGGCGTTTTAAAGTAAGATTGGTGGTTAAACTGAAAATGATTTTTGACATAAAAAAACATAAACCAATATGTTCCAAGTAACTAATACGTAATACCATAAATGCAAATATGGGGCAAAAGATTCATTTACTGTGCAAGAAAGATCAATGAGTACTGATGGAATCAATTTATTAATATAGAAAATGCCACTGTAACTAATTTAAGAAACTAGCACTTGTGAAGTTTTGATTTAGTATTAAGGAATACCCACAACTGTCTGAAAAGTTTAAAAATACCCCTTTTATCAGCTACATAGTTGCATGGGGTTAGGTCACTTTATTGCTTCTTTTTTTCTTTTTTTGAGATGGAGTCTCCCTCTGTCTCCCAGGCTGGGGTGCAATGGCGAGATCTCGGCTCACTGCAACCTCTGCCTCCCAGGTTCATGTGATTCTCCGGCCTCAGCCACCCAAGTAGCTGGGACTACAGGCATGCACCACCATGCCCGGCTATTTTTTGTACTTTCAGCAGAGGCAGGTTTCACCATGTTGGTCGGGCTGGTCTCAAACTCCTGACCTCAAGTGATTCACCCACCTCGGCCTCCCAAAGTGCTGGGATTGCAGGTGTGAACTACCACACCAGGCCATTTTATTTTATTTTATTTTATTTTTGAGATGGACTCTTGCTCTGTCTCCCAGGCTGGAATGCAGTGGTGTGATCTCAGCTCACTGCAACCTCTGCCTCCCAGGTTCAAGCGGTTCTCCTGCCTCCGCCTCCAGAGTAGCTGGGACTACAGGTGTGTGCCACCACGCCCGGTTAAGTTTTTGTATTTTCAGTAGAGATGGGGTTTCACCATGTTAGCCGGGATGGTCTTGATCTCCTGACCTTGTTATCCACCCACCTCGGCCTCCCAAAGTGCTGGGATTGCAGGCGTGAGCCACTGCGCCTGGCCTCTTATTGCTTCTTTAAAGCAAATTGCAAAGAAAGACCTAGAGAATCCAGTTGCTCTTTTATTAAGCTCAACAACATGAGAGACTTTAAATAGTATAAATACATAACACACTTCTTGCTCAACTTTTGTTGTAGAAAAGTTACTTTTGAATGAAAAATTTCTGTTAAAAATATTGTTCTCAAGGAATATTTTCTGTTGTCACAACCCGGGTCATGGGTTACTACTGACATCTAGTTGGTAGCGGCCATGAATGCTGCCAAACTCTCTGCAATGCACAGGACAGTCCTCACAACAAAGCGTTGTCTAGCTCATAATATCAACAGTGGTAAGGCTGTGAAATCTAAACTAAAAATAGATTTTGGAAAAAAATCTCAATGTTATATTTCTACCACAGTAAATATTAATATAATCAATATAAACACATACTCTTTGAGATTCTCAATCATTTAAAAATTAAAAGAGTCTTAAGGAACAAAGAAAACACAAATAAATTGCTTCGATATTTTAGCAGGCACAATATAGCGTATGATGTCTAGAGCTGTGACCTAACACTGAGCTTGACATCTTGCAAAGTAATTAGCTAGAATAACAAGACAGGTTTCTAAAAAGCTCACCTTTGCATGATATCATGATGTATCTCCAAGGTCACTCTGTGGAAGGAAAAACAATTCATAACAATAGACATTATCATTTGTTAGGTCTGAAGACATTTTTTAAAGGGGGGGCAGAGGAAACTCTCCTAGCGGCCCTGAAATTCAAATTTTCAAGTTCAGAACAGTACCATAAGGGCACTTTGTTTTCATTTCTTGGTTTTTCACAACAATATGAGAACTAAAATACGAGGCAATATGCTGTTAGAAGACGTGTTTCTGTTGACTATTATAATATATAAATAATAACAGATTTCCCTGTTATATGCTCTTCTACCCACAAAAGCTTTTGCCCTATGCTATTTATTTTATGTATTTATTTTTTGACCCAGAGTCTTCTTCTGTTGCTCAGACTGGAGTGCAGTGGTGCGATCTTGGCTCAACACACCCTCCACCTCCCAGGTTCAAGCGATTCTCATGCCTCAGCTTCCCAAGTAGCTGGGATTACAGGTTTGTGCCACTATGCCTAGGTAATTTTTTTTTTTTTTTTTAAATAGAGTTTTGCTCTTGTTGCCCAGGGTGGAGTGCAATGGTGCCAATCTCAGCTCACCACAACCTCTGCTTCCCGGGTTCAAGCAAGTCTCCTGCCTCAGCCTCCTGAGTATTTGGGATTACAGCCATGTGCAACCACGTGCAGCTAATTTTGTAGAATGAGGCTCAGAACAACTGAGGGAAGGAAAATCTCAATTTTAGTAATAGGTCTACACAATATTAGCACTTTTTTAAAAGCCTGTAACATTAGCATGTAAGATGGATATGTCTATAGTGCTTCAAGTAGTTTTCATCTCTGAAATAATTTCACAATCGCAGAATTTAAAGTTACATGCTGGAAAGGACCAATGACCTTACACGACATTTAATTCAACACTCATTTTACAGATCAGGGAAACAAACCTTAAAACTGACTTGCCCAAGGTCCCACCAAATAGGAGCAGTTTCTCGTCCTAAACTCAAATGAAGCCGTGGCTCTCAAACTTTGC
Organism: Rhinopithecus bieti; assembly: GCF_001698545.2. Taxonomy (NCBI): domain Eukaryota; kingdom Metazoa; phylum Chordata; class Mammalia; order Primates; family Cercopithecidae; genus Rhinopithecus; species Rhinopithecus bieti. The sequence continues at coordinate 12,360 of NW_016810237.1, read as the reverse complement.
TGCACATTAAAATCACCTGAGATACTTTAATAACTGACTCATCTTCAACATGAGACATTTTAATGTAATGAGTGTTGGGTATGACTTTGGGCATCAAGGTTGTTGGTAAAAGTTTCCCAGGTGATTTCAATGTGCAGCAAAGTTTGGAATGATTGAGCTGGGGTGAAAATCAGAATCTTCTGGGATGCCCTTCTTCACGTAAAGATGCCTCACATCCATCCCTATTTTCCTAAAAGGCTTCTCAGTGCCTAGAGGTAGAGGGAAAGTGGAGATGGGAAGACACATGTGTTTGCAGACATGTATTTTGGAAAAAAAAAAACAACCTTGCATAAGTGATCTCAGTGAGTTCCACCTATCCCACTGATAACAGTGCACTACTGACTCATCATAAACATTTTTCAAAATCTTTTCTTGAAGCCAATTTGCCCTATTAATTTGCTCAATAAACCTTTATTTCACCAATAGTTAATATACCAAATGATTATTTCTCAAACTTGCTGATGGCAAATTAAAAGTTACTTTACTTTCAAAAGTAGACTTCTAAAAAGTAGAATAACGAGAAAAAAAGCATGAAATTTGTTTGAGCAAGATTAATCTTCAAAGCGACTTTTGAACTATATGCTAACACATCAAAATCTCTTGAACTCAAAAGAAGCCAGGGACTGTAGTCAAGGTAGTTTTGGTGTATGTGTGCTCAAAGATTTAAGAGACTCAGCTGACTACAGACATTTAGTGATTACTCAATAGGTCCCAAAGCTCAGGACTTGAGACAGAGTTTGAGTCCAGTTTTTGCTGAAACACAATTTCATCACAACTATTGTTAAAAGGGAAGGAGAAAAGTGACATTATTATGAGTGTAAACTTGCCATTTTTAATTGAAGTAAAAGTTACTGACAATTGAATTCGCTAAAAAGGCTAGTGCATTTGAAACAAAATTGTTTATAAGCTAGTTATGTTTACAGAATGAATAGTAAAATTAAAGACATTAATATTCTAAATTACTACTTTCCAAACTGTGTTCTAATAAATTAGCACTTTCCAAACTGTGTTCTAAAAATCAACACTCATGACCCAAGGAGATGATAATAATGTACACTGGACAGCCCCTATGGAGCTGGTGCTGGTGTTGGTTGTTCCTTTTAAAATAAACTCCATCTCAGGGTGCTCTCAAAGCGCATCTTTGTGGCCCACGAGGTGCTCATGCACAATGGGAGAAATTCTAATGCAGATACACTGTGGTGCCAGAAGAGGAAAAGCTGTTCCTTCTTCCAAGGCTAATGTCCAAAGTAGTACACACCGATTTAGGCCTATAATGCATTGAACAACTAAGTTTTCACAAAAAACATTCAATAAAGGGAACCTATCCTTCTCACTGTGTTCAACATTCTCTAAAGGCATAAAGGCATCAAAAAGATACACTGTTTCTGGGATTGCTTCTCTGCTAACTGATTTTTTCCTTCCACCACGACGTCTAAGATTAAAAGATAAACTGATACTTAATATTTAGAATCTGGATATCAATATATAGTTGATTCTAATTTCTTAAACTGATTGTGGAAGAGGACACCCAAATGGCTGAAATAATTTTAGAATAAATGAATCTGTCCCTCGGCAGTATAGTTGTACTCACGATATTATTGTCATTGTAAGATAAGGCTGGCTGGCTGTGCTGTCATCAAGGAATATTGCCGAACATGAGCTGTATTGTTGACTGAAACGCACAGTAGATACCTGAAGCGGAAGGGAAGTATTAGCTAAACTTATCAAAGTGTATTTTTTTCTTGGTTAAAATGTCAAATGACAAAGCACTAAGATATTTCTTACACTCCATGAACTGCCTGAGTGCGGTATCATGTGCACTCTACAGAAAACCCATCGGAGGCTCTTAACTTCCAGAGACGATGTTTAAGATACGGGTTATAAAATGCTGTCCTTAATATGGTACCTGTCATCAAACCTAACAAGGATTTTATGAATTCCCTTTAAAAATCATGAGAAAAGTTTAAAATAAGATTTCACTGTTTTTTTCTACAGCTATATAAAGCAGCCAAGAATTTCTATGTCTATGATTTATTTACTATGATAAAATGTAATGTATTAAATAATACTGGTACAAAAGCATTTTACTGCAGTGACTACAAGACTAATGCATTTACTAAATTACTCATCCTAAATGTATTATTTCAGGTGATATTGTGACAAAACAAGTGTTTCAGATTCAGAGGCTCTGTGTGCCAGGGCTGCTAGGCCACCAACAAGCGAGGAAGCCATAGGTTTCTCTAGTCCTATTTTCTTATGTGGAGGATAAAAAGAGTATCACTTAAATATTCTCTCACACCCTGAAAACAGATGAAGACTTAAAAAATCTAACTTTCACTTCATGTTTAAATAAGACTGCCATGACATGACTCAAATGAGACTCAGAGAATACTTTCCATTCATTTCAAAACTTGATCCATTTCATTCAATAAATCATCTGACCTGCACCTAGCCATTTTCCTGCTCTACCCCGCTCTCTCCCTAGAATACTTCTCCTTGCTTCAGCAAGCTTGACGCCATCTACCCTCTTGGATCTCTTTGTCAGCAGCCACACCCAAAAATGGTTTTTTTGTACACTAATTAGTCGAATTCACCACTGCTTGCAAGATACGAATTCTTGCAGACTATTCCCCTCATGAGAAAGTATGCCTCTCCATAAGAGGCTCCAGCTGCTGAGCATAGAATTTTGAGTAAATCCAAAACTTCGACAAGTGTTTGACAATTCAGTTTTCATTTGGAAGACAAATCTTACTACATTTAGTCACAGCAAAAACACTACTAACAGTTTACTGTTTATGGGTATTATTTAGGGTAGTCACAAAATAGAAACAAATAATCTGACGTCAGTCAGCATAGATCAGAGTATGAAATTTTACGATCTTTTAATAAGAAATGGAAGGGGTTACTTAGTAGTTTTAAGGTTTAATGACAAAAACTAGAAAATAATTGTACCTAGCAATTTAGTAAGTCAAACCCAAACGCCTTACCATCAAAGGCCTAGTACCCGTTGGACACCGATGCCCACCGACTTCTTCAGCTGTACCTGCTGCCTCTCATTTTAACCCATTAAAAATACTAAAGTTGTTCTCCTTGTAGAGGTCTTTCACCTCCTTGGTTAGGTCTATTCCTAAGTATTTTATTTCATTTTATTTTATTTTATTTTATTTTTGCAGCTATCATAAAAGTGGTTGAGTTCTTGGTTTGATTCTAAGCTTGGTTGCTGTTGGGGTATAACAGAGCTACTGATTTGTGTACATTAATTTTGTCTCCTGAAACTTTGCTGAATTCATTTATCAGTTCTAAGAGCTTTTTGGAGGAGTCCTTAGGGTTTCCTAGGCATACAATCATGTCATCAGCAAACATAACAGCTTGACTTCCTCTTTACTGATCCGGATGCCTTTTATTGCTTTCTCTCGTGTGATTGCTCTGGCTAGGCCTTCCAGTACTATGTTGAATAGAAGTGGTGAGAGTGGGCATCCTTGTCTTGTTCTAATTCTCTGGGGGAATGCTTTCAACTTTTCCCTTTCAGTATGATGTTGGCTGTGGGTTTGTCATAGATGGCTTTTATTAAATTGAGGTATGACCCTTGTATGCCAATTTTGCTGAGGGTTTTAATCATAAAAGGATGCTACATTCTGTCAAATGCTTTTTCTGTATCTATTGAGATGATCATGTGATTTTTTGTTTTTAATTCTGTTTATGTGGTGTATCACAATTAATGACTTATGTATGTTAATCCATCCCTGCATCCCTGGTATGAAACCCATTTGATCATGGTGGATTATCTTTTTTTTTTTTTTTGAGATGGAGTCTCGCTCTGTCACCCAGGCTAAAGTGCAGTGGGGTGATCTTGGCTCACTGCAACCTCCACCTCCCAGCTTCAAGCAATTCTCCTGCCTCGGCTACCTGAGTAGCTGGGAATACAGAGGCACGCCACCACGCCCAGCTAATTTTTATATCTTTAGTAGAGACGGGGTTTCACCATGTTGGTGAGCCTGGGTTCCAACTCCTGACCTTGTGATCTGCCTGCCTCGGCCTCCCAAAGTGCTGGGATTACAGGAGTGAGCCACCGCGCTTAGCTGGATTACCTTTTTGATATGTTGTTGGGAACCACAAAACATTGCTGAATGAAATCATGGACACAAACAAATGGAAAGACATCCCATGCTCATGAATGGGTAGAACGAATATCATGAAAATGACCATACTGCCAAAAGCAATCTACAAAGTCAACCTAATTCCCATCAAAATACATCCTTCTTCACAGAACTAGAAGAAACAATCCTAAAATTCATATGGGACCAAACAAGAACCTGCATAGCCAAAACAAAACTAAGCAAAAACAGCAAATCTGGAGGCATCACATTACCTGATTTCAAACTATACTATAAGGCCAGAGTCACCAAAACCCCATGGTACAGGTATAAAAACGGGCTATACACCAATGGAACAGAACAGAGAACCCAGAAATAAACTCAAATACCTATAGCCAACTGCTTTTCAACAAAGTCAGCTAAAACATAGTGAAGAAAGTAAACCCTATTCAACAAATGGTGCTGGGATAATTGCTAAGCCACATGCAGGAGAATGAAACTGGATCCTCAACTCTCACCTTACACAAAAATCAACTCAAGATGGATCAAGGACATAAATCTATGACCTGAAACCATAAAATTCTAGAAGATAACACTGGAAAAACTCATCTAGACACTGGCTTAGGCAAAGACCTCATGACCAAGAGCACAAAAGCAAATGCAACAAAAACAAACAAGTGAGACTTAACTAAAGAGCTTCTGCACAGGAAAAGGAGTAAACAGACAACCCACAGAGTGGGAGGAAATCTTCACAGTCCATACATCGGACAAAGGGCTATTATCCAGAATCTATGAGGAATTCAAACAAATTACAATTACAAAAATATGGAACCAGCCCAAATGCCCATCAATCAATAAGTGGATAAAGAAACTGTGATATACATACACATATATTTTTGAGGAATACCACTTAGCTATAATAAGGAATAAATTAATGGCATTCCCAGCAACCTGGATGGAAGTAAAGACTATTATTCTAAGTGAAGTATCTCAGGCATGGAAAACCAAACATCGTATGTTCTCATTCATACATGGGAGCTAAGCTATGAGGATGCAAAGCCATAAGAATGATACAATGGACTTTGGGGACTCGGGGGAAAGGCTGTGAGGAGGGTGAGGGATAAAAGACTACAAATTGGGTTCAGTGGATACTGCTCAGGTGATGGGTGCACCAAAATCTCACAAATCATCACTAAAGAACTTAGTCATGTAACCAAATACCACCTGTTCCCCCAAAACCCTATGGAATAATAGAAATAAGAAAGAAAGAAAGAAAGAAAGAAAGAAAGAAAGAAAGAAAGAAAGAAAGAAAGAAAGAAAGAAGGGAGGGAGGGA
>NW_016810237.1:0-2995 GCF_001698545.2 Rhinopithecus bieti | reverse complement strand
ATCTAAAAACTTAGCTTTTCATCTAGTTTACTTTTTGTTTCTATTACATACAAATGAAAGAATCCTCATGTACAAAAGAAAAGGACAAAAAAATTAGGCCAGATGAAAAACTTAGCTAATAAAAAAGTTTAACTGTTGCATATATGAGACATGATACATTAGTATTCTCTCATTCTGCATTTACACATAGCTTACTTCAATTATCAGAAGCTAAGAGCTAACAGCTCTGAGAACTACTTCCTGACCAGAAATAAAAAGAAGCAATTGCACACCTATCTCTAGACGCAACAGAATCCCTGTAAGAATCCTGAACCATACTTAGTGGTTACCTACTAATATGCCACTAAAAACAAAACAAAACAAAGCAAAAAAAGGATCTTTACACAACTGGAAAGAAACCTATCTTAAATTTTTTTTTTGTTTGTTTGTTTTTTTTTTTGTTTGTTTTGTTTTTGAGACAGAGTCTCACTCTGTCACCTAGGCTCGAGTGCAGTGGCGGGATCTCAGCTCACTGCAACCTCTGCCTCCCATGTTTCACTGTGCTGCGTTACTTCACATATTATTATAGAACCCTCACTTGTATTCTTGCTGTTTAAGTCAACTGGAAAATTTGGCTGTTCATGGCTTTTTAGCAAATAAATGAGGATTTAACATAACATTAAGGAAAATAAGCAGGAGTAGGGCATGTTTAAATTTACATTACATCAAATGAAAGGGTTAATAACTTAAAAGTTTTGAGTAGCATAAACTTGGATGTGGTAAATGAATGTGGTCAGAGGACTGTGTGAGAGGAGGCCCAAATCACAGATTCGATTCCTGATGAAAAACAACTATGTTTTTTAATTTGTTTACATGAAAACCAAGCTGAAGCCTAAGTTCTATCATTCATCTTTAAAATGTACTCTTTGGAGCAAGGGAAAGGGACCAAGAATTATGAATAAAGAGAAATCCATGACTCCTCCATCACATGGCAAATTAATTGTGTTGATAAAAAGACGGCAAAATGTGCCGGGCACGGCAGCTTACGCCTGCAATCCCAGCACTTTGAGAGGTCGAGACGGGCGGATCATGAGGTCAGGAGATCGAGACCATCCTGGCTAACACGGTAAAACCTCGTCTCTACTAAAAGTACAAAAAAATTAGCTTTGCGTGGTGGCAGGCGCCTGTAATCCCAGCTACTTGGGATGCTGAGGCAGGAGAATGCCTTGAACCCGGAAGGTGGAGCTTGCAGTGAGCCAAGATTGTGCCACTGCACTACAGCCTAGGTGACATTCCATCTCAAAAAAAAAAGATGGCAAAATGTATAAACAAAACATTTATATGTTTTCACTAACACGATAACAACTAAAGGAAAGTATATCACATGTTAAAATAAGACAAGTGAATATGTGAAAAGTTGAAAAATTTAAACCAATAGGAGTTTTTTAAATACTTCCTATAATACACCTGATCAAACAAGAGTTTTTACTCTTTCTCTTGGCGGAAAAAACAATGCTGTCTCACCATCTGTTTGAGAGTTCCTCTGGAATATTGTGCTTGCCTCTGGATTGGCAGAAGGGTTAAACTCCAAAGCTATATGTATAGAGGGAGAAAAGAAAAAAGATGTAATCATTTATAAAAATTTATCAACTCGTTTATTCGACCGCTGCATTTAGGCTATTTCACTACCTCTCCTTTTATTCTTATCCACTGAAATGAATGTATANTCTTCATTAGCAATACAAAGGGAGAACATACACAGGCCTTATTTGTATTGGAAAGGGCCAAGTGAGACATACATAAACTGTGTTGTAATCCTAAAGAATGACAATAAACAGCCATTTTGGGGCTCTCATCTGACACTACCCAGCTACTAACTGGGTCTCCTTACATCAGCAAGCAGAGTGTAAGTTTACACAAGTACTTACACGCTTTGTGTATAAAGGTATAATCAATTAATTCACATAATATATTTGTTTATTCTAAAACAATTCTTAAATATCTCGAAAAGTGATAGTACTTCCAAGTTATAATGTCACACTCATCATGAGTCTTAATTATCCTACCTCTTAAAAAATTAAGAGCCCAACCAAAGTTTAAATAGAAGAGCTTCAAGACATTTCCTCTACAGCTATGAAATCTCTGGCATTTAAATGAAATCAATAAACCAACTGGATTTAATTTCTTTATAATACAATGTTTTCTATTTTGAAAATTTTAGTTTTTATTCAAGAACCATATGACTCAGAATTACTTTTACTTAGATTCATCTCTTTGCAACATTTTAGAGGCAAACCAACTAACTGTTTTCTCTTTTCTACCAGCTCCCATCCCCCACCTCTCCCAGCAGTGTAGAGACTGAAAAATTCCAACTTTCTTTCTTTTTTTTCTATTTTTGTGAAATGGAGTCTCACTTTGTCACCCAGGCTGGAGTGCACTGGCACGATCTCTGCTCACTGCAACCTCCGCCTCCCGGGTTCAAGCAATTCTTCTGCCTCAGCCTCGCAAGTAGCTGGAACTACAAGTATGCACCAAAATGCCCAGCTAATTTTTGTATTTTTTTTAGTAGAGATGGAGTTTCACCATGTTGGCCAGTCTGGTCTTGAATTCCTAACCTCAGGTGATCCACCCACCTTGGCCTCCCAAAGTGCTAGGATTACAGGCATGAGCCACCAGGCCCAGCCAAAACTCCAATTTTCATATATTTGAACAAGATGCTATGTCAGGAGGGGAAAGGAAAAAGAGGGAGCCACAGCAACAAACACTCTTACAGGGAGGGTCTGAGATTTTAACCTGCAATCTTTACATTACACATTAAAAGTCTACACTGACGTTTCATGTCTTTTGAAAGTTTCGACCATGAACCAATCCCTAGCTCTCTTTTAGAACAACGAGATAAATAAATGCTGTTAAGTCACCAGAATAAATCTGGAGACATATTTTGTGTTAAAGCAAGAATTTTAAAGTAATCAGAGCCTCATGGGTAAACTCCTTTGAGAAACCCCAAACACACACA
>NW_016810236.1:6783-9216 GCF_001698545.2 Rhinopithecus bieti | reverse complement strand
AGATTTTCAGAAGAGTTGCAAAGGAATCCAGAGATCTTGTGTCTATCTCTCACCAGTTTTCTCTTATGTTAGCATCTTATGAAGTCACCATGCATTTGGGTTTGGTTTGTTTTTGAGACAGTGCCTTGCTCTGTTGCCCAGGCTGGAGTGCAGTGGCACAATCACAGATCACTGCAGCCTCGACTTCCTGGGCTGAAGCGATCCTCCTGCCTCAGCCTCCCAAGTAACTGGGACAACAGGTTTGCACCACCATGCCCAGCTAATTTTTACACTGTTTTTGTAGAGATGGGGTCTTGCTATGTTGCCCAGGCTGGACCATGTACTTATGACCACCAGGAAGCTCGTGTGGGTACATTTCTATGAGTTAAATTTCACTATTTATCCCAGTTTCACAATTTTTTCTTCTAAGGTCCCTTTTCTGTTTTAGAATCCTATCCTGGATCCCAAGTGGCTTTTTTTTTTTTTTTTTTCAGACTGCGACTCCTTTTGTCACCCAGGCTAGAGTTCAGTGGCATGATCTCAGCTCACTGCAACCTCCGCCTCCCGGGTTTGAACGATTCTCGTGCCTCAGTCTCCCAAGTAGCTGGGATTACAGGCATCCACCACCATGCCTGGCTAATTTTTATATTTTTAGGAGAGACAGGATTTCAACCTGTTGACCAGGCTGGTCTCAATCTCCTGACCTCAAGTGGTCTGCCTGCCTTGGCCTCCCAAAGTGCTGGGATTACAGGTGTGAGCCACCGCCCCTGGCCCCACGTGGCATTTATTTTTATTTTTTCTCAGACAGCATTGCACTCTCTTGCCCAGGCTGGAGTGCAGTGGTGCAATCCTAGCTCACTGCAACCTTGATCTCCCAGAATCAAGCGATCCTCCCATCTCAGCCTCTTGCGTAGCTGGGGTCACAGGTGGGCATCACTACACCCTCCTAATTTTTAAATTTTTTTTGTAAAGATGGGGTAATTTTGTAGAGATGTGGTGACTTGCTGGGGGGACCCCGGACTCCACACAAGGCCTCCTTGCAGCTGTGGTTTCTCCCGGCAAGAGGACATGGAGCATGGAGCAGAGTTCACAAAGGGAAAAGCTCGTGGGGTGGGTTGGGGAGGCCAGGCCTGGCTTCCAGGTCCAGCTTTCAGCCCTCTCCCCATGTGTCACGCGGGACACGCCTCATCCCCAGCAGCGAGCTGGGGCAATAGCCCGAAGCACCGTCACCAGCGAGGCTCCCAGAGACCCAGCGCCCGCGTTCCTATGGGGGCTAGGTCTGCGGCCCCTGCTGCCTGACCCATGCCAGGATTCCAGACTCCAGAGGGAGGCAAGGGTCTCATATAAACCACGGTGTTCGCAGGAACAGCTTTGGCCCTGGAGCTCGTCCTGTCAGTGATGGTGGCGGGCTCCCCCGAGGCCCCTGAGATGGGGAGTCCCTGGTCGCAGCCTCAGGCATGTGGTGCCAGCTTGGTTCTGCTCAGAGACTGCCCGTCCCAGCTGAGCTGGGGCTGAGGGATTTCCCAGGATGCAGGACTATCAGGCTAACTCTGGAAAAGTCCTGGGCAGACCTGGATACGTTGGGTGCCTTCTGGGCACCATGGGACTAACTCAGCCTCTTCTTCTTCCTCCCGGGGGGATCACGAGGCTCGGAAGATGTACAGAGTTGCTTGTGATAAATTGTGAAGAGCCGTAAAAACATGAATCCTCGCACTCAGCTCAGTCTTCAAACACGTGGAAAATGTATTAGGAATAATGTCATAAATCTCTAATAGCAAATATTTTCAGTAAATTGCCTTCTGCTTCTTTCTTTTTCTTTTTTTCTTTTTTCTTTTCTCTTTCTTTCTTTTTTTTTTTTTTTTTGGCAGAGTCTCACACTGTTGCCCACACTGGAGTGCAATGGCTTGATCCCAGCTCACTGCACCCTCCGCCTCCCAGGTTCAAGTGATTCTTCTGCCTCAGCCTCCTGAGTAGCTGGCACTACAGGCACCCACCACCACATTGGCTAATTTTTGTAATTTTAGTAGAAATGGAGTTTTGCCATGTTGGCCAGTCTGGTCTCGAACTCCTGACCTCAAGACCCTCCCGCCTCGGCCTCCCAAAGTGCTGGGATCACAGGCCTGAGCCACTGCACCTGGTTGCCAGAATGATTTCTGTCCTTGTCCAATCACGAGCGCAAGGCCATTCTCCAGTGCTGACCCCATCAACACGTGCGTGGCACCTCCAGCCATGCCAAACTAACTCATGTGTTTTTTCCAGGGAGCGGAGCTTGGTTGCAGGATCTCGGTGCTGCAGACGGCGAGACCTCCCGCACAGGTCGGTGCTGCAGACGGCGAGGCCTCCCGCACAGGTCGGTGCTGCAGACGGCGAGGCCTCCCGCACAGGTCGGTGCTGCAGACGGCGAGACCTCCTGCACAGGTCGGTGCTGCAGACGGCGAGACCTCCTGCACAGGT
>NW_016810236.1:0-3158 GCF_001698545.2 Rhinopithecus bieti | reverse complement strand
GGGAAGGTGTGCAGAGCCCAGAGAGGCTCAGAGACTTTGCATTTCCGGTGCCCACGCGCAGGGCAGGGGCAGGAAGGTGTGCAGAGCCCGGAGAGGGCTCAGACTTTGCATTTCCGGTGCCGACGCGCAGGGCAAGGGCAGGAAGGTGTGCAGAGCCCGGAGGGGCTCAGACTTTGCATTCCTGGAGCCGGCTGCGATCACCACCGGTTTGGTGTTGGGCTTCTTCAAACATTCAGTTCTGGCTGGGCGCCGTGGCTCACGCCTGTAATCCCAGCACTCTGGGAGGCCAAGGCCGGAGGATGGCTTGAGCCCAGGAGTTTGAGATCAGCCTGGGCAACAGAGCAATATCCTCATCTCTACAGAAAATTAGCCAGGTATGGTGGCACGCACCTGTAGTCCCTGCTACGTGGGAGGCTGAAGTGGGGAGGATCGTTTGAGCCCAAGAGTTTGAGACCAGCCTGGGCAACATGATGAAACCCCATCTCTACAAGAAATATAGAAATTAGCCAGGCGTAGTGGTGCACACCTGAAATCCCAGCTACTTAAGAGGCTGAGGTGGGAGGATCGCTTGAGCCTGGGAGGTCGAGGCTGCAGTGGGCTATGATTGCACCACTGCACTCCAACCTGGGCAACAGAGAGAGACCCTGTCTCTAAAAAAACAGAAACAAATAACCCTATTCATTTCAACAGGGAAATGCTAGCAGCTGCGGAACTAACTGTTTGCAAGCTAGGATATGGCAGTTCTCAGCAAGAAACATTGCAATTTCTGGTCTCCCGTGGGCCCCTTTGGAAAGACTGCCCCTGATGGGGTCATCGTTCTCCGTGACCTGTCCCAGCGACACGTGTCCCATGATGGGGTCTGTGAGAACAGCTCTCTGGCAGGCAGGCTGTAGGCTGGTGGGGCTGCCCACTAAGCCCCAGGGCCTGGGTGGGAGCTGCTAGATCCTCTTGTTGGGCACTGGTGGATGTAGGCACCTCCTGCAGCGGACGTAACAAGTGACCACTGATGTAGAACGGCTTCTCACACACACAGTTATTATCTGACAGCTCTGCAGCTTGGAAGTCTAACATAGGGCCGGGCACGGTGGCTCACACCTGTAATCCCAGCACTTTGGGAGGTCGAGGCGGGTGGATCACCTGAGGTCAGGAGTTTGAGACCAGCCTGGCCAACATGGTGAAACCCCATCTCTATTAAAATACAAAAAAACTAGCTAGGTGTGGTGGTGTGCGTCTGTAACCCCAGACACTCAGGAGGCTGAGGCAGGAGACTCGCTTGAGCCCAGGAGGCAGAGGTTGCAGAGCCGAGATCGCACCACTGCACTCCAGCCTGGGCAACAGAGTGAGACTCCATCTCAAAAAAAAAAAAAAAAAAAAAAAAAAAAAAAAAAAAACAAAAAAGCCTCACATAGGCCTCACTGGGCGAAAATCAAGGAAAATCAAGGTGTAGGCAGGGCCCATCCCTTCTTGGGGCTCCAGGCCAGAATCTGGTTCCCGCATTTCCTAGCGTCTAGAGGCACCCACATCCCTTGGCTCGGGGCCCCCTCCTCCCTGTGCACAGCTACAGTGAAACCTGTTCCAGTCTCTGACTCTCACCCTTCTGCCTCCTCTCCTGAGGACCCTATGAGGACACCGGGGCCCCCAGATCACCCCGGATGCTTTCCTGTCTCGCCATCCTTAACTTCATCCCGTCTGCAGTCCCTTTTGATGTGGAGCTGACCTGTCCATGGGTTCTGGGGTTAGGATGGGGCTATCGCTGGGAGCCTGCTGTTCCCTCTGCTGAAATGGGGAAGCAGCTGGAGGGGTGAACGGAGCCAACTTCCTCCCTCGCTGGTCACTCGCGCCCCCATGACCTCAAGGAGAGAGGAAGAGGCTCCCTGTAGGGATCCGCTGGGTGCGACTCTGGCCATCGCCGGGCTGGGTTCTCGAGGCTGAGAGCCACTGGGGGTCAACTGCGGGACCCGAGTCTCTTCTTCTTGTACCACTTCCGGGGACCACCTGCCAGTTTCTGGGGTGCCTCTCCTTCATTTCATAGACTTAAGTTTCTCTAGCAGGTCATGTTAGGGATGGCAATTTGGCCTGAAGCCCTTTGATCCCTGATTGAGGCCAGAACTTGGTGAGTTGCTGGGTGCGATGGCTTACACCAGTCATCCCAGCACTTTGGGAGGCCAAGGTGGGAGGATCACTTGAGCACAGGAGTTTGAGACCAGCCTGGGCAGCATAGCAAGACCCCATCTCTACAAAAGAATTTCAAAATTAGCCAGGTGTTATGGTGTGTACCTGTAGTCCCAGCTACACTGGAGGCCAAGGCAGGAGGATCACTTGATCCCAGGAGGTCAAGGCTGCAGTGAGCTATGATCGCACCACTGCACTCCAGCCTGGGCAACAGGGCAAGACCCTGTCTCCAAAAGATAAACAACAACTAAAAAGGTAAAATGAAGAAAAATACAAAGAAGGCGAAGCCCCTCAGTTCCCCAGCCCGGCACCAATGGGCGTCAGCATCTTGACAAGCCTGTCCTGGGATTTTTGTGAATTACGTTCGCCTGTAGATTTCACACAAGGAGGGTTCTGTTCTCTCATGTCCTCATTCCCATCACTGGGCGTCCTTCCTCGTCGAGAAACCTTGACATCCACCCTCATTCCTGATGCTCGTTAAGGAACTCCCTGTGATAGGGGGTGGTGACTTCCCACTTTAAAAATAATTTTGTAATATGTTTAACTCGTCCCCCAGCTGGGCTTTTGGGTGTCTCTCTTTTTCTTTACCTGTCTTTCTCTCTTCCTCTCTCTCTCTTTCCTTCGTTCCTCTCTGTCTCTTTCTTTCTTTCCTTCCCCCTCTCTCTATCTTTCGCCTTCCTCCCTGTCCCCCCTTTCTCCTTCCTTATCACTATCTCCCTCTCTCCGCTGCTTCCTTCCCTTCCTCCTCCCTCCCTCCTCCCCTTCCTCCTTCCTTCCTTCTCTCCCTCCTTCCTTCCTTTCTTCCTTCCTTCTCTCACTCCTTCCTTCCCTCCCTCCTCCCTCACTCCCTCCTTCCCTCCCTCCCTGCCTCCTTCCTTCCCTCCTTCCCTACTTCCTTCTTCCTTTTCTCCTTCCTTCCTTCCCTCCCTCCCTCCCTCCTTCCTTCCTTCCTTCCCTCTCTCCCTCCTTCCTTCCCTCCCTCCCTC
>NW_016810235.1:0-2489 GCF_001698545.2 Rhinopithecus bieti | reverse complement strand
AATATATAAATATATACATATAGTGTGTGTGTGTATTTATATATAAAATTGTTTTGAGACAGGGTTTCACTCTGTTGCCCAGGCTGAAGTGTAGTGACACAGTCATGGCTTGCTGCAGCCTGGACCACCTGGGTTCTAGCAATCCTTCTGCCGCAGCCTCCAGAGAAGCTGGGACCATCAGTGTGCACCACTACACCGCCAATTTTTTTGATTTTTTTGTACAGGTGGGGTCTCAGCGTGTTTCCCAGGCTGGTCTTAAACTCCTGCACTCGAGGGCTGCTTTGGCCTCTCAAAGTGCTGTGATTACAGGTGCAGACTATCATCCAGCCTCACCTTTCTTATTTGATATTCGAGAAAACTGATACCCACATAAGCTCGATTGGTTGTACCTCCAACAGATATTTATTAAGCACCTACTAAATACTGAGCCCATCGCAAGCACCAGGGAAGCCTCTGAACAGCACAAAGTCCCTGCTCTGGAGATTCTGCTTCAGTGGTGGAGACAGAAAATAAACAAGTAGGTTCATGAATAAACGAGACACTTTCAGATCTGACATGAGAGTGCCTGGGCTGGAGTAGCTGTCACAGAGCATTCCAGGTAGAAGTGAGCAGCACATGTGCAACGTGCTGAAGTGGGCACGAGCTTGGCTGCTGGAGGAACAGAGAGAAGGTCACTGTGCCCGGGCTGGGAGGTAGGCCGGGAAGGCGGCAATCAGCTCTTTCTCTCATTCGGTGGCTTTCACTAAGCACTTGTGATGTACCCGCACTGTTCGAGAACAGTGTTTTCCCACTGTTCTTGGGAAAGAGAAGCGAAGAGAGCAGATCAGAATCCTTAAGAAGCAATCAATGAGCCAGTAACATTTACATTATGTCAGATGTGACCAAGGTGCTGGGGAAAAAATAAGACAGGAAAGGGAGTGAGGGAGAAAGGGAGGGGAGAATATGCAGTGTGAGCCTGATCAGTGGAGCCTCAGGAGGAGGTGGCATTGGAGCCATGACCCGGAGTGAGGTGGGGACATAAGCCACACCGGGGGATGGGGGGAAGAGCATTCCAGGCCTGGAGGAGTGAAGAGTTTGAATGGGAATGGTACCAGATGGGGTCTGAGAGTAACGGATTGCTGGCCTGTGTGGGGCCTTTCGAGGCCCCTGCGAGGGCTCTGGCGTCAGCTCTGAGTGAGATGGGAGCCACACGAGGTGTTGGGCAGGGGAATTACATGATCTAAATCACTCTGGCTGCTGTGTTGAGAGCAGATATCTGGGGATCAGGGTGGAAGGAAGAGACGGGATAAATAGTTGTAGTTTCATGCTAAATGCAATTGGAAGTCCCTTGGAAGGTTTTGACATGGGAGTGACCTGACACAATTTGTGTGTTTAAAAAGATCTCTCTGGCTGGCAGGCAGGTGGAGAATTGACAGTACTGGCAGCAGGGAGAGGGGTTGGAAGCCACTGCAGGGCTGCAGGTAAAGACAACATGGACTGGGCAGGGCATAGCAGCAGCGGTAAAAGGAAGGGATGGATTTGGGATTTTTTTGGTGATCCTGTGGCCGTCAGTATTCTTGGCAAGGTCTCTCCAGTGTATTACAGCCTGCTGCCTGGTGTCCATGGGAAACACAGCCCTGCCTCAAGGAAATGAACATGGACATACTGTACCTAAACCTGGAGCATTTGACACGGAAGCTAATGAAGGAAAAAGAAAACTTAAACACTTACGATAAAAAAAAAAAGAAAAAAGACCGGGTGCAATGGTTCATGCCTGTAATCCCAGCACTTTGGGACCCTGAGGCGGGCAGAACATGAGGTCAGGAGTTTGAGACCAGCCTGGCCAGCATGGTGAAACCCTGTCTCTACTAAAAATACAAAAAAAAAAAAAAAAAAAAAAAAAAATTAGCTGGGCATGGTGGTGCACGCCTATAATCCCAGCTACTTGGGAGACTGAGTCAGGAGAATCACTTGAACCCAGCAGGTGGCAGTTGCAGTGAGCTGAGATTGTACCACTGCACTCCAGCCTGAGCAATAGAGCAAGACTCAGTCTCAAAAAAAAAAAGGAAAAAAATACCAGAAAATGAGAATGCTATTAATGGGCTTGTTTGGGAGTGGCCAGTCATTATGTCAATGACAATTGAAGGTAAGTCTTCATTTTGTGCACTTGAGTGAGCCGGGTGCTGACTGGCCATGGCAGTCAACGCCTCCAAAACCCAAGTCCTCTTGTTGGAAGCAGGCGCCAGCAAACCATGGTTAGTGCTTTGAAGATGAAGGGCAGTGTTCAACCAGGAAGAATTACGATATAAGACACCTCCTAAGAAAGGTTTTCTAAGGGCCGGGCACAGTGGCTCACGCCTGTAATCCCAGCACTTTGGGAAGCCGAGGTCGGTGGATCACCTGAGGTCAGGAGTTTGAGACCAGCCTGGCCAACATGGTGAAACCCGTCTCTACTAAAAATACAAATATTAGCCGGGCGTGGTGGCGGGCGCCTGCAATCCCAGCTACTT
>NW_016810234.1:0-1527 GCF_001698545.2 Rhinopithecus bieti | reverse complement strand
CAGGGAAGATGGAAGATGCAGTGAAGATGAAGGTGATGGGAGGCACATCAGAGTAGAGCCAGGCAGCAGAAGTCTCGGAGGAGAAAGAAAAAGATAACATATGCACATAGAAAAAACAAAAACAAAACAGAAAGCCGGGCACATCCCTACGATCCCAGCACTTTGGGAGGCTGAGGTGGGAGGACTGCTTGAGGCCAGGAGTTCCAGACCAGCCTGGGCAATATAGTAAGATCTTGTCGCTACAAAAAATATAAAAAATTAAAAAATTAGCCAGGTAAAGCCGGGCGTGGTGGCTCACGCCTGTAATCCTAGCACTTTGGGAGGCCAAAGCAGGTAGATCACGAGGTCAGGAGATCAAGATCATCTTGGCTAACATGGTGAAACCCCGTCTCTACTGAAAATACAAAAAAATTTAACCAGGCGTGGTGGCAGGCGCCTGTAGTCCCAGCTACTCGGGAGGCTTAGGCAGGAGAATGGCGTGAACCCGGGAGGCGGAGCTTGCAGTGAGCAGAGATATCGCCACTGCACTCCAGCCTGGGCGACTGAGCAAGACTCCTTCTCAAAAAGAAAAAAAAAATTAGCCGGGTGTGGTGGCATATGCCTGTGGTCCCAGCTACTTGGGAGACTGAGGTGGGAGGATTGCTTGAGCCTGGGAGGTAGAGGCTGCAGTGAGCTGACACTGAGCCACTGAATTCCAGCCTGGGCGATGGAGTGAGACCCTGTCTCAAAAAAAAAAATAAAAAAGGGTTGGGGGGCATGGTGGCTCATGCCTGTAATCCCAGCACTTTAGGAGGCCAAGGCGGGCAGATCACCTGAGGTCAGGAGTTCAAGACCAGCCTGGCCAATGTGGTGAAACCCTGTCTCTACTAGAAAACACAAAAGTTAGCCGGACGTGGTGGCTCATGCCTGTAGTCCCAGCTATTTGGGAGGCTGAGGCAGGAGAATCACTTGAACCCAGGAGGCAGAGGTTGCAGTGAGCCAAGATGGCACCTGCCCTCCATCCTGGGTGATAGAGCAAGACTTCGTCTGGAAAGAAAGAAAGAAAGAAAAGAAAGCAAGGAAGGAAGGGAGGGAGGGAGGGGGAAAAGAAAGAAAGAAAGGCAAAAAAAACTTCCAAACTGTGAATGGAGGTATGGAGTCTCGCTCTGACACCTACCTAGGCTGGAGTGCAGTGGCACAATCCCAGCTCACTGCAACCTCTACCTCCCAGGTTCAAGCGACTCTCCTGCCTCAGCCTCCCAAGTAGCTGGGACTACAGGCGTGCACCACCATGCCGGCTAATTTTAGTATTTTTAGTAGAGATGGGGTTTCCCCTTGTTGGCCAGGCTGGTCTCAAACTCCTGACCTCAGGTAATCCACCTGCCTCGGCCTCCCAAAGTGCTGGGATTACAGGCCTAAGCCACCGTGCCCGGCCTGATTTCTGCTTTATACTTTTCGTTTTTTCTCAATTTTCTACAATTAGTTTTTTTTTTTCAGACACGTAAAAGAATTCAAAAGTTAGGCCAGGCGCGGTGGCTCACACCTGTA
>NW_016810233.1:0-2110 GCF_001698545.2 Rhinopithecus bieti | reverse complement strand
TGGAATCTACAATAGAATATTTTGGAGCACATTGAAGCCAATGGTGACAAAGGAAATATCCTCAGATAAAAATTAGAAAGAAGTTTTCTGAGAAACTGCTTTGTGATGTGTGAATTCATCTCACAGAGTTACACAATTCTTTTCTTGCAGCAGTTTTTTAACACAATTTGTTTGGAATCTGCAATAGGATATTTTGGATTGCATTGAAGATTACGGTGACAAAGGAAATATCCTCAGATTAAAACTAGAACAAATCTTTATGAGAAACTTCTTTGTGAATTCATCTAACAGAATGACACCATTATATTCATGGAGAAGTTTGGTAGCACTGTTTTTGGGGAATCTGAGAAGGCATATTTTGGATCATATAGAAGCCTAGGGTAGCAAAGGAAATATCTTCAGAGAAAAACCAGAAATAAGCTTTCTGAGAAACTTCTTTGTGATGCCTGAATTTATCTCACAGAGTTACATGATTCTTTAAATGGAGGAGTTTGCTTACACTGATTTCATGGAATTTGTAAAGTGATACTTGGGGGTGTATTGAGGCCTATGGTGAAAAAGGAAATATCCTCAGATGTAAACAAGAGAAACTGTTTTGTGATGTGTGGATTAAGCTCAAATAGTTACACTGTTCTTTGCATTGAACAGTTTGCTTACACTGTTATCTTGGAATCTGCAATCTGATATTTTGGAACGCATTGAAGATTATGGTGACAAAGCACATATCCTCGTAAAATACTGGAAAGAAGCTTTTGAGAAACCTCTTTATGATGTGTTAATTCATCTCACAGAGTTACACGATTCTTTTCACCGAGGAGATTGGTATCACTGTTTTGGTGAATCTGAGAAGGAATATTCTGGACCACCGTACGTTGACAAAGAAAATATCCTCAGACAATAACTAGAAAGAAGCTTTCTGTGAAAGTTCTTTGTGATGTATGAATCCATCTCAGAGAGTTACACCTTTCTTTTCATGGAGCAGTTTGATAACATTGTTTTCGTGGAATCTGAAAAGGGATATTTGGGAGCACAATGAGGACTACAGTGAAAAAGATAATATCCTCAGATGAAAACTAGAAATAATCTTTCTGAGAAACTCCTTTGTGATGTGTGAATTCATCTTACAGAGTTACACCATTCTTTTCATTGAGCAGTTTGCTAGCACTGTTTTTATGGAATCTGCAATAGGATATTTGGGAGTGCATTGAAGCCTACGTTGACAAAGGAAATATCCTCAGATAAAAAACAAAAAGAAGCTTTCTGAGAAATTGCTTTGTGATGAGTGAATCCATCGCACAGAATTACACTGTTCTTTTCATTGAGCAGTTTGCTAATCTTCAATGGGATATTTCATAGCACATTGAAGCTTTAGGTGAGAAAGAAAATATCCTCAGATAAAAAATAGAAAGAATGTTTCTGAGAAAGTTCTTTCTGATGTGTTAATTCAGCTCAAAGCCTTACACTTTTATTTTCATAGAGCAGTTAGCTAACACTTTTTAACTGGGATCTGCAAATAGATACTTGAGAGCCCATTGAGGCCTAAGGTGAAAAGGAAATATCCTCAGTTAAAACTAGAAAGAAGTTTTCTGAGAAACTGCTTTGTGATGTGTGAATACATATCACAGAGCTACACTGTTCTTTTCCTTGAGCACTAGGTGACCACTCATTTCTTGGAATCTGCAAGAATTGGTTCGCACTGAAGTTTATGGTGACAAAGGAAATATCCTCAGATAAAAACTAGTACGAAGCTTTCTGAGACACCACTTTGTGATGCGTAAATTCATCTCAAAGTGTAACACGATGCTTTTCATTCACTTTGGTAGCAGTGCTTTTGGGAAATATGAGAAGGGATATTTTATATCATATTGAAGTCTATGGTGACAAATAAAACATCCTCAGATAAAAACTAGAAAGAAGCTTTCTGAAAAACTACTTTCTGATGTGTTAATTCATCCCACAGAGTTACACCTTTATTTTCACAGAGCAGTTTGCAAACACCGTTTTCCTGGAATTACAAAGGGATATTTGGAAGTGCATATAGGCCTACAGTGAAAAAGGAAATATCATCAGATAAAACCTAGAAAGAAGTTTTATGAGAAACTGCTTTGTG
>NW_016810232.1:0-887 GCF_001698545.2 Rhinopithecus bieti | reverse complement strand
GGCAAACTGCTCAATGAAAAGGACAGTGTAATACTCTGGCTTGAATTCAAACATCACAAAGGAGTTTCTCTGAATGTTGCTTTCTAGTTTTTTCTCAGGATATTTCCTTTTTCACACTAAGCTTCAATGTGCTCTGAAATATGCCATCATAGATTCCGAGAAACAGTGTTAGCTAACTACTCCATGAAAACAACAGTGAAACTCTGTGCATTGAATTCAAACATGGCAAAGATGATTCTCAGAAAGCTTCTTTATAGTTTTCTATGAGGATATTTCCTTTTTCAGTATAGTTATCAACGTGCTCCCAAATATCCATTTGCAGATTCCATGAAAACATGTTAGAAAACTTTTCCATGGAAAAAAGGTGTAACTCTGTGGGTTGAATTCACACATCACAAGGAACTTTCTCAGAAAGCTTGTTTATAGTTTTTATTTGAGGATATTTCCTTTGTCACCATAGGCTTCAATGTGATCCAAAATATCCCTTTTCAGATTCCCCAGAAACAGTGCTATCAAACTGATCCATGAGAAGAATCGTATGACACAGTGTGATGAATTCAAAAATCACAAAATATTTTCTGAGAATGGTTCTGTCTAGTTTTGTCTGAGGATATTCACTTTTCACAATAAACTTCAATGTGCTCTGAAATATCCCATTGTAAATTTCAAGAAAACAGTGTTAGCATACTGCTCAATGAAAAGAACAGTGTAACTCTGTGAGTTGAATTCACACATCACAGAGCAGTTTCTCAGAAAGCTTCTTTTTGGTTTTTCTATGGGGATATTTCCTTTGTTACCATAGGCTTCAATGCACTCCCAAATGTCCTATTGCAGACTCCAGGAAAAGTGTTATCATACGTCTCAAGTTAAAGAATGATGTAACTCTG
>NW_016810231.1:0-1010 GCF_001698545.2 Rhinopithecus bieti | reverse complement strand
GCATTGAAGCTTATGGTGATAAAGGAAATATCCTCCTATAAAAACTAGAAAGAAGCTCTCTGAGAAACCGCTTTTGATGTGTTAAGTCATCTCACAGAGTTACACAATCCTTTTCATGGACCAGCTTGGTAGCACTGCTTTTGGGATATCTGAGAAGGGATATTTTGGATCGCATTGAAGCCTTTGGTGACTGAGGAAATATACTTGGATTAAAAACTAGAGGGAAGCTTTCTGAGAAAGTTCTTTTTGATGCATGAGTTCATAACACTGAGTTACACTTTTATTTTCATGGAGCAGTTTGCTAAAATTTCTTTCCTGGAATTGGCAAATGCATATTTGTGAGCGCCTTGAGGCCTATGGTGAAAAAAGAAACATTCTCAGATAAAAGCTAGAAAAAAGATTTATGAGAAACTGCTTTGTGATGGGTGAAATCATCTGGCAGTTACAACTTTCTTTTCATTGAGCAGTTTGGTAGCCCTGTTTTTGGGGAATCTGCAAAGGGATATTTGGGAGCTCATAGAGGCTGATTTTGAAAAAGGAAACATCTTCAGATATAAACTGGTGAGAAGGTTTATTAGAAACTATTTTGTGATGTGTGCATTCATATCAGAGAGATAAACCATTTTGTTGATTGAGAAGTTTAGCATCACTGGTTTTGTGGTGTCTGAGAAGGGATATTTGGGAACGCATTGAGGCTGATGGTTGAAACGTAAATATGCTGCACAGATGAAAGCTAGAAAGGAGCTTACTGAGAAATTTCTTTGTGATGTGTGAATTCTTCTCCCTGAGGTAAACCATTCTTTTCATTGAGCAGTTTGTTATCCCTGATTTTGTGGAATCTACAAAAGGATATTTGGAGCACAGAGAAGCCTATGGTGAGAAAGGAAATACCCTCAGATAAAAACTAGAAAGAAGCTTTCTGACAGACTGTTTTGAGTTGGGTTCATTCATCTCACAGAGTTAAATCTTTCTTCTCATTAACCAATTTGGTAACACTGTTTTTGAGGAAT
>NW_016810230.1:0-1225 GCF_001698545.2 Rhinopithecus bieti | reverse complement strand
CTGAGATGGCAGCTCACTCTGTAGCCCAGGTTGCAGTGCAGTGGCATGATCTCAGCTCACTGCAACCTCTGCCTCCCGGGTTCAAGCATTTCTCCTGCTTCAGTCTCCCGAATAGTTTGGACTACAGGTGCCTGCCACCTGGCTAATTTTTGTATTTTTAGTAGAGATGGGGTTTCTCCATGTTGGCCAGGTTGGTCTCAAACGCCTGACCTGAAGTGATCCTCCCGCCTTGACCTCCCAAAGTCCTGGGGTTACAGGTTTGAGCCACTGCACCTGGCCTGCTTTTTTTTTTTTTTTTTTTTTTAGACTGAGTCTTGCTCTGTCGCCAGGCTGGAGTGCAGTGGTGTGATCTTGGCTGACTGCAGCCTCTGCCTCCTGGGTTCAGTAGATTCTCCTGCCTCAGCCTCCTGAGTAGCTGGGACTACAGGCACATGACACTATACCCAGCTAATTTTCAGTAGAGATGGGGTTTCACCATTATTGGCCAGGCTGGTCTCAAACCCCTGACCTCGTGATTCTCCCACCTCTGCCTCCCAAAGTGCTGGGATTACAGGCGTGAGCCACAGCACCCAGAGCTGGCCTGCTTTTTAATAAACTTTTACTACTGCTCTGCAACTGGCCTTCCTCTGGCTTTCTGCCTTATACCCTTCAGTGCAATTCTTTCTTCCGAGGAGGTGAGAATTGAGGTTGTTGCTGATGTGTTAGGGACTCACCACCGGGAACTCCACCAGTAACAGGTCGAGGATGCTAGCTGAAAATGTTATGTAAGCTGCATGCTTTTTACAAATCGTAGTGGTTCTCATGTCCAGCAATGGCCACTGAATTGTCCCTGTATGAAAGTACCCTCCATAAACCTATGTCTCCTTTGCTGTCTCCAGATCTCCTCCTCTACCTCTCCCACACGGTGCCTTCCCTACTGGAGTAAAGCGGGGTCCCGTAGGGCACCCTTTCCCTGCAATTTTTTTTTTTTTTTTTTGAGACAGAGTCTCGCTCTGTTGCCCAGACTGGAGTGCAGTGGTGCGATCTCGGCTCACTGCGGCCTTTGCCTCCGTTTAAGCGATTCTCCTACCTCAACTTCCCGAGTAGCTGGGATTACAGGCGCGCGTCATCACGTCCCGCTAATTTTTATTTTTATTTTTTTTAATTTTACAAAATAGCGACGGGGTTTCACTGTCTGTTGGCCTGGCTGGTCTCGAACTCCTGGCCCCAAGTGATCCGCCCCCCC
>NW_016810229.1:6198-8505 GCF_001698545.2 Rhinopithecus bieti | reverse complement strand
TGGAGAGGCAACCCCTGCCCCTTTCCACTTAAAAGGAAAAAAGGAGTTAAACATACGATATAATAGTGGAGGGTTATCATTACTTTTTTGATAAGTAATATCATAGAGAAAATGTTGATAATCTCTGTCACCTTGAGAGCAATCATTAGTAATATGACCTTTAGGAGCCCAATCAGCAATGGTGTAGTGAGAAGAATTAAATAACACAGTTCCTTCTGAACTAACACAATCCTTCCATATTAATTTGTCAGCATTTGAAGACAAGTTCAGGGGACACGCAGGTCCTAAAGGCTTATATTGGGATGTGTGAATATAATCAGTGATTCTTATTTTGATCCGTCTTAGAGGTTTTAATGAGAGCCCTGATACCAAGTTTCCTAAAAGAGGGACAGAGTGACTAGATGGTAGTGTAACTGCCCAAGTTTGAATATCTAATGAGAGACATCCATTAGCGGGTCCCAGGCACAAGGTGGATACCTAAAACCTAAAGTGATATTTAAAGGGGTTCTTTGTTCTGAAGGTTGGGCAGGACAACGATCATCTACAGAACCAGGCATCCAAATACTATCATTAACATAGACCTCGATAGGGGCGTCCATCCATGTCATGGCTCGAATAAGAAGAGGAAAAGGAATATAGGCTCAATATGTATGGTTTTCAACAGTCTGTGGGGTGACAGATGGTAGAAGCATCAGTGTCATCAGGAGGAGGCAGAGGTTGAGCCAGACCTGGATCGCTGCAGACAAGTTGTTCAGGATGATTGACTGGATTATCTGTTGTAAAGGAGTTAGCGTGGTCATTTTCTTCTTTTGACGATTGGATGTGTTAGTTGTTTCCTGCTGTGGCATCTTTTCCAGCAAATTTCTCTGTCTTGTTGTTGCATGCATCTTCAGGACACAATTTCAGGTGTCTAGCAGGAATCCAAACAGGAGATTGATGTTCACATGGGGAAACACAAGCATAGCCTCTTCCCCACGTTAAAACAGAATCTTTTGACCATATATTAGATTAAACATCTTTCCACCATACTTCCCTTCCTTGGTTTACCGTGGGATAGTTACCAGAAAATGTTTTCAGCAGCAGTAACAGAACTAGATTTAGGAATATTAAGAAAATTTAATGTGAGCAATTCCAAGTTTAGTTGTATGTGAGGGATAGACAACTCCTTATTCCCCTCTTTTGTTTAAGTAATTGTAATTTTAAAGTTTTGTTAGTTCTTTCTACAATAGCTTGGCTTTGTGAGTTATAAGGGATACCAGTAATATGTTTAATATGCCACTGATCAAGACATTTTTTAAAAGCTTTACTGCAATAGGCTGGACCATTGTCTGTTTTGAGCTCACTAGTAATTGCCATAACCACAAAACATGAAAACATATGTTTTTTAATGTGAGAAGTGGCTTCTCCAGTTTGACAGGTAGCCCAGATGAAACTGGAAAAGGTGTCAACTGCGACATGCACATAAGCTAATTTTCCAAAAGAAGGAACATGAGTAACATCCATTTGCCAAACAGCATTAGGAGAAAGGCCTTGGGGATTAACTCCGGGAGATTATGTGGGTAAGACAAGAACCTGACACTGAGAACAGTGTTGTACAATTTGTTTAGCTTGTTTCCAAATGAGAGAATATTTATGTTTAATATTCTCTCACTAATGAGGCATTAGTATGGGTGAGTTGATGAAATTGTTCTACATCTATAATGGCTAGAGAAACTATAGTATCAACGTTATGATTACCACTGGATAAAGGTCCAGGGAAATTAGTATGAAATCGAATGCGAGTGATGAAAAAAGGGTGGTTTCAGTTTCTGACATTTTTTTGTAACAAAGAGAACAAGGAAAATAGATTAGTGTCAGTAATATTTTTGGTGGTAGCTGTTTCTATTGCCTTAGTGGCATGGACTACATAAGCTGAGTCAGAGACAATATTAAGAGGCTGATCAAAATCCTGTAATGCAGAGATAACAGCAAACAACTCGGCTTTTTGAGCAGAAGTGTATGGAGTAGAAATGACTTTATCTTTTGGTCCTACATACCCTGCCTTTTCATTACTGGATCTATCAGTAAAAAGGGTAACAGCTGCCTCTAGTGGTGATGAACTTGTAAGTTTTGGTAGAATCCAGGAAGTATTTCACAGAAATTGAAAGAATTTTGACTTAGGCAAATGATTATCAATAGTGCCAGTGAATTCAGCCAGATTAGTCTGCCAGCACAAAGATGTAGAAAAGGCAGTTTTAACTTCATTTTTTGACAAAGGGACCACAATAATGTTTGGATCAAAGCCAGAAATTTTAGTGATATGTTGAC
>NW_016810229.1:0-2861 GCF_001698545.2 Rhinopithecus bieti | reverse complement strand
TTAGAAATTTCTTCTGCCAGATACCCTAAATCATCTCTCAAGTTCAAAGTTCCACAAATCTCTAAGGCAGGGGCAAAATTCCACCAAGTCTCTTTGCTAAAACATAACAAGAGTCACCTCTGCTCCAGTTCTAAACAAGTTCCTCATTTCCATCTGAGACCACCTCAGCCTGGACTTTCTTGTCCAGATTGCTATCAGCATTTTGGGCAAAGCCATTAAACAAGTCCCTAGGGAGTTTCAAACTTTCCCACATTTTTTCTGTCTTCTTCTGAGCCCTCCAAACTGTTCCAACCTCTGCTTGTTACCCAGTTCCAAAGTCACTTCCACATTTTTGGGTATCTTTTCAGCAGCACCTCATTTCTGGTACCAATTTATTGTATTAGTCCACTTTCACACTGCTGATAAAGACATACCCGAGACTGGGCAGTTTACAAAAGAAAGAGGTTTAATTGGACTCAGTTCCACGTGGCAGGGGAGACCTCACAATCATGGCAGAAGGCAAGGAGGAGCAAGTCACATCTTACATGGATGGCAGCAGGGAAAAGACCTTGTGCAGAAAACCCTAGATTTTAAAACATTCAGATCTCATGAAACTCATTCACTCTCACAAGAACAGTGCAGGAAAGACCCACCCCCATAATTCAGTCACCTCCCACCAGGTTTCTCCCATGCATGACACATGGGAAATGTGGGAGTTACAATTCAAGATGAGATTTGGTTGGGGATGCAGCCAAATCATATCACTACCCAAAGAAGACTATGTCAAGGCATTTAATAATCAGAACCCCAAAGGTCAAGGACAAACAAAGGATCATAAAAGCAGCAAGAGGAAAGAAACAAATAACATACAATGGAGCTGCAATACATGTGGCACCAAACTTTTCAGAGAAAACCTTACAGGCCAGGAGATCTGTAAGGTACAAGCAATCTACAGATTCAATAAAATTTCCATCAGTATACTAATGACATTCTTCACAGAAACAGAAAAAACAATCCTAAAATGTTTATAGAACCAATAAAACTCCAGAATAGCCAATGCTGTCCTAAGCAATAAGAACAAAACTAGAGGAATCACATTACCTGACCTCAAATTATATTACAGAGCTACAGTTACCAAAACAGCCTGGTAGTGGCATTAAAACAGACACATAGACCAATGGAACAAAATATAAAACCCAGAAACAAATCCACACAAATACAGTGAACTCATTGTTGACAAAGGTGCCAAGAACATACACTGGGAAAAAGACACTCTCTTCAATAAATGATGCTGGGAAAACTGAATATCCATATGCAGAAGAATGAAACTAGACTCATATATCTCTTGCCATATACAAAAATCAAATCAAAACGGATTAAATACCTAAATCTAAGACCTGAAACTACGAAACTACTGAAACAAAACATTGGAGAAACTCCAAAAGGCATCAATCTTGGCAAAGATTTCTTGAGTAATACCCCACAAGCACAAGCAACCAAAGCAAAAATAGGCAAATGAGATCACATCAAGTTAAAAAGCTCCTGTACAGCAAATGATGCAATCAACAAAGTGAAGAGACTACCCATAGAATAGGAGAAAATATTTGCAAACTACCCATCTGACAAGGGATTAATAACCAGACAATATAAGAAGCTCAAACAACTCTATAGGAAAATAATCTAATAATCTGATTTTTTAAAATAGGCAAAAGAGTTGAATAGACATTCTCAAAAGAAGACACAAAAATGGAAAACGTACATGAAAAGGTGCTTGACATCATTGACAATCAGAGAAATACAAATCGAAACTACAATGAGATATTATATCATTCCAGTTAAAATGGCTTTTATACAAAAGACAGGCAGTAACAAATGCTGACGAGGGTGTGGAAAAAAGAGAGTCTCCTACACTGTTGGTGGGATTGTAAATTATTAATACTCAGCCACTATAAAGAAGAGTTTGGAGGTTCCTCAAAAAAACAAAAATATAGCTACCATGTAATCCAGCAATCCAACTGCTGGGTATACCCAAAAGAAAGAAAATCCGTATACCAAAGAGATGTCTGCACTCCCATGTTTATTGCAGCACTCTTCACAATAGCCATCATTTGGAAGCAATCTAAGTGTCCATCAACAGATGAATGGATAAAGAAAATGTGGTACCAAAACAAGGATGCCCTCTCTCACCACTCCTATTCAACATAGTATTGGATTCCTGGCCAAAACAATCAGGCAAAAGAAACAAAGTGCATCGAAATAGGAAGAGAGGACGTAAAACTGTCCCTGTTTGCAGATGACATGATTCTGTGTCTAGAAAATCCATAGTCTCAGGCCAAAAGCTCCTTTAGCTGATAAACAACTTCAGCAAAGTTTCAGGATACAAAAATCAATGGACAAAAATCACTAGCATTTCTATACACCAACAACAGTGAAGCCAAGAGCCACATTAGGAATACAATGCCATTCACAATTGCCACAAAAAGAATAAAATACCTAGGAATATAGCTAACCAGTGAGGTGAAAGATCTCTACAATCAGAACTCCAAAACACTGCTCAAAGAAATCTGAGATGATACAAACAAATGGAAAAACATTCCATGCTCATGGATAGGAAGAATCAATATTGTTTAAATGGCCATATTGCCCAAAGTAATTTACAGATTCAATGCTATTCCTATCAAACCACCAATGATATTCTTCACAGAACTAGAAAAAAATTTTCTTTTTTTTTTTTGAGACAGAGTCTTGCTCTGTCACCCAGTCTAGAGTACGATGGCATGATCTCAGCTCACTGCAACCTCCACCTCCCGGGTTTAAGCGATTCTCCTGCCTCAGTCTCCCGAGTAGCCGGGATTACAGGTGCCCACCACTGCACCCAGCTA
>NW_016810228.1:0-830 GCF_001698545.2 Rhinopithecus bieti | reverse complement strand
GCATGATGGTGGCTGAAGTCAATACATGTAGGAGTAATCTTGGTTTATTTGTAGCAGAGTTTATCAATCAGTTTTTTCCTTTTCTTTATCACGATCCCCTCACAGCCTTTCTAGATTTTTTTTCTATTTGAAACTCTCAGGAAATTTTGATACGATCGATATATTTATGTAGTGTGTGGATATTCATGTTTTATATAGACAAGGGTAGGAATTTGTTCATATCCAGGAACCAACTGTCTTCTCAGTGGCAGCAGTATCACCCACCCTCTTTGAGAATGCTTGGTTTAAAGTGCTTATTTATAAACGATGTGTCTTGGTTTCTGAATTTGGTCTAGGTCAAAGTGCCATTAGCTTCAAAAATTTTATTCACTAGGTTTCTTCATTAAGAATGGTTCTATTCCAGCACTTTGGGAGGCCAAAGTGGGTGGATCACGAGGTCAGGAGATCGAGACCATCCTGGCTAACACGGTGAAACCCCATCTCTACTAAAAATACAAAAAATTAGCCAGGTGTGGTGGGCGCCTGTAGTCCCAGCATTCGGGAGACTGAGGCAGGAGAATGGCTTGAACCTGGGAGGCGGAGGTTAATGTGAGCTGAGATCGCGCCACTGCACTCCAGTCTGGGCAACAAGAGCGAAACTCCGCCTCAAAAAATAAAAATAAATAAATAAAAATAAAAATAAAAAATTAACTGGGTGTGGTGGCGGGTGCCTTTGATCCCAGCTACTCGGGAGGTTGAGGCAGGAGAACGGCGTGAACCTGGGGGGTGGAGCTTGCAGTGAGCAGAGATAGCGCCACTGCACTCCAGCCTGGGTGACAGAGCGATACTCC
>NW_016810227.1:465093-483420 GCF_001698545.2 Rhinopithecus bieti | reverse complement strand
TCTGATTTAAATTATAATTAGTATATATCCTCTATTGAATTATATTCAATAAAATATATGCAAAAAAAAAAACTTTTTAAAAAACTTGGCCGTGCGTGGTTGCTCACACCTGTAATCCCGGCACTTTGGGAGGCCGAGGCAGGCCGATCACGAGGTTGGGAGATCGAGACCATCCTGGCTAACATGGTGAAACCCCGTCTCTACTAAAAATACAAAAAGATTAGCCGGGCATGGTGGTGGGTGCCTGTAGTTCCAGCTACTCGGGAGGCTGAGGCAGGAGAATGATGTGAACCTGGGAGGCGGAGCTTGCAGTGAGCGGAGATCGTGCCACTGCACTCCAGCCTGGGTGACAGAGCAAGACTCCGTCTCAAAAAAAAAAAGAAAGAAAGAAAAACATAGACTCATCATTTGATGTGAAAAATGTACTGATGTTGAATGTCTTCAAAATGACTTCTAGCGAAAATGAAACCAACAAGGTTTTACTGCTTTAATGTGCTGTTCTCATCACAGGTTCATTTAGTCAGCAGCCACTTCGTCTCATGGATTCCCTGGAGGATGGGAATCACACTGCTGTGATGGAGTGCATCTTATTGGGCTTAACAGATGATCCAATCCTTGGAGTCATCCTCTTCATGATTATCCTATGCATCTACCTGGTGATCATATCTGGCAATCTCAGCACAATCATTCTTATCAGAATCTCTTCTCAGCTTCATCATCCTATGTACATTTTTCTGAGTCACTTGGCTTTTGTTGACATGGGCTATTCATCTTCTGTCACATCCAACATGCTTATGAACTTCCTCATGGAGAGAAATACAATCTCTTACCTTGGATGTGCCATCCAACTTAGTTCAGTGTTTTTCTTTGGCACAGTCAAATGCTTCCTTCTGGCTGCCATGGCCTATGATCGCTTTGTGGCAATTTGCAGCCCACTGCTTTATTCAACCAAAATGTCCACACAAGTCTGTGTTCAGCTACTCATAGTGGCTTATATAGGTGGTTTTCTTAACACTTCCTCCTCTACCTTTTCCTTCCTGTCTTTATTCTTCTGTGGACCAAATCAAGTCAATCATTTTTTCTGTGATTTTACTCCTTTACTTGAACTCTCCTGTTCTGATACGAGTATCCCTGCAGTCATTCCCTCATTTTCTACTGGCTCCATCATTGTGGTCACTGTGTGTGTCATAGCCCTCTCCTACATCTACATCCTCATCACCATCCTGAAGATGCACTTCACTGAGGGGCGCCACAAGGCCTTCTCCACCTGCACCTCCCACCTCACTGTGGTCACTCTGTTCTATGGGACCATTACATTCATTTATGTGATGCCCAAGTCTAGCTACTCAACTGACCAGAACAAGGTGGTGCCTGTGTTTTACACGGTGGTGAGGAACCCCCTGATCTACAGCCTCAGGAACAAGGAGATTATAGGGGCTCTGAAGACAGAGCTTAAAAATATTTACTAGTGATTTCTGTTCTTTTTTATAATGATTGACAAAGTAATATTCCATAAATAAAGTAACGAAAAGAAATTGAATGTCTGAAATATAGCTGGCCATACATCATTACCAGCATTGAGCTTTTGCTAGTAGTGGGTGGATTTTCAGCTATCAAATAGTAAATCAGAGGCACATAGTAAATTACCTCTATAAAATTAAGTTAAATTTATAATTTTAAAAAATCAAATGTGTTTATATGTTAAAATACACAATCTACTGAAAATTCTTTTAAGTTAGAATTTTTGAAAGAAATTATCTGCTGTAATTAGACTTGAAGACATATGAACTAGAGACAAGTCATCTGCTCGCTACACACCTAACAGATACTGTTGATACAGGGGTAGGATAACTTTAGTAAACACTTTTGTTTATAAATGGGGAATACAGGAGTCATATAGCAATCACTGTCCCATAACATTTACAAAAATCAGCTGGATACAAATTGCCATTTTCCTGATCAGGGGCCAGTCATTGGTCCCTGTTAAATAGGTTCTTTCTCTCTTGGCTCTGCCCTCTGGGCTTTTGGTTCTATCCTCTGAATTATCCTTTCCTGTCCAGAAAACACACACACACACACACACACACACACACACACACACACACACACACAAAGATGTTATAGCTGAATAGTCTGGATAATCGAAGAGAATGTAATAAAGAGACTATAAAATTGTGGGCAGAACTTAGGAAAAGCTTCAAAGGTAATGCCATATTCCAGGGATAGTGATCTGCTGAAAACCTGGAGGGGCAAAAGATGTGGGCAGTTACTAGAACCTGGAGAGCTGTGATGAGAGAACCACCTGTCAGGAGATGTGGCATTTGGTGGAGGGTTACGGCCAACTCAGGTGACCCAAAAGGGGAAGAGCCAGAGAAGTACCTAAGCCTCAGTCTCCTCTGCCAGTGTCTCCCAGAAGCCACAGGCCAGGGAGTCTGTTGATGCATTCCACATAGGTCAACCTATGTCAAGGTGGAAATGGGTAGGCCACTGTGGTCAAAGAAGACTTATTCCACTGTGGTCAGTGGAATAAAACTAGAAATTAATTGCAAGAGGAATTTTGGAAATGATCCAAATACGTGGAAATTAAGCAATATGCTCCTGAATGACCAGTGGGTCAATGAAGAAATTAAGAAAGAAATTCAGAAATTTCTTGAAACAAATGATAATGGAAACACAACCCACCAAAATTTATGAGATATAGCAAAAGCACTACTAAGAGGGAAGTTTATAGCTATAACTGCCTACATCAAAAAAGAGAAAAAACTTCAAATAAACAATGTAGTGATGAATCTTAAAGAACTACAAAAGCAAGAGCAAGCCAAATGGGAAAGTAGAAGAAAAGAAATAATAATAATTAAAGCAGAAATAAATGAAATTGAAATGAAGAAAACAATACAAAAGATCAATGAAACAAAAAATTTGTTTTCTGAAAAGTTAACTACGGCCTCTACCTCCTGACTTCCAGTGATCCTCCTATGTCAGTCTCCTAAGTAGCTGGGACTACAGGTATGCACTACCAGACTGGGATGATTTTTAAATTTTTTGTAGAGATGAGGTTTTACCATGTTGCCCAGACAGGTCTCAAACTCCTGGTCTCGAGCAATCTGCCTGCCGTGGACTCCCAATGTTTGCTTTAATAGGTGCAAAGTCTCACTCTGTCACCCAGGCTGGAGTGCAGTGGTATGGTCATAGTTGTGCAGCTGTGACCTCCTGGGTCCAAGTGATATTCCTGCTTCAGCTTCGCAAGTATCTGGGACCACAGGTGTGCACCACCACACCTGACTAACAAAATGTGTATTCCATACAATGGAATATTATTCAACCTTTAAAAAGAATGAAATTCTGATGCATGCTACAACATGGATGAACCTTAAAAACATTATGTTAAGTGAAAGAAGCCAGTCGCAAAAGACCACATGTTATAAGATCCCATTCATATAAAATGTCTAGAATAGGAAAATCCATAGGTATGGGAAGATTTGTGTTTGCCAGGGGCTGGCAGGAGGTTGGTATTGAAAGATGGGAAGTGACTGTTAATAGATACAGGGCTTTTTGGAGTGATACAAATATTCTTAAATTACATAGTGGTGATGATTGCACAAGTGTGAATAAACTAAGTACCACTGAATTATTTAAAAGGCAAAAAAAGAAAATGAGGTACACATACATGATGGAGTACTATTCAGCCATGAAAAAGAATGAGATCCTGTCATTTGCAACAACACGAATGGGGCTGGAGATCACCATGTTAAGTGAAATTATCCAGGCACAGAAAGAGAAACATTTCATGTTCTCACTTATTTGTGGGAGTTAAAAATCAAAACAATTGAACTCATGGACATAGAGAGTAGAAGGATGGTTACCAGAGGCTGGGGGAGTGGTGGAGGTCTGGTGGTGAGGTGGTGATGGTTAATGCATACAAAAAAAAAAAAAAAAAAAAAAAAAATAGAAAGAATGAATAAGACATACTATTTGATAGCACAAAAGGATGACTATAGTCAGCGATAACTCAGAGTGTAACTGGGTTATTTGTAATACAAAAGATAAATGCTTGAGGGAATGGATACCCCATTCTCCATGATATGATTATTTCACATTGCATGCCTGAATCAAAACATCTCATGTAGCCTATAAATATATATGCACCTACTATGTACCCCCAAAATTAAATAATTAAAAATAAGCTATTCTCCAATGTACTCAAGGAGATAAGTACAAGGATGTTTATAATGGCATTGAAAGATATCTCATCAGAAGACATCTCTTGATTTTTACTCTCTCATCCTACTGTGTTATATCTACTTCTGCCCCTTTGTTTCCATTCTTAGTAAATGAGATCTCTATTCACTCAATCAGGCCATAAAATGTGGAATAATCCTTGATACCTTTTTTTCACACTTGCTCCTTTTCCTGGGGTAAAAGATCCCATCCTATTTAAAATAATTGAAATGGAGGGTTCCAGGGTGACTAAATATATAATGGGAATAGGCAGCTGGAAAAGTGGCTATCTCTGTGGAATAAATATCTTGCATATTTTGCAGATCCCTCCAATACACATATTCTACACACACACACACACACACACACACACATTTCAATACTAAAGGAGTGCTCGAAATGATAAGAACCAGGTATTATTTTTAGGGACTAAGTATTAATTAGATATGAACTGAAGAGTTAGGGATACAAATTTTAGTGACTAACACATAGAGTGAATTAGGAAATTAGATTTAAATAATGGATCAGCATTATAAACAATGTTCCCTGGCTATGAATGAAATACATGATACCAGGATAGGGGAAGATATCCTAGACATATCAACATTCACAGTTACTTTAATTTGAGGATAAAGTAATTTCTCAGAATAATTTATTTTTTCTTCTTCAAGATAGTCAATCTGTAAGGAGTTGAACATACAATAATCAAAACCATATTCTTAGTCAACCACACTATTACATTTTAGCCTTAGATACATCATTGATGCCACATGTGAATTATCTCAATGGACTGTCATATGAAATTTTACTAGAATTGAGTATGAATTCTCAAGTTCTGACATCTTAACTAGGCATAGGACATTAATAAGATTATTGCTTAGACATAGACCCAAATCAGAAATGAACTTTCTGTTTCAAAAAACATAGATGTATAAAAGACAGAAATAAATTAGAGTAGGTACATAAGTGCTCATATAGCATGTCAAGAAAAGTGGTATGTGGAAATACGGACTTTTGTCAGTTTCCAGCTCTGCCCCTTGTGGTGCAGAACCTTAAGCAAGTTAAATACAATCTTGGATCTTCAGTTTTATTACTTTACAAAGAGAATATTACTATATACTTCACAATTGTCTTGTTTTAAATTTTGTCATGTATATAAAAACACCAAGATCTGTTTTTGCTTAGCAATTGAAAATTTCTTTGATGTAACTGACTTAAATCCCAGTTTCTTAACTACTGAAAATTTCCTTGGTGAAACTGACAAGTATTTCTGTATCTGTGACCCAGGGCAAATATTGTCCATTGATGCATACTTCAACAGTAGGTATGGAATCTAGGCAATTTTCACTGTGCAATAAAATTATGCTTATGCAAAGTTTGATACACTTGGGATATATCACCTTAAGTATATTATCTGTCTGGGGAAATTACACTGACAATTCACAGCAATTGAAAATTGCATGTATACATAATCATGTCAAAGTGTGTGTCTAAAGTATTTTCTAAATTATCAGGGGTTCCATTTATCCTTTCATTTCATTGTTCCAAAAAGGAATCATTGCTTTTGGCTGTCATTTTAGTTCTTAAAAAATTATTTTAGATCTATATATACTTTGATGAGAACCTCACTGTGACTAACGAATGATCCAAGAGAAAGACTTTAATGAGTAAAAATTGCCCAGATTCCATCAGGGAGAATAAATTGCTCCTAACACTTCCCACAGTAGCATTTTATTCATATTACTTGAACAAGACCTATAACATTTTAAAATCTTCCTTAAATTATTTGTTTTTAAGGAAGTTTTATCTTTAAGATTTGATAGAAGAAATAATATGTCTGAAGTTGGCTCAAAGCAATCAAATGCTAAGTAAAGGAACTTGTGGAGCTATAGATTTTATATATTTTTGTGTATATTTTAAATGACAAAAAATTATTTTAAAATATCTAAGTATGTTAAAAGTTATGCAAGAATGTTCTTTACATATCTTACTACTGTGAACATTTGAAAGTGCCTGAATGTCCATTAAATTTAATATGTTACCTTCAAAGTTTGTAATGCTATGAAACTATTAAAAAAATGAAATTGATTTATATGTATTCCACAAAATATTAAGACAAAAAGCAAGTTACAGAAAGTATAAATTATGTGTTTAATAAATATTTTTGTTAAGGGACATTGTGGCTGCTGTTTTTAACAGCAAAATATGTATTTTTGTTTTAAACAATAGTAAAATATGTGAATTGCTAAAATTTCAAAATTTTTATTTTAACTNAGTATTTGTACATATATGTGTTTCTAGAATTAAGTTTGCTCTAAGTTTGTGTATGTTGATACACAAAATAAGATTATATAATGTTCCAACACTATATATAAATTCTTAGGTTTGTTGTAGTGTTGAAGGTTATTGCATGTGCTCTTTCCTGTTAAACCTGAAGTCTTTCAAAAACTGATGTATATTTTAAAATATTTACATAATTATAAAGGAAAAACATTGAAAGAGAAATAAATTTATAATACTATTTTCCTTCCACAAGATTTACAGTTGGTTAGTTAGAAATGCAGAGACAATATATTACTACTTTATAAATCTCTGTGTAGAATAAACATGCACATCCAAAAATTTCTCAAGGTCTTCTCAGATTTTTAATTTATTTTAAAATAAAGTTTGTTAATTTACATTACAGTAGAACATAAAACATTTCCTATAGTTTAAAAAATGTACTGTTGTAAAGTTCTGCATAAGATTAAATAAAAATTAATCTACTTCTATGTCATGTAAGTCATTTGCATAGTTTGTTTTCTCTCATTCTTTTTAATCATGTTGGCCAAGCTTTTTCTATTTGTCAAAACATGCTATAATGGAGTAGCTTTTATCAGTATGATACTCCTGCCAAAAATACATATGTGCTTGCTAAAACTAAAGATAAAAAACTGTTTTAAGGCATTAGAAAGCAACCAATGCAAAAAGGCTTTGGAGAAGCCAAAGTCTTAGAAAAAGAGAAAAACAGATTGCAGTGAACTTGAGATTCTCTGTCACATTTCCTCACAGCCTGAGACCGAGAGACAAAGCAGAAAGTAGTGATTCTGAGTTGACAGGCTCATGGGAGAAAGTAGATAAAAATTAGTTTAATAATACTATGGCTAGAAGAAGAGGAGAAACTAACACCCAAGAGAAATGAATATCAAAGCGAGGTAAGCCTTTATGTTCTGAAGGCAGTTGCAGATTCTGAAGCTACACAAAGGGGAAGGTTAAGAAAATTTTTAAAAGCATGTATGAAACTAAATAGATAATTAGAGATTTAAGAAATCTTATGAAGCTGAGAATACAAAAGTTAAATTTCAGAGCCTGTCAAAGAGACACCCTTGTAGAAATATCAAGCATTCCATTGGGATTCCTCAAAGAATCTCAGTTCAGCAGAGAAGCTAAATCTATATAAAAAAAAATGAAATAAGCAATAACTGAAATTGAGGACTCAGTAGATGAATTGAACAGCAGATGACACACAATAAAGGGAGGATTAGTGAACTGTAATAAAGGTCAGTGGAAAATATATAGTTAGAAATGTGAAGAGAAAACAGAATGTGAGGGAAAGAGCATAAGACATGTTTTTTTAAAATTAATTAATTAATTAATTAATTAACTTGTTTTTTGAGACGGAGTCTTGCTCTGTCACCCAGGCTGGAGTGCAGTGGTACAATCTCAGTTCACTGCAAGCTCTGCCTCCCAGGTTCACGCCATTCTCCTGCCTCAGCCTCATGAGTAGCTGGGACTACAGGCACCTGTCACCACACCCAGCTAATTTTTTTTTTGTATTTTTAGCAGAGACCGGGTTTCATCATGTTAGCCAGGATGGTCTTGATCTCCTGACCTTGTGATCTGCCCACCTTGGCCTCCTAAAGTGCTGGGATTACAAGCATGAGTCACCGCACCTAGCCAGTATGTTAAAATTTGTACAAAACTCTAATATACATAGAATTAGAGTTCCAAAAGGAAAGGAAAAGAAAAGAAATAATGCGAAAAAATATATAAATTTAGAATTTTGAAATAAACAAATTTGGGGACATTAAAATAAATCAACTCATAGATTCACAAAACACCACTAAAACCAATTAAGATGAACACAAAGAAAACCAAATTTACATTTCAGTCAAACTATTAAAAATGAAAGACAAAGAATAACTTAATCTTAAAAGGAAAGGAGGAAAAACATATTACTTTCAAAAGAGTAATAATAAAACAAATGATTTCTGAATAGAATCCATAGAAACCAGAAAACAATATAATTACATAGTTAGGTTGCCAAAAGATAAAAGCCTTCCAACTTAGAATTCTATACCCAGTAAAAATGTCCTTTAAAATTATGCCAAAATAAAACATTGTGAGACAGACAAACCTTGGAGAATTTGTGGCCAGCATAACTGTACTAAAAGAAAATACTTAAGGAATTTATTCAGGCAGAAGGAAATTATTTCTATAGAAAACATGTAAAAACAATAATGAATGAAGACTAGTTGAAAAAATAAATCTAAATGTATAAGTATATAAAAGTGCTATTTCTAGGTAATTATTTGTAAGAAATAAACATCAAAGTCATCTGGCTTATATATATTTATAAAATATATGAAAATTAAAAATAAAAATGATAGAAAATATATGCAATGTAAATTGTAACCCCCCAAAAGCTGGAATAGTTATACCAATGGCCTATAAGGCAATATATAGTTATAGAGATGAAGGGGAGCATTTATATTGATAAAATATTTACTCATTCAGAGAAACATATGTAGATTTATTTGTACAAAGCAACAAAGCTTCAAAATATAGAAATCATAAAAACTGATGGAATTAAAGGAAAATTTTGTTCAAAAAGATAATTGTACACTTTTCACAAAGCTCATAACTGACAGAAACTGACAAAACTCAGTAAGAATGTAGAAGATTTGAAATCTGCAGTTAAATTTAATCCCATTGGAATGTATGTAATACTACATCAAATACCAGCGTAATACATTTGTTATAATTACACATGAAACATTTTTTAAAAAACTGATTGTATATGGAGCCACAAATCGAGTTTCATGTTTTTTTAGGTCTTTAAATCTTTTAGAACACTTTCTCTGGCAAAAGTGTAACTTAAAACAGTCCCAACATTTTGGGAAATAAGCAATTCATTTGTTAACGATACAAAAGTTAAACAAGAAATCATGATAAAAATCAGATTTGTTCAATTAAATAATGAAAATATAGCACATTAAATCAGATAAGGTAATGATGAGAAGGAAATTTATAGCCATCTTTTACAGGATATATTGAAAATAGAGGCTGAAAACAATGATCTAAGTCTTTTCTCAAGAGTTTAGATAACAAACACTAAATTAAACCCAAAGAAATAAAGATGAAGATAATAAAGACATATAAAATGTATGAAATAGAAAATTCATGTACAATACAGAAAACACAAGTCAAAATTTCATTACTTGAAAATGCTAATAGTATTGATAAACATCTAATAAGACATTAATAAAAATATAGGAATTGCAAACATCGGGAATGAAAAGGTGACATTGCTGATTTTAAATAATATAAGTAAAAAGATATAATTTTAAAGCATAAATGAACAGGTAAACTATTATGAAGAACATCTTACCAAAAATGACATTAGAAAGCAATTGAAAAACTAAGAATTTGTTAAAGAAAATGAGCCTTGTGGGGAAAAACTTTGCCACAAAAGTGGAAGGCCCAGATGGCTGCAATGTTGATTGCCTTCAAATATTTAGGACATAAATAGCATCAATCCTGTAAAAAATTCTTCTGAGAAAAGGCATCAAAGAAACTTTTTCCAAATCATGCTTATGTTTTGATACCCCAACCTGAAAATTTCATTTCAAGAGTGAAAAACCACAGGCAAAACTCTCTCATGAACATAGGTGAAAATATGCTAAATAAAATATCAAATCAACTCCAGTAATAACAAAATGGATAAAAAAGCAACTCAAGTTGGATTTTTTTTTCCAGGAAATCTAGGTTGATTTAACATTTATAAAATAATCAAAGTGGGACTTGCATCTCTGAATTAGGATGTAGAAGGACGTGAAAAACCTTTGATCACATGGTAACAAGAAAAACCTAGACAACATGAAAATCACATGTGTATATGCAATGAACCAAGAATAAAGGATTCGTGAAAGCCTAATGGACACATTTCCACACAGGTGAGCAGAGAACTGTAGCAGGTTGCATATCTGAGGCAGGTGCATGGTCTGGCCCACCACACACTGAGACTAAAGGGATGAGAAGGAATCAGTCAGTCCTTGGGTGACAGTGTGGACTTCCTGGACAGAGAGAAATTTAGAAGAAATCCAAATGCAAAAATAAATCATTTCACCCACTAATACCCTTAAATTTACCTAGAAAGCAGCAGTGGAGGAGGAGCTGGTAACAAGAGAGCAATCCCATAGTTCCATACATTTTCACAGTGAATGAATTTGTGTGTGTGTGGGGGGGGTGTTGAATTTATAGATGAAATAAAAAAGAACCATAAAATTATAGCCTAACTCTGAATTTCAAAGGTATAAAGCATCTAGAAAATAACATGAGAGAACATCTTTGTGACTTTAGATTAGGGAAAGATTTCTCAAACTTGTCACCAAAGCATTAAACATTAAAGAAAAGATCATTAAATCAGACTTCATTAAAATTAAAAACTTTTTTCATCAAAAGATATAAATAAGAGCAACATGGCAAACTTCACAATGGGAATATACCTTGAAAATATACAAATCTGACAAAGGATTCATGATAGAGTATAAGAACAAATCAAAAAGAAAAGTGAGAATAAAATTGGCAAAAGACCTGAAAAGACACTACACAAAAGAGGATATAAAAGTGGCTGATAAATATATTTATTTAAATGTCCAACATAAGAGGTCCAAAGTGATTAATGTCAACACTGCCTGATTATTTCATTGTAAAAACTGGTGTCAGTTCCTGGATTCGATGGTGTTACCCTTCTCAAAAACCATAGGTAAATAATTTCATCGT
Organism: Rhinopithecus bieti; assembly: GCF_001698545.2. NCBI lineage: Eukaryota > Metazoa > Chordata > Mammalia > Primates > Cercopithecidae > Rhinopithecus > Rhinopithecus bieti. The sequence goes on along the minus strand of NW_016810227.1, from coordinate 472,158 downwards.
CTAGAGTGCTGAGTGACCAGGACTTCTTTAAACTTGTTTCTTCCATAGGTTGTCTTCAGATCCCTGACTGTTTGCAAAGCATTATGCTTCCACCAACTTACATGCCATAAACATTGAATTGAGGGTAAATTATCATCCATTCTTGCTCTAGGATTCATGTGACACACATCATTTTTGTAATAATTGGAAAACCACATTTTAATTTTTAAGAAGGATTAATCAGAAACTATTACAGAGGAGGTTCTGGAGGTGGGGAGGCCATTCAGGAGGCTAAAAACTGGTATCCAGACTCAATCATAAACAGCTAAAGTAAACCAGTGACAGAAGTAGTGACCATGAACACCTTCTTAACACATACTATGAAGAAGAATGACAGTTGTATTCCAGGCCTGCATCAACCTGGGTGCTTCAGTCAATAATGTTATACCCTGGAAACACCAACTGGCTTGCTGAAGGAAAGTTCCACTGTACCCTAGGCCCCTCTTCACCACAGTTACCCAGTAATTTTTCCTACAGCTCAAAGGCTTGCCTGGTAAGCCTTCAGACTTCCTTCTGTGTTATCTGGAATGAGTCTCATGGTGGCAAAACTGAAATAAATTATTTTTGTCTCAATTAGATTAGATGGGAATAAAACATTCCCAAGACTTCAGCATCTCTATTTCCAAAGATTATGAGAATAACATAAAACAGAAGCCAAGTCTTTCAGAGAAAGTGACCTGGGATGCCAACACTAATATCAATTGCATTTCCACTGAGTGCGTGATGCTTTCCAGAATGCTAATTTATAAGATGACATTAAAAATATATATTACTTAATTGAAGAAAACACACACCCTTTAATCATAGACTCCTTAAATAATGGAAAATAGGAGAAGAAAAACTATATTCTCGAGGTATCCTAACTCTGAAATAGACACATTTGATTTGAACCAATCATACTTTCATGGAAATGATGTACTGTTTTTGTGACTCTAGAAAATTATAACTTAAAGTGGACATTAATAGCACACTGGCATTGTATATTTAAGATAGTTCTTCACATAAAATAAAGCTAATGGACAATATAAATATCTATCACATATGTTCCCAAAACTATTATTTATGCAATTTCTGGATTCACATTGGATTTCTTTCAAAATTAGAAATTTATTCTTGCCATCAATTTTCTCATGGCCTCTTTCACCATCTTGTTCTTCAGACTGTAGATGAGGGGGTTCAGCATGGGATTTACCACTGTGTAGAACACAGACATTACTTTAATATGGTCAGCTGAGTGGTTTGACTGTAGTAAAACACAATAGAATGTAACCACTCCATTAAAAAAGCAACTGCAGTGAGATGGGAGGTGCAAGTTAGAGAAAGCCTTGTGCCTCCCTTCAGTGGAGTACATCTTCATGATCAAATGCAGGATGTATAGATATGAGATAACCATAATGAACAGTGGGATTATAATGATTGACCCAGTTGAGATGGCAGGAAATATTTCAGCAATGTAAATGTGGGGACAAGAAAGCTTCACAGTTGGTGAGAGGTCACAGAAGAAATGGTTGATTTGATTTGGTCTGCAGAAAGTCATGCTCAATAAACAACTGGTAAATGATAAAGCATTCACACACACACCCAGATAGGAAGCAACCACTAAAATGATGCAGACCCTGGGAAATATGTATGTGGAATAGGGAAGTGGGAGCAGATGGCCACATAGCGATCATAGGCCATGGGAGACAGCAGGAAGCACTTGACTGTCCCAAAGGTAACATCAGAGATAAGCTGGCTGTGTGGCCAGCAACAGGGATAGTAGTTCTCTTTCTTAGGGAACTCACAATCATGATAGGCATGACTGACGTGGAAAACCTGATTGAATAACGGCAAGGCAAATCAACTCGATTGAACAAGGGCAAAATGGCTGAGCAAGAGGTACATTGGGGTGTGAAGCTGAAGGCTTCCTTGAATTAACATGATTATGTTGATATTGCCCACTATGGTAACTATCATGGAAGTCCGTGTGAAGAAACCACCAAACAGGCTTTGTGTGAGCAATAAAGCTTTTTAATCACCTGGGTGCACATGGGCTGAGTCTGAAAAGAGAGTCAGCAAAGGGAGATGGGGTGGGGCCATTTTATAGGATTTGGGTAGGTAAAAGAAAATTACAGTCAAAGGGGGTTGTTCTCTGGCAAGCAGGGGTGGGGGGCCACAAGGTGCTCAGTGGGGGAGCTTTTGAGCCAGGATGAGCCAGGAAAAGGAATTTCACAAGGTAATGTCATCAGTTAAGGCAGGAACAGCCATTTTCACTTCTTTTGTGGTGGAAGGTCATCAGTTAAGGCAGGAACCGGCCATCTGGATGTGCATGTGTAGGTCACAGGGGATATGATGGCTTAGCTTTGACTCAGAGGCCTGACATTCCTGTCTTCTTATATTAATAAGAAAAATACAACAAAATAGTGTTGAAGTGTTGGGGTGGCGAAAATTTTTGGGGGTGGTATGGAGAGATAATGGGCGATGTTTCTCAGGGCTGCTTCAAGCAGGATTAGGGGTGGCAGGGGAACCTAGAGTGGGAGAGATTATGCTGAAGGAAGATTTTGTGGTAAGAGGTGATAATGTAGGGTTGTTAGAAGGAGCATGTGTCATATAGAATGATTGGTGATGACCTGGATGCGGTTTTGTAAGAATTGAAAAACTAAATGGAAGATGCAAGGTCTGAATAAGAGAAGGAGATAAAACAGGTATTAAAGGACTAAGAATTGGGAGTGTTGGGGTCCACGTGTTTCCTAAACAAAGGAATGAACACACAAGACAACACAAGACAAGACAAACATGGCGGCCGCTTCGAACGACACGCTCCACTTTATTTTATACAGTCGTTTGTGGAATGTTACCAAGTCACAAGACACATTGTTGTTTTCTGACCTTTCCCCGACTTTCTGGATTTTCAAGATGTTTCACATAAACAAGCCCCCAGGGTCTGCTGTTTGCAACTGGCTCCTTTGTCCTCCCTGTTTGCAGGGAAGGAATGCCCTGCTTCGTTTGTAAGAGCAGGACTTATTGGGAACACCCTGCTTCATTTGCAAGAGCAGGACTTATCGGGAACATCTCGTTTGTGAGCACATAGTCTTCTACATTTCCGCTTTCCTTATTTACAAGTTTGAATTTCTTTTATACAGTCGTTTGTGGAATGTTACCAAGTCACAAGACACATTGTTGTTTTTCTGACCTTTCCCCGACTTTCTGGATTTTCAAGATGTTTCACATAAACAAGCCCCCAGGATCTGCTGTTTGCAACTGGCTCCTTTGTCCTCCCTGTTTGCAGGGAAGGAACACCCTGCTTCATTTGTAAGAGCAGGACTTATTGGGAACGTCTCATTTGCGAGCACGTAGTCCTCTACAGGGAGGACCTAGGACATCCAATTAGAGAGAGCCTAAGGGGGTTCAGCATAATTACTTGTTTGGTTGGTGAGTTTTTAGGCTCTATCCAAGTTTTTGGGGTGCAGTTCAAGTTGGGCTGGTGTCTGGAATGAGACTGGGACCTAATAAAAAGGAGTGTCCACACAGGTGCTCAAATAGGCTGTAACCTGTAGCATTCTGAGGACAGGCCTGAATTCTGAGAAGGGAAAGTAGTAAAAGTATTGTCTAGTCCTTTTTAAGTTGGTGACTGAGCTTGGTGAGGAGTGTTTTTAAAAGACCATTAGTCCGTTCTACTGTTCCTGAAGATTGAGGACAGTAAAGGATATAAAGGTTTCACTGAATACCAAGAGCCTGAAAAACTGCTTGGGTGATTTGACTAATAAAGGCTGGTCTGCTATTGGACTGTATAGAGGTGGGAAGGCCAAACCAAGGAATTATGTCTGACAGAAGGGAAGAAATGACTGCAACATCCTTCTCAGACTCTGTAGGAAAGGCCTCTACCTATCCAGTGAAAGCGTCTACTTAGACCAAGAGGTATTTTAGTTTCCTGACTGGAGGCATGTGAGTAAAGTCAATTTGCCAGTCCTGGGCAGGGGCAAAACCTTGAGCTTAATGTGTAGGGAAGGGAGGGGGCTTGAGAAATTCTTGAGTAGTAGTAGAATAGCAGATGGAACACTGAGAAGTGATTTCCTTGAGGATAGAATAAATTTAATTCCTCAAAATCATCCTTTTCCTTCGATTCCTTCTTTTCTCCTACAGGAGGAAAAGGCACAGAGAAAACCTGACCTGACATAGGCAAAGAGGTTGGAGGTGGAGGCAAAGGGAAATCTTTTTCAAGGTAGCAGGGAAGGCTTGAGAGATGGAGAGTGGTGGAGAGATAGGAGAAACAGGAGCAGCAACACCTTGCAATTTTAACAACTGTTGTAAATGAGAGGTTCTAAGAGACAGGCTAGCAGCTTGTAACCTATATGCAAGAGGTTATGAAATGATGACAGAATAGAATGGGCCTGTGAGGCTGGAAGGAGATATTTTCCTTGGTCTAAGAACCATTTGCCTTGTAGGAAGAGACTGATAGATGGAAGTTTCAGTGGGGGAGTAAGTGGGAGTGACCAATGTGAAGGAGAAAAACTGACCATGAGGGACAGAAGTTAGAACTCTAGCTGCTTTTTTGGCTAACTTATCAGCATAAACATTGTCCTGAGTGATGGGATCTGATGTCATTTGATGGCCCTTGCAGTGAATGACTCTAGCTTCCTTTGGAAGTAAAGCGGCTTTGAGAAGTGTTTTTATTAAAGAGGCATTAATTATGGAAGACCTTTGCATAGTGAAGAAATCTCTTTCAGCCTATATAACAGCATGGTGGTGCAGAGTATGGAAGGCATATTTAGAGTCGGTATAAATATTGACGCGTAGTCCTTTTGCAAGAGTGAGGTCCTGACTTAAGGCAACCAGTTCAGCTTGCTGAGAGGTAGTGGAGGGGGGCAGAGCAGTAGCCTCAATGATAGATGTGGAAGATACTATTGCATAGCCTGCCTTTGCTGGTGTGTGGCGATTAGGCCTGGTGGAACTGCCATCAATAAACTAAATGTGACCAGGGTGAGGAACAGGGAAGACGGAAATATGGGGAAATGGGGTGAATGTCAGGTGGATCAGAGAGATGCAGTCATGAGGGTCAGGTGTATCTGGAATAATGTGGGAGGCCGGATTGAAGTCCAGGCCAGGAACAGTGGTAATTGTGGGAGATTCAACAAAGAGCGAGTACAGCTGAAGGAGCCAGGGAGCAGAAACTATATGCATCAGGTGGGAGGAAGAAAATAGCTTTTGGAAGTTATGAGAACTGTAGAGAGTGAGTTGAGCATAGTTTGTGATTTTGAGGGCCTCTAAAAGTATTAGGGTGGCAGCGGCCGCTGCACGCAGACATGAGGTATAGTAGGCTAAAACAGTAAGGTCAAGTTGTTTGGGAAAAAAGGCTACAGGGTGTGGTCCTGGCTCTTGTGTAAGAATTCTGACTGCACTAACCATGCCTAGGAAGGAAAGGAGTTGTTGTTTTGTAGAAGGGACTGGGGTTTGGGAGATTAGCCGGACACCATCAGCAGGGAGAGCACGTGTGTTTTTATGAGAATTATGCTGAGATAGGTAACAGATGAGGAATAAATTTGGGCTTGACTGAAGTAATGGGGGCTGTCTGTGAAGCCTTGTGGCAGTACAGCCTAGGTAATTTGCTGAGCCAGATGGGTGTCAGGGTCAGTCCAAGTGAAAGCGAACAGAGGCTGGCATGAAGGGTGCAAAGGAATAGTAAAGAAAGTATGTTTGAGATCCAGAACAGAATAATGGATTGTGGAGGGAGGTATTGAGGATAGGAGAGTATATGGGTTTGGCACCACGGGGTGGATAGGCAAAACAAGCGCAGATCCTGAACTAACCTGTAAGCCTTGTCCAGTTTTAGGACAGGTAAAATGGGGGATTGTAAAGGGGAGTTTACAGACTTTAAAAGGCCATGCTCTAACAGGTAAATGATAACAGGCTTTAATCCTTTCAAAGCATGCTGTGGGATGGGATATTGGCATTGAGTGGGGTAAAGGTGATTAAGTTTTAATGAGATGGTAAGGGATGCATGATCAGTTGCCAAGGAGGGAGTAGAGGTATCCTATACTTGTGGGTTAAGGTGGGGAGATACAAGGGGAGCGTGCGAAGGAGGCTTTGAACTGGGGGAAAAGGTGGCAATGAGGTGTGGCTGTAGCCTAGGAATAGTCAGGGAAGCAGCTAATTTAGTTAAAATGTCTGGGCCTAATAAGGGAAATGGGCAGGTGGGGATAACTAAAAAGGAGTGCATTAAAGAATGTCTAAGTTGGCACCAGAGCTGGGGAGTTTTAAGAGGTTTAGAACGTTGGCCATCAATACCTACAACAGTTATGGAGGCAAGGGAAACAGGCCTTTGAAAAGAAGGTAATGTGGAATAGGTAGCCTCCGTATTGATTAAGAAGGGGACAGATTTACCCTCCACTGTGAAAGTTACCCAGAGCACCTGTGATGGTCCTGTCGGCTTCTGAGGTGATTGGGCAGTGTCAGTCTTCAGTTGTGAAGCTGAGAAGATCTGGGAAGGAGTCAGAGAGCCATGGGCCAGAGTTCCAGGGGCTCTGGAAGTGGCTGCCAGGTGAGTTGAACAGTCTGATTTGCAGTGGGATCTCACACAGATGGGACACGACTTAGGAGGAATCCTGGGCTGCAGACATTCCTCGGCCTAGTGGCCAGATTTCCAGCACTTGTAGCAAGCTCCTGGGGGAGGAGGTTCTGGAGGAACCTCTGGCACCTGTGGTTCAGGCGTTTGGAGTTCTTGTGTGCTGGAGATGTGGCTGGGGTTTCTCTCAGTGGAGGCAAGGACTTGCAACTCAGAAATACATTGCTACTTGGCTGCCTCTACTTTATTATTGTACACTTGAAGGTGAGGTTAATTAAGTCCTGTTGAGGGGTTTGAGGGCTGGAATTTAATTTTTGGGGTTTTATTTAATGTCAGGAGCAGATTGGGTAATAAAACGTATATTGAGAATAAGACGGCCTTTTGACCTTTTAGGGTCTAGGGCTGTAAAGCGTCTCAGGGTTGCCGCTAAACGAGCCATAAACTGGGCTGGGCTTTTCATATTTGATGAAAAAGAGCCTAAACAC
>NW_016810227.1:393646-461470 GCF_001698545.2 Rhinopithecus bieti | reverse complement strand
TTCCTAGGTATTTCAGGTTTTGTAGCCAAAATTGAATACAGCCAATTTTCTAATTTGAATGAATGTTATCCTAGGAGGTTAGTATCTTTAGCATATTATAAATGCAAATGTAAATACTTTCTAGATAAATAACATTACCACAGTCCTAAAATTATTTCTACAGTTTTAATAGTCAATGTCCAGCACATAATCAAAATAGCCAGACACACAAGGGGATAAGGCTATATTAATAAAACCAGTTCCTCCCCCTACACACAGAAAATAAAAATTTAAGAGACTCTGTACATTGGAGTTATCAGACACAGACTTTTAAAACACTGTGCTTATTACACTCAAGGAGATGAAAGATGCAAATGAGAATTCCAGCAGAGAATGAGAAAAAAATTTTAAATAGTTAAATGAAAATTATAGTACTGAAAAATATGCCAGCCCCCCATCCCCTTAGGCCACATTGCCAGTGGAAACTCTGTGGGGGACCTGGAATTCAATCTCTATCTGACAGTAATAAGGCAGGGCTCGCCACCAACTCACCCCTGCTTTCTTGCCAGAGGAGTGTCATAGGAGGCCAGCTAAAACAAAAGATTTAAGGCAGATATAGAATCTCATAACATAATACTCCAGAAGTCAATGATTCAATAAAAAATTACTCATCATACTCAAGATTACTTCAAGATGAGGAAAATATCAACTTGAATGAAAAATAACAACCAGTGGGCACAAACACCAAGATGACAGTGATGCTGGGATTATCTGACATCTGACTAATATCATTAGTTATTTTTCCTGCTTTTCTCCCTCCTCTCACCATCCATCCTCCACCCTCCAATAGGCTCCAGTGTGTGTTGTTCCCCTCTATGTGTCCATGTGTTCTTATCATTTAGCTCCCACTTATAAATGAGAACATGCAGTATTTGGTTTTCTGTCCCTGTGTTAGTTTGCTAAGAAAAATGGCCTCCAGTTCCATCCATGCCCCTGCAAAGAACAAGACTGCATTCTTTTTTATGGCTGCATAGTATTCCATGGTATATATATACCATATTTTATTTATCCAGTCTATCATTGATGGGCATTTATATTGATTCCATGTCTTTGCAGTTGTGAATAGTGTTGCAATGAACATGTGTGTGCATGTGTCTTTATAATACAATGATTTATATTCTCATTACTGAGTATATATCCAAATATATACTTAATCACTATAAGTAGTTGCAGATTAACTGAGCTCCTTCTCTTGATACTGGAAATACCTCAAAACTATAGGTAGTTGCAGATGAGCTCCCTCTCTTTTAAAAAGTTCAAAGGGATGTTGAGACACAATAGAGGGTGGAGACTGGACTGTGAAAACATAGTTACTTCGATGATTAGTGCTTCCAGTGAGACCAAGTAAATTTTGAATGGACCTGGAGGTGATACTCAGAGTGGGGTGTTTGAAATTGATGTGATGAAGTTGCTAAACTGACTGACAATGACAAAATCTGTTCCATGACCATATGAATGTGTGTGAAGAGTAGAAGCCTTTTCTCTCTTTATCTTTTCTTTGTCTCTTTACCCTTTCCCATTTATAATAGAATGTCTTAAAAAATTATCTCTACGTATATTGAGAACCACATCAGACAGTGTTATAATTTTTGTTATGACAATAAAAAACAATTTAGAAAACTTAAGAGGAGCAGAGAAATGTATTTATCTATATGTTTACATCTTTTGTTTTATTTTCTTCCTTCCTGCTGTTTAAAGATTCCTTCTTTGATTAGTTGTTTTCTGTTTTGAGAACTTTCTTTAGCTATTCTTTTAGGGTACGTCAGCTGGTGATAAATTCTGTTAGTTTTCTTTCATCTGAGAATGTCTTATCTCCCCGTAATTCCTGAAAGATACTAGCTAGACAGAGAATTCACACTTGACTGTTTCTTTCCTTTACAAATAAAAAACTCTTTTTTGACCTCTGTGGTTCCTAGTGAGGAATCTGCAGTCATTTGAATTGGTTTTCTGCTGTAGGTAAGGTGCCATTTTTTTTCACTGCTTTCAATTGTTTTCTTTGTTTCTAATTTTAGAAATTTGATTATGATGCATTTAAGCATGGATTTCCTTAGGAAATTTGCTGAAAATTTATTAAATGTATGGGTCTTTGCCAAATTTGAAAATTGTAAGTCATTATTCCTTCAGCTTTCATAATTTTCTCCTCTTTTTCTGCTGCTTTGATGACATAAATGTTAGATCCTGTATTATACAGGTTGAGTATCCCTAATCCAAAAACCTAAAATCCAAAATACTACAAAATCTGAAACTTTTTCAGTGCTGACATGATACTCAGAAGAAATGCTCACTGGAGCATTTTGGATTTCAGATTTTCCGATTAGGGATGCTCCATTGGTAAGTATGATGCAAATATTTAAAAATCTGAAAAAATCCAAATGCTGAAACACTTGTGGTCCCAAGTATTTTGAATATGGAATATTCAATCTGTAGTTCCATAGTTCCCTGAGCCTCTGTTCATCTTTTTAAAATTTGTTTTCTCACTCTTAGAATGGTTTATTTTGTTTGTTATATCTACAAGATTAATGATTCTTTCTTATGTCTCCTCTATTCTACAGTTGTGCCCATTCACTATTTTTTAAATTTTGAATATTATATTTTTCAGTTCTAAATTTCCATTTGCTTCTTTTTTATATGTTTTGACTCTTTGCTGAGACTTCCTATTAAAAATTATTTCAGTCATATTTGTGATTGCTTGTTGAAGCATTTTCAGGTTGCCTGCTTTAAAATTCTTGTCAGATAATCCCAGTATCGCTGTCATCTTGGTGTTTGTGCCCACTGGTTGTTATTTTTCATTCAAGTTGATATTTTCCTCATCTTGAAGTAATCTTGAGTATGATGAGTAATTTTTTATTGAATCATTGACTTCTGGAGTATTATGTTATGAGATTCTATATCTGCCTTAAATCTTTTGTTTTAGCTGGCCTCCTATGACACTCCTCTGGCAAGAAAGCAGGGGTGAGTTGGTGGCGAGCCCTGCCTTATTACTGTCAGATAGAGATTGAATTCCAGGTCCCCCACAGAGTTTCCACTGGCAATGTGGCCTAAGGGGATGGGGGGGCTGGCATATTTTTCAGAACTATAATTTTCATTTAACTATTTAAAATTTTTTTCTCATTCTCTGCTGGAATTCTCATTTGCATCTTTCATCTCCTTGAGTGTAATAAGCACAGTGTTTTAAAAGTCTGTGTCTGATAACTCCAATGTACAGAGTCTCTTAAATTTTTATTTTCTGTGTGTAGGGGGAGGAACTGGTTTTATTAATATAGCCTTATCCCCTTGTGTGTCTGGCTATTTTGATTATGTGCTGGACATTGACTATTAAAACTGTAGAAATAATTTTAGGACTGTGGTAATGTTATTTATCTAGAAAGTATTTACATTTGCATTTATAATATGCTAAAGATACTAACCTCCTAGGATAACATTCATTCAAATTAGAAAATTGGCTGTATTCAATTTTGGCTACAAAACCTGAAATACCTAGGCTTAATACCTGGGTGATGAAATAATCTGTACAACAAACTCCCATAACACAAGTTTACCTATATAACAAACCTGCACATATAGCCCTGAACTTAAAGTAAAAGTTAAAAAAAAAAAAACTTAAAAAAAGAAAATATTAGAAAAGAAAAGAAGATTTCAGCCAAAATGTATATAAATAAATTTCAGTTCTGTCACTTACTAAGTGATCTTGGGAAAGTTACATAACCCTCTGAGTCTCATTTTTCTTATTTTTAAAATTGAGATGCAGTAATAATAATATTTATCTCACATGACCACTATTTTAAATAAAATGATTTATGTTGAAACACCTAGCAATGGATAGCAATGAATGAGTAATCCATAAATAAGAATCTACTTAAAACTGCAACTATTAGCTTCTACTAGCAATGCAAAGGACATTTATATATCAATAATAATGAATGTTGTCTGCCAAAGATAATGACAAACTCCAGGAATCATCTCTGTGCAGCAGGGCTTATTTGTGCAGGATTTGGGACCATTTGGAATAAAAGACCAAAAGTACCTCAACACCAGACCTGCACAGGTTTGTCAACATCTTACTGAAAATCCAGTGGGAGGAAATCCAATAAGATTGAGACAATTACGTGTGTTTATGTATTCATACAAAATTATGCTGGCCAATATAATTCATTAAGATCCCAGGGGTTTCATTAATTCTCTTCATTATTTGTATACAGTTATTTTAACTACATAGATCTAATTAGTTTTGAAACTTGATTTGGGTCAACATTATTATTGTAGGCTATGCTGTACTCATCTGCGCCATCTCTGAGAAGCAGCTATGACGAGGTTCCAGGAACTATTTATTTTATTTTTTTTTAGCATTTTCATGTTTTTTTATAATTAGTTGCATCTTAGAGAGCTGCATGGAAAGCCTTAATGCTTTTCTCCACATGAAGGTGACCTATGTTTCAATTCAACTTTGGCATACCCCCCTTATGTAGATTTTTTTTTTCCCGAAATCTTGGACTCTCGAGGTAGAGATCTGGTTATTGAAGATACTTCATCCTTTTTCCACCTTATATTTATCTCTAATCCAGTGCTCTCTTTCCAGATAACCCAAGACTCTCTTCCTTGTTCCTAACTTCCATGTGTTTTTTAGTAAGTGATTTTTACCATTTATATTGTTCTAAAATTGCTTTTATAATTCAAGAATATTTTTTAGATAATTCCATGTATGTATTAATATCCTTCAGGCTTTTAATGAAAGCATTTCATTAGTATTTACTTAACTGTACTCCTACCAATGCTTCATTGTACCAGCATTTCTCTCGGATGTATTCCTGGGTCAAAAGGTTTGCACAATTTAAATTCTAATAGATTCTGCCAAATTGTCCTCAAAGAAAATTAGCACAACTTAACTCATAGTGCTTTATGTTAACAATCTATTAGATCAAACATTTTTTGTTACTTATTTGATCTATCAATTTCTGAAACTCTTGCACTATGATTGTATATTTTTCAGTTTCACATACTCCTATCAGATTTTTCTTTAAATATTTCAACACTGTGTTATTAGGTATTTAAATGTTTAAGACTGCTATGACTTCCTTGTGAATGACACTTTTTATTTTAATAAAACCTTTAAAAGTAACATTGCCAATTTACTTCCCACCAGCAATAATTTGAAAGCAATTTATTCACTCCTTAAACTGTTAATAGTATTGAACTTTTTTACAATGAATAATATGATCTATTATAATGTAACTAATTTTGTTTTTTTAAAAAAAGTTTAATGGTTGTCATTGTGCGTAATTTTTTCTATTTACCATGCTTTCTTTGTCACTGTTGTTTTTGTTGTTTGTTTTCCTATCATTATTTCCTTTAAATTGAATCAATCTTCTTTTTACTACTTTAACCATATGGAATTTATGCATCATATTTCTATTCTTCCAGTAGTCATAGTTCTTAAGGTTCTAACACTTTGTTTACATTTTCTACTAGTGTCTATAATTAATTTGTTTATAAATCCTGACTTTAAATTAGTTAAGAATCTTAGCATATCTTTACCTCGCATTCTGTTCTTACCATTGCCCATCTTGCTTGTGAAATCCTCAGGAAATTACTGGCTGGGCACGGTGGCTCATTCCTGTAATCCCAGCACTTTGGGAGGCCCAGGCGGGTGGATCACCTGAGGTCAGGAGCTTGAGACCAGCCTGGCCAACATGGCAAAACCCCATCTCTAGTGAAAATACAAAAGTTAGCCAGGTGTGGTGGTGCATGCCTGTAATCCCAGCTACTCGGGAGGCTGAGGCAGGAGAATCACTTGAACCTGGGAGGTGGAGGTTGCGGTGAGCCAAGATCGCGTGATTAAACTCTAGCCTGGGCAACAACAGTGAAACGCTGTCTCAAAAAATAAAAAAGAAAAAAAGAAAAGTTGTGATAAATGCTGGATTCATTTTCTTTTTTCTTTTCTTCTATTTATTTGTTTGTTTGTTTGTTTGTTTGTTTGTTTATTTATTTATTTGAGACAGGATCTCTGTCACCCAGGCTGGAGTGCAATGGTGGCAGTCTTGAACTCTTGGGCTGAAGTATTCCTCCTGCCTCGGCCTCCTAAAGTGCTGGGATTATAGGCATGAGCCACTATACCCAGTGACTATTTTTCTTTATTAATCATTTCAAAGACTGCTGAATAGTCATTAGTCTTGGTCCCATGCATCTTCCAAAGATGATTAATTTTTCTAGTGTTATTGTGAAGTCATGTAACACATCACAATCTAAACAGTCCCCATGTGTATCATTCCACTAACTACCAAAGAATTACCCCATATGCTGTTATCTATATTTTACATACGAGGAATACAAGGATCTAATGGCTTGATGGACTTGCCCAAGGCTACACTATTAGTAAGTGTTGCAGTCTTGCTTTCAATTTATGGTTTTTTTAAAAATTATTGATGCCCTATCCTTTCTATGATGCTATCATGTCATCTAAGCCCTTGTCACTTTTCTGCGTGTTTTTTATTTTTCTCTGGCAGGTCAGAGGATTTGGTCCAATTTTGTCTTTCTTTTTCTTTTTGGCTTCCACCAATCACTAGCTTCAAAATTGACACAAAAGAAAGATGCATTTGCTAAATTTATCTTCTCAACTGGCCTCCTTCACCACTTCATAATTGTAAGAGTTACCTTTTTTATTGTCCTAAACTACTACTTTTTTTCTGGCTGTTCTCACTCATCTACATCTCCTGCTAACTTCCTTTCTCCATCATACCATGAAAATTTTGTCTTCATAAAAACTAGTATCTTGGAGACAAGCTACAGAGGCTGAAGCATAACACATCAAGTTCTCACCAAGAATTTGGGAGCTAATTATAACTCTTCCAAACAGACTCCTATACAGCTTCCTTTCCCCTATTTTCTACATGCCTGTGTGTGAAATTTTTTGCTTTTGCAGACACTGACTCAGACAAATCCCTACATAATTTTCCTTCTATTCCCTCTCATTCCTGGCCAGCTCACTTTTGCCTAAGTTTGTTTCTTTGCTATCTATCTCCTGTGCTTAGTATGTATAGGAACTTCCCCACTCTTCCTTACCCCAGTATTCCTGAAATTCCTGGGTATAACTAAACCTCTTTCTGGCGTACTCTCATTTCTATTCTAAGACTCAAATGGTGAGAAGGGGCAAGGTGCTCCTTCCTTTGCACAATTCACAGCACACCTCAGTTCCAAATCATCTCTTCCATTTTAAAATTTATTTTTTAAAATACCCTTATTGTGTTTGATTATCCTTGAGGCATTCTCATATTGTTCTTAATTATTTTACACTTCAACTTACCTTGCATTTGCCTTTAGTGTCGTCTATTAGTTGCAACAGGGAATATGCAGGTGTTTATAAAGGAGGATTCAGTGCTTCCCACTTGGGGATTGGATTAAGTAGGCAGCCTGAGAACATACAGTGTGTCCTGCTCCTGCTCCAAATTTATGATAAGAAGAATGTATTAAATAAATGAACTCATAGCAGTGCTGGAAAACCTGAAAAAGGAAAGCACTTTTAGTGGTACCAAATTATGAATATTCCTAGAAAGATAAAAAGTAGATGGAATTCAATTAAGGAAAGAACCACAACCTCACATCCCTGTTAGGAGAAAACTGCTGAAAAAGTTCTGGAGTAGACCCACTCCAATTTATTCCAAATAAGAACCAGTTGGTGTTTTCCCCTGGGAGGGAGATGTGAGGGGACATTTGGGCCCATGGAGCAGGGCAATTCCAGGTGGCTGGAAACTTCAGGGAGAATGAGAAGCAGACAGGTCCAGAAACCCAGTTCCTGGGACTGTCTACCAGACAGTACATTCTGTTACTTTCTCTGGGCCCCTGGGAGTGGCTGAGAATATTCCTGGTGGTGAGTGTTTATGGCACTGTTGATCAAAATTAGGCTGTCAAGACAGAAAAAAAAATTATGAAGGTTTTTTGAACCTCAAATGTGAGGATTGATCCAGGAAGACACAGCAACAAAGTTGGAGGTGTTCTGAGGTCTGTCAGAAGGTGAAGGGTTTTGATAGAAAAATCTGAGAAAAGAGAGAGGGAATTCCTCATACTGTAGTCGTTCTCTTTTCATTGGAGGGTACAATACAGAAGTCATCATTAGCTATGGATTATATCACAGGGTTATAGGAACATATTAAAGTCACAGCTCTGTAATCAGTAAAATACAGAATGTAGAAAATGCTAAAGGACTAAATAACCAATTCTTTCAACAAAATAATTGCATAAACAAAAAAAAAAAAAAGAGAGAAGAAAGATATAGCTTTAAGAAAAACAGAAGATATAACAACTAAATGAAACAGGTAGACCTGGGATTTTTTAGGTATAGAATCATATCATCTGTGAAGACAGAGAGTTTTGCTTTCAGGATAAATTTTGATACTAATTTCTCAACTTGGGGATATATAGACAGAGAAAACAATATATTTGAATCCCAAATCCATGTTTGGTGCAGACTTTGGTCCAAAATTCCCAAGAGAGTTTTTTTCCCCTTTAAAAGGTTTAATAGTTTCATGTATAAAAAATTGATTTTATACTACCATGCCAAGCAACACTTTAATATAGTCCTCTCTGTAAGTAACTACAATGTACAGTTATTATAGTTCCTATCCAAACTCTGGGAGGGTTGAATAGCTGGCCTTACAAAAACGTAGTGTCTTAGAACCTGCTACACCACCTATGAAGAGCAAATATTTTAATAGCAAGGGGGACATATTTTAGCCCCTTAAGAGATGAAAGTAACAAACTCTTAATGACCAGCTTCAGGTGGTGAAGAGTGTGTTGATGTGTATTGACAGTTGTGTTGATGCAAGAGCGTGAAGCAAATATCCTCTTCTGAAACTAAGGAGTAAGCAAGAGCTCATCATATTCCTGTGTGACAATCAATAAAAATGCTCCACTCCCACATTACAGAGGAAAACTCATCATTTTTTCAGTATAGAGTCAAATTTTATTGTCCTATGCTATGTGCCTACTTTAGGCTTGTCAAGTTTGGTGCATCCTAGGCCCACGCTAGGTCTTTCTGCACTTTTGACATTAGCAGTACACAACTTTTAGACAGAATATAGTGAATTTGGGATCAGAAAGGTCATATTCCTACTCAAGTTGCTCTCAAAAGTGATTGATAAAACACAATAGCAATTTAAAGAGAGCTTGCTGTCAAAGGAAGATTGAGACTTTGTTTAGGGCTTAGACATCGATTGATTACCTCTTGGGGCTATCACCCCATACCAATAGCCAAAAATGCTTGGCATCAGGATTACAGTAGTTGTAGACAAAGCCTCAATAGAGGTTTGAGTTTCGTTTCTTTCCATAAGGCTACAGTCTAGATTAGTGCACCTAAACATGTAGTGCTTACAAATGTTAGGTTTTACAACTTCTCTGTTTTGCATTTATATTATCTGTATGTGTTGTATTTTCATACTTTTTTTGTACAAAGACAAAAGTTGCCAAAAGGAAATTAAGAGTTTTGGGTTGACATTTGTTATTTTAGTGGGTAACTTATAAAAGTTGACAGAAAAGTGTTATATTTCTATGTGGTCATAGATGGCATTGACTGTCTTATAAATATTTCTCACACACTGACCATGTGCCCAAAACTCATTGAGGAAAGAGGAGGATGTACAGGTCATCATAGCCACTTTACTCCCTCAAACATCTACCAAGCATAGAAGTAAAGGAGATTTAGTGTTTCCCTTCTATAAATACAAAAATGATAGGGGAATGCAGAGTCACAAATGCCCCAATGGACAGTATCCTAGATGACTTTCTAATAGCAGGGCTTCCTGAGTGTGACACCCAAGTATCTTTCCACTTCTCTCCTTCACCAACATATGTTTATAATAACCGCATAGTTACATTTGCAAAATAAGATAAATAAAAATATTTTAGAATATTGGCAGGGCATGGTGGCTCACACTTGTAATCCCAGTCCTTTGGGAGGACGAGGCAAGCAGATCCCTTGAGCCCAGGAATTTGAGATCAGTCTGGGCAACATGAGGAAACTCCAACTCTAACCAAAAAAAATTATATACATTTGGATGGGTCGTTTGCAAAAAAGTAGGGACGTGTACCCTTGTAAACAAGGACAACTTTAATAGTCAATCCTTTTATAGAAAGTAGTAAGCTCCACAAAGGAGCAAGTAATGTTTGCAAATGCAAACCTTACATGCTAACCACTTTGCTAGCCAGATATACTCTGGAGGAATCAACTAATTGATGTAGGCGTAATAGGATATGTAAAATTGTTTGATCAAGACTTTGCTTCTGTGGTTGTTTCTCCACGTCTTGCAAAAGATCTTTGCGAAACACTACATTCGGAAACATCAGATGGACATGCTTGATATACCAAGTCTTGGTTAATGAATAAACTTGTTTTAAATTGGCTTATTCTGGAATCCCAAGGCTTCCTATTTTTCTTTGCTGTAGTCTCTCTAAAATTTCAGGGGAAAACTGTGAATCTCAAAATGCTTATAAGCAGGAACAAGCTGATTTTACTACTAGGAATAGTCTTTTTTGAACAAGGTAAATCTGCAACTCTTTTGCTCCCCAAAGGTAAGTTTCAAATGAACTCTATAATTACCTTTGTCTGAACCTTTGATGGCAATGGACATCACAACTCCACTCCATGTTTCTTTGGGAAAATAGGAGAAGCAAATATATTTTGGTTATCTAATTGTTTTTAAACAATTATTTCGGACTTGTCTCCTGCAATCAGCATAGGACACAGGGTGAAACATTTATAGAATGCAACTAATGTATCCAATTAAGTGAACAATCCCTGTTTTCTTCACTTAGTTTCCCTAAGTGAACTGAGATTGTTCACTTACTTGGACCCATTACATAATCCCATCTTCATTCATAGAGCAAAGTCTGGAAATCAGCATGGATTTGGAAGCATTTTTAATCTTTTGCAAAATCATCTTGCTGAGAAATATGATGTTCACTGTAGTATATTATAAATGGTCTTTTTTTCCCTTTCAACTAACTTAAGCTGAAAACAGTTCTTGGCAGACTTCTCCTTGGTCAGACTTGTGCCAACCCTGAGAATCAACACATTTTCTGACTTTGCTTTAGTGAATTCGGGAAATTGTAAATTTTGTATTTAAAGTATTTATGACTCATTCGACTGAAACAGTTAGAAAATAAGCTTTTGATCCAATGTCATCCTGGCATTGGGTTCAGGATCAAAACACTTATTGTTACATTCATGCTCTGCCATTATTCAGCTGTGCATCTCCTTGATTCTTAGTTTTCTCATCTGCAATGTGGGGATAACAGTGCTTTATTTATAGGCATAGAGTGGCATTAAACGAGAAGCTGTATGAAAGAGCTTTGAATGCTTTAACATGTTGATCTAAATAGCTATGCTCTTAAGGATGTGTTCTCAAGAAAAATCATTTGTTCGTCCATCCAGTGTTTCTAAGTGCTTACTTATGCCAAGAATTAAGCTAAACCTTAGAAATGCAGAGGTGAATAAGGCAATTTTTTTTTCCCTCGAGTAGTTAATCGTCCGATGATGGAGGCAAATAATTCATTATCACAATTCTGCATGACGAGAACTGTAAAAGGGGTGAAGAAAGCATGCTACACAACACAGGGGAGAGGCAACCCCACTTTGAGGAAATCAAGGAAGACCTCCTAGTTGAGGTGATCTGCAAGCTTAGGAATAAGAATTACAGAATTTAGGTAGGCAGTGAAGCATGGTGATCATGAGGCAAGGCTAGTTCTAATCCTCCTTCGAAATATGGAAAAGGATGACCTCCAGGAGGGACAGAAGATGTGCCATCCTTGAGTTACCAGGTGGTGACAAACATCCTTAATCTAGCCTATCCCTTGGCTGAGGAGTCAGAAAACCCATTGAGGGCAAAGAAATAAAAACAACGTTTTCAGGGATAAAGTATTTTACATAAAGAGAAAGGAGGTTTTTCTTCTATTACCTAGCAAACCTCTATCCAGGTACCTGCTTGTGAATCAGGACACTTCACTCCACTCTCCTTAAATAACCTGTCACTTTCCATCCCTCAAAAGAATTAAACCCAATAAAGATTTATTGATATTTGTCTGTGTGCTGGGCACCATACACTATAGTCTCAGACTCAGTTTCAGGGGTAAAATAGTGAAGATATTACCTCAATCCTAGAAGCTATCTAATCATTTAATGTTTGTCTCGTTTTTTTCTCAGCTCCCAGTTGTGGGCGGAGTCTGGTTAAGGTACAGCCTTGGAATTATTTTAACATTTTCAGTCGCATTCTTGGAGGAAGCCAAGTGGAGAAGGGTTCCTATCCCTGGCAAGTGAGTCTCAAGGACTTCTATGCATCAGGAACTGTGCTAGATTTTATGGTTATAGATATTTCTAAGGTTAAGTTTATATCTTTGAGGAGTCTACAGCCTAGTTGGGTTGAAAGACACAGAAGAGTCATCATGGCATGTGATGAATGTCATAAGAAAAAGTATTTACTTGTACATAGTAAATCATTTTAGAATCAAGTCAAATATCGAAATAGGATAAGCAAAAATTAGAAAGCATATTGGAGCGGTAGGGTAAAGAAGAGGCTTGAAGAAGCTATAGGAGTCAAAGAGTTAGGAGTATGAGCAAAGCAGTAGATCCAAACAATTTTCCTAAGAGGCTTAGAGAAATTGGAGGATGTGTTGAAAGGCTCCCCAGCCCTCACCTTGCCTTTCTTCCAAACCTCTTCAGCTAGACTCTGCTATATCTTATACTCTTTTATCTTCATTCACAGACACTGTTCATATTGTTAGAACAACAGGTCTGCGTCAACAGTGTTATAAAAATAAGTAAATACATCCCAACGCTTCTAACTACTACCTCTGTTGACACATACTTACAGCCAATCATCTCAAATTAACTACCTTTCATCTAGACCAGGGTTGCCAGCACCACTCTTCTTTCTGAGCGGTAGTGTGTGAACTTCTCACAGTTCATGATTCTCGATATTTACGAGTGAGATATCTGAGTCTGGTTTTGAGAATAGGCTTCATCACCATGTTTAGGGGGATCCCAGAGCATGAACTTGCTTTCATTTAAGGTATTTGCATTTTAGGTGTCTCTGAAACAAAGACAGAAGCATATTTGTGGAGGAAGCATAGTCTCGCCACAGTGGGTGATCACAGCGGCTCACTGCGTTGCAAACAGGTAAGAAAGGTCTAGCTCATGGGTGAAGATCAGACCACCATTTCCTCTCCCTTGGAATTATCAGCAATAACTCTATTAAGACATGGACCTGTGTGATGGGTGAGTATTGCTTTAATAGAGGAACATCCTAATTGCATGACACAAATGGGGCTGGGTGACACTGTCAGGTGGCACTTGGTCGATGACATATATTCTTTTCAGAGGCAAAATTCATTTTTACTTAAAATAACTGGAAGTTAATAATACTATCCAAATCAGAAAAAAAAAGAGCATTATAAAGAAGGATTTGTGAGCGTTTTCTTAGTTTTCTTAAATTTCAGTGAAAAACTATCTAGTTCATTATGCATCTGAAGAAATGGATAAAAGAAAACAAAGGGGATCCAGGAAAATAGAAAGTAGGCTCCCTGTCTTCTTTCCCATTGATCCTGCCTCTCTGGGATTCAACCCAACAACTTCCCTTTACCCACTTTCTTGTGTTATCCAAATATCCTATTATTGGCTATGTTCTGGGCATATACTAGGCTGTAATCAAGATCATGTTCCCATATAGTCATTCTTTCATTTCAAGTCTGCAAACACTTCCTGGATGTTTACTTTGTGCTAGATACCAAAGATACCAAAATGACTAAGACATGATTTCTGCCCCCAGAGACTTGACTCTTCTTTTGAAAAGAGTCAACCGATCATCTCACAGCAATGTGGCAAGTGGTAGGTAAGAGAGACATTATGTGTTAAGTTAGGTACCTAATTTGGCCAAGAGTCAGGGAAGTATAACCAGAGAAAACATGCCTTTTTCAATTTTGTATAGAAGCATCACTTCTGGGAATGAAGGGTCTCAAAGGATGGCAAGCTGAAGTCTTTATCTATCTCAATGCATCCCACCAAGTTCCTTTCAGATAACATTAGTTAGTTATAACACAGTCTGTGCTTTATAATATACACTAAGCATAGGATCTCTGACACTGAAGTAGCATGTTTACTGGGAATCACAAATCATTCCCAAAGGATCTCACTGATATTAGGTCAGGTCAACCTCCCAGGGTAAACTCCACTATAGCTGTAGAGACCTGAACTATAATGTATGTGCCTCTCTAGATATTTTCAAATAATATTGCAAAGTATTAAATTCATCATATCCTTGGCTCTATATGAACCCACTCTTCACTAGTCCTCTACTGGAAGTTGGAATCTCTGAATTTTTTTCTAACAGTGCTGGAATTATTCTCATTTTCTCTGCTCAGCAGCCTCACACCCCATATTATTTATCCCTATCATTTTAAAGAAGCCGGTGTGTCAACCATTGCAACTGTATTCAGAGGCACAATGAAATTCATTCATTTTACTGTTTGCTTTCCATAGAAACGTTGTGTCAACTTTGAATGTTACTGCTGGAGAATATGACTTAAGCCAGACAGAGCCGGGAGAGCAAACTCTCACTATTGAAACTGTCATCATACATCCACATTTCTCCACCAAGAAACCAATGGACTATGATATTGCCCTTTTAAAGATGGCTGGAGCCTTCCAATTTGGTAAACATTTGAGGATCATGTTGAATTGTCTACCCCAAATTCTCTATAACCTCTGTGCCATAGCACATTTTCTACGGTATATGTTCTGGGTCATGCACTTTGAGACAGGGATTTGGGCTTGGGGGTCCTACCTGAAACTCTTTTTGGTTGTGGTTCTGGAGATAGTATTACATGGAGTCAGGAGAGGGTTTTCTTGATCTGACAAGTAACCCCTGGAGGTGCCAGGCAAAGCTATCACCACTCTTACGAGGTCTTTAGGGGACCACCTGGATACCAACTGGTAAGTGGCTTTATAGTGTCCTCTCCTCCATGAATAAGACAAGCCCTACCTTGCTCTTTTCTTCAGACCATTTTGTGGGACCCATATGTCTTCCAGAGCTGCGGGAGCAGTTTGAGGCTGGTTTTACTTGTACAACTGCAGGTTGGGGCCGCTTAACTGAAGGTAAGAACTTGTGTGCCATTCCTCTTAGGCAAAGGTCAGAACTTTCTGATGGGTAATCAGAAAATGGAATTTTTAATCAATTTTTTAAAGACAATTGTGCATACATTTTTAAAGATAGAGAATGCCACATTGTACTTAGAAATTCAAGTCTTTCCAAGTGACACAAACACAAATGATGCATCTTCAACTCAGACAGGGTGAAAGAGTTCCTGCTGGGGCTTCCATCTCTATGTTTTTCAGATGGCGATCTCTCACAAGTCTTGCAGGAAGTGAATCTGCCTATTTTGACCTGGGAAGAGTGTATGGCAGCTCTGTTAACACTAAAGAGGCCCATCAGTGGGGAGACCTTTCTTTGCACAGGCTTTCCTGATGGAGGGAGAGACGCATGTCAGGTGGGTGGGAGCTGCGGGGCTGTCAGGCCCCAGGCAAGGCTTCCCTTGGTTTTGTTTTCTTCTAGTTTTCTTAAATTTCAGTGAAATTTAATTTAATTAGAAAGTATATTGGAGAGATAGAATAAAGAATAGTCTTGAAGAAGATATAGGGGTCAAATAGTGAAGAGTATGAGAAAAATGGTAGATCCAAACCATTTCCCTAAGAGGCTCACCTGATAACAGGTGAGCGGCTGCAGGAAGACTGATCCCAGGTAAGACAGGAATCTGGAAGGAAGGGTTAGGAGTACCAAGGGAGGTTACGTCAAAATAAACGGACAGTGGAAACAATCTGTTTTTAGCAGGAAGTGCGATTTAAAAGAAGTATTCTGCTTTTTCCAAAAGACCAAATAACAGAGATAATGCCAAGAATGAACTCGGGGTTCTCCCATTCCTGAAGGATGGCTGACTCTTTTCTATTTAGAAGTTTCCAGTTTGTGGACATCGGAAACTTTACACTTTGCCTCCATTCTTCCTACTAACCAAGGCCTGAAGTCAGTCTCATTGCTGGCCAAGACTTCTCTGAGTCTACAGCATGAGATGAGAGAAAGAAGAAAGTCTGCTACTTTGATGAAAGCCATCGATGAGGAAAAGGGAGGTGGGATTGTTGGGTTCCAGTGATATTTGAGGATCATACGGGAATTGTGCTGGGATCTTCAGACACAGGACCCCGAGTCTAAATTATCAGAAGTGAGGAAATGACATTGATCCTCCTCCAGCATCCTTGTGAGGAAAAAGTGAGCACTTTGGGGCATAGACACTGACAGTGGTGCTAACAGAGGCTTTTTCCCTCTGCAGGGAGATTCAGGAGGTTCACTCATGTGCCGGAATAAAAGGGGGGCCTGGACTCTGGCTGGTGTGACTTCCTGGGGTTTGGGCTGTGGTCGAGGCTGGAGAAACAATGTGAGGAAAAATGATCAAGGATCCCCTGGAATCTTCACGGACCTTAGTAAAGTGCTTCCCTGGATCCACAAACACATCCAAACTGGTAACTAAGCCATCATACAAGGTTGAGAAGCTGCCATTCTGCTAGGGTCAGAGAGAGCATCATCTGAGTCTTGGCAAATCAGAACACCTGAACAGAGGGGCTCTACCTCTGTTCTCAGTGTAGCACACAAGGATTGTGAGATTTAGCAAGTCTGAATAAAACAAGAGTAAAATATGGTATGTGGAGCAGCATGCAAATATTCAATGAAAAATGAATCCATCCATCCTAGACCTTCTCAAACTGGTCTTTAATTGAAACTATCTCAGTTGATCATATGCTTTCACCACTTACTTCTCAACAAAATCCAGCAAACTATAACAGATCAGTAGTTATCAACCAGGGGCAATTTTGCCCCCAGGGACAGTATCAGGAGACATTTTTATTGTCACAACTGGCAGGGCTGAGGAGTGGCTCTGGTGTCCAGTGGGTAGGGGCCTTGGATGCTGCTAAACATCCTACAAAGTACAGGACAGCCTCTCACAACAAAGAATGATCCCAACCAAAAGGTTAATAGTACCCACATTGAGAATCCCTGGCATAGATCCAGGTACAGTAAGTCTGAGAAAGCCAGGATGTACATGCAGCCAGACCTCCATATCTGCAGGTTCCACATCAGCAGATTCAACCAACTGTGGATCAAAAATATTTAGAGAAAATAAAACGATAAAAATAACAATAAAATAATAACGACAATACAAATTTTTAAAAATACAGTATAACAACTACTTACATAGCATTTACATTGTCTTAGGTATGGCAAGTACTCCAGAGACAATTTAGCGTGCTGCATAGGGGAAGACATGCCTAGGTTATCTGCAAATACTATGCCGTTTAATCTAAGGATTTGAGCATCCTCAGATTTTTGGTATCTGCAAAGGTTCTGAAACCAACACCCCACAGATATTGAGGGACAAGTGTATACCCTTATGATAGACTAGTGAACTCATTGCAACTTCTTTGCTACCTCCAAATCCAGCTTAATTGTTTTCTTATCTGGTGGCTTCCAACCTCAAAAAGGCCTTTATCCTTTTCTAAAGAAGTTAATTTAAATTAAGTTTAGTAAGGGTTTGAGTTTGTTTTCAAGTGTATTGTACAGTGGCAGGTATCTGAGCCCTCAAAGTTTTACCTATTTAACCCAGCAACTCTTTTATAGTTATGGACAAATTATTTCCAACTCTAGCCTCTGTTCTTATGTAAAATGACCCCCTTGCTCTGTGAAACCTCCAGTTAATTACTCTTTCTTATTAGCCCACTCAATAAAGAGAATTAAATCATTTTAAAACACCAGAGCCCCTTTCCTACTTTATCCATTTATCCCTTCCCTTCTTTCCACAGATTAGATTTTTATTAGTTGCATATTGACTTAAAAATCTCTTCTGCACCAAGGAGATGCTAACTTCTTGAAGTATTGTTCAGGATACCACAGGCTTTCAATTGCATCTTTCTTTTTTTTTCCCAGGTAATCGGAGAAAGAGCTCCAGAGGTGGGTATTCCTTGCAGGCTGCTCCATCGGGAGCACAAATTAACATGTAGCATTTCTGAATGTCAGTTCCTAAAGTCTTCCTCTCCAAGAGCGCTCCATGCTCAGTAGGTCTAAAACTACCACCTGGAGCACCTACAGCCATTCCCAGCCAGTCCAGGCAAGCCCATGCCCGGCAGAAGCCCCAGTTGCCCTCCCATTTCATTTCTTAGCAATCCAGAGCTCTGCCCCAATTCAGTCAACCTTTGCCAAACACTAGCTTGGAATCAGAGACTCAAGGAAACAGGGCAAGGCAGTGCTGATGTGGTCAGTAAGCTACACGCCTTGCCCTGAAAGTGTCCCTACTTATATAGGGTCTCATCCCCTTTGTTCCGTTGCGATCCTGCAATGAATTCACTCTGTGACTTTGGGTGAGCCTTTTCCTAACTCTGGCCCTCATCCATAAAGAAAATAGCGTGGGCCAGATGGTCTCTAAGACATTTTAGTTCAAATCATTCAGTGGTTCTTTGAACCTGTGGAAAGATCTACAAAGAGCAATATAGAAAAATAGTACCCTGAGAGCTCAGAGGAGTGAGAGGCTGCTTCTAGTTGGAAACAAACTCACAGGGGAGCTCTGATGCACAGACATCTTTGAGGCTGCACCTTGAAGGAGGAGTAGGATTTTGTCAGGTGGAAATGGAATATGGGTAAAGAAAAATATTCCAGCTCAAGGAATCATCCTTATTAAAGGAAGGATCTTAAAGATGAAGACAAAAAAATATAGGGCATAAATCAGCTAAAGCAACAAAAGCATAGGGCATGTGATGAGGATTTATAAGGGAGAAGAATAGAAACATAACTTGAGATCAAACTATGGAAACTTTAAATGCCAGCCAAAAAAGTTTGGATATGATTGAGTAATAGAAAGCTGATTAATTAGATAAGTAGATTTGAACTATACTTTAATAGCATAAGAGCAGCACGTACGGGATGGGTTGTGAGGGGACAAATGCATAGGCGTATGAAATTCTGCATTAGTTTTAGAGACAAGAAGTGAAGGCTTGAACCAAGGCAATGTCCACAGAATGAAAAGGAAGGAATAGAAACAAGAAATGAGGATTGGGAGCCAATTAGATGAAAGGTTGTAAGGAAGAAGGAGGAGGAGAAGATAGTATCAAAGTTTTGAGCACTAGAGACTAAGAAAAGGGTGCACAACAATAATAAAATCAGAAGTGGGTGCAGTTTTGCTGACCCAAGGAATTCTATTTGTAGCACATTGAGTTCTGAGGGAGACATCTAAGAAACCATCATAAAAAATCAGGTCTGAAGTTCAGAAATGTAGAGATGACGTCTGAAACGGAGTGTATGAATGAAACTGGTCCAAGGGATCATAGAGAGAGAGCATATGAGGATGAAGGCTAGAACCTGGGAAATACCTGCACTTATAGAATAAAGTATGAGGTCAGCAAAAGAAGAGTAAAGGGCCAGAGGTGGCTCATGCCTGTAATCACAGCAATTTGGGAGGCCCAGGTGGGAGGATCGCTTGAGTCCAGGAGTTCAAGACCCAGCCTAGGCAACAAAGTGAGACTCCATCTCTCAAATAATTTCTCCAAAAAAATTAGCTGGGTGTGGTGGTGTGAGTCTGTGGTCTCAGCTACTTGAGAGGCTGAAGCAGGAGGATTGCCTGAGCCTGGGAGGTTGAGGTTGCAGTGAGCTGTGATCGTGCCACTGCACTCCACCCTGGGTGAGAGACTGAGGCGCTGCCTCAAAAATAAAGAAGAGTTAAAGAAAGAAAACCAATCATAGAATCTCAAGGTTAAGCAGGATCTAAAAGGAACCAAAAAGGCATCATAGAAGCAAAGACAGGAGAAGATTTCATGAAGAACAAAGAGTACATCAAGAAGAACCAGGAGGCTATGGTGTTTGCAGCTTCTAGAGGGAGGGGCTGTTGTGGTTAGCCGACACAGCTAACCCTGACTCTCCTGGCTTTTCCTCCCAGCCTGGTGCAGTGAGCAGGATGTCACAGTCAGCGGGGCTGAGGGGGAGCTGCACTTCCCAGAAAGCCTCCACCTATATTATGAGAGCAAGCAGTGAGTAACCCCCTTTGCACTCCTCCTCCTTACTCCCACCTCCAGTCTGGCTGTGGCCACTAATTGGACTGTGATAGTCATTTTCTGTCTAGAAATAACACCCTCTCCATGATCTGCCTACAGATGGTGTGTCTGGACCCTGCTGGTACCAGAGGATATGCATGTGTTGCTCAGTTTTTCCCACCTAGATGTTGAGTCTTGTCACCACAATTACTTGTCAATGTATTCTTTAGAAGACAGACCCATCGGTGAGTGGATTTTCACAGTGTCAAATGGAAACTGGTGCCAAGTGGGCTTAATGAGGCCTCGTTATCTTATGTCTGGCACTGAGCCATCTGTAAATGACCTTTCCCTGCCTCATCAAGCTAAGAAGGGAAATACAAATAGACAGCCATGAGAAGGAGACAGGTTACTTATAAGAAACAGAAATGGAATGGCGTTTCTGTGGTTTCTCAGCTGGAGGTGATTCTGTACCCCCAACCCTCAGGACACATTTGGCAATGACTGAGAAGCATTTTTCAGTTGTCACAAGTGCAGGAATTGTCACTGGTAGAGGCCAGGAATGCTACCAAATATCCTACAAAAGATGCAGGATAGCAAGAACACAAAGTTCTGGCTCAAAATGTCAACTGTGACAAGACTGAGAAACTTAGGATTGGACAACTCCTGAAATATCATGGCAAATTCAGTTCTTCTTAAGTCACTGAAGGGGGACTATTTTCTAGATTCTGAACAAAGAATCTTTTTTTCTCATCCTGCAGGAAAATTTTGTGCAGAAAGCCTCCCTTCATCCATTCTTGTTGGCTCTAATTCTCTAAGGCTGAAATTCATCTCTGATGCCACAGATTATGCAGCTGGGTTTAATCTTACCTATAAAGCTCTTAAACCAAACTACATTCCTGGTAAAACCATTTACTTTTAATTACGTACTATCCCCACCTTCTGTAGAAACTTAGGCCCTATAGGAATTAGGTGAGAGGCAGGGACGCCTCTCCCAAGGCTCAGCTGGCTCCACATGGGAGAGGGGCACAGGCCAACTAGGGAACAGGGGACAGTCTCCCCCTCAACCCTGAGTTCACCCTGCTAGCTCGTAGTGATTGCCATCCAAGTGAGTCGAGAGGGCCTGAAGAGTTATGGAGAATCATGCACTATCTCTTTTCTTGTTGGCAATGTCTGAAAATGCAATTGGTATGCATCATTTTCAGGAGACAGGAGGGAGAGCAGTGAGAATTCTTCTTCATTTGAATGGTGCCATCTGTTTGGACTTTTTCTTATGTTTCAGATTCAGGTTGCAGTTACTTAACTGTCCTTTTTGAAGAAGGCCTCATACAGAGTCTAAACTATCCTGAAAACTACAGTGACATGGCTAACTGTGACTGGATTTTTCAAGCCCCCAAACATCAACTAATTAAGGTATTGACTTTGGCTGTGCTTACTTAGCTATGGTAAATTCACAAAATAGCTAACATAAGCACCATGAGGTCAGAGGTTTTATCTGATTTATTCACTGCTGTATTTGCAGTACCTAGAACCTGGCACCTGACACACAAAGCTGTCAATAAATACTTGCTGAATGATGGATCCGCCCAGTTTCCCCTGCAACTACACATTTTTCCACTAGATGACACTCTGCTCTTTACTTTTTGTTTTTTTTAAAAAAAGTGCTGCTTTAATCTTTGCATTGAATTAGCCGGGCACAGTGGCGGGCACCTGTAGTCCCAGCTACTTGGGAGGCTGAGGCAGGAGAATTGCTTGAACCTGGGAGACGGAGGTTGCAGTGAGTCGAGATTGTGCCACTGCACTCCAGCCTGGGCTACAAGAGCGAAACTCTTTTTTTTTTTTTTTTTTTGCCACGAAGTGTGTTTTATTTTCATTATTCATACAAATAATTTTCTATAATATTCCAGGGCAAACCGGAGAATTTGGCAGTCCGATTGGGGGGGTCCCTTCAGAGACCCACAGGTGGCATCCGGCGTCGGAGGTGCCCAGGTTTCACAGTGCAGCTGTGGCGTCGTGTCCATCTTGCAGGTGGCCTCTTCCTCCCATCCACGACTGGGGCTCGAAGATGACGGGGGTAGGAGAATCCTCCAGGATTTAAGGAAATTTCACTCCGCTTCTCCTGCGTCAATGGTCCCCCCTTTTGGTCGGCAGGCGTGTTCTTCTCCTGCGACTCCGTTTTCTTCAGTTGCCTTATCGAACTGGCGATTTCCCTCCATGTCTGGTTTGTTGCCATTTTTCTTAAACAAATTCCGGTGTAGTCGGGTTCCAAGCCCGGGATCCCGGTGCTCCCACTCGCTGTTGCTGCAGCAAGCAGACCCGAGCGAAACTCTAAAAAAAAAAAAAAAAAGAAAGAAAGAAAGAAATTATTCTTTTGTGTTCTGGCGACTTTCTTTTTTTTTTTTTTTTTGTTTTTGTTGAGTACGAGGTCCTCGCTCTAGTCCCCAGGTTGGAGGTGCAGTGACCGGATCTCAGCCACTGCAAGCTCCGCCTCCCGGGTTCCCGCCATTCTCCTGCTAGCCTCCCAAGTAGCTGGAGACTACAGGACGGCCCGCCCGACCCACCGCCCGGCTAGTTTTTTGTATTTTGTTAGTAGAGACGGGGTTTTCATGTGTTACCCAGGATGGTTCGACTTCCTGACCTCGATGAATCCGCCCGTTCTCGCGTCCTCCCAAAGTGCTGGCTGGGATTACAGGCTTGAGCCACCGAGCCCGGCTGGCATGTGTTGGTGACTTTCTTAGTCCATTCCAGAAACAAACATTTCTTCCTTATTTATTAAACTGCTCACAAACACATTGTAAGTTATAGATAACAAAAGTCAAGGACAATCAGGCCAAAATCATCAAGCCTTTCAAGCAGAGAGGACAGAGCAAGCCTAGAGGAACCAGCACAGATCAGGCTCAGGGAATCGCTGGTTTAAGAGGGTCTTAAGGTGTCCTGGAGTGGGCGGTGGAAGGCAAGGCGGAAGTCAATGTATGGAGGCCTTTGAACATCTGGAAATGGAGTTTATTCCACATTTGATTAGCAGTGTTTGTGGTTACTTGTTTGTCCATTAAACACTAATGGACCATCTACAGAGAGATATCATCAAGGAGGTAGAAGAAAGTGCAGTCAGGGTGAGATTGGAACAAGGCGTTTTCTTACAGGTCTTTCTCTTAAAATAATAATTGAAAACAAGACAGTGTAAGATGGAGAGAAAGGAGAGTAGAAAATAAAAGGGAGAGGAGTGAGGGATGATGAGACCCCAGCGTTCTCATGTACTTAAGAGATGGAAAGAACTCTGAGATGTGGGAGAAACAAATTGGTGTGTTCTTATGACAGCCTGGAGAAAGCAGCCTTTAACTTAAAACACAAACCAAACAAAAAGATGTGACCAATCGTTTGGATACCACACTAAGTTAGAACTTCAAGAGATGAGAACTGAAGTGTCCAGTCCCCACCACATACCTCCATAAAAAGGGAGAATAATTAGACTGGAAATTGAACAACTGAGAGGAGCTGGGATTGGTGGTATCTGAAATATCACGTTAAGTCAGACACTAATGGCAGAAAGAAGATCACACAGGTTTTATGAATGAGTGGGGAAAGATGATACGGAGGCAGTTGGTATAGATTTCTTTCTAAAAGTTCCTCAAACTTAAACAGAGTTGGGACAAAAATTTCAGCAGAATTAAGGAAAATTTATTAGTGATGGAGGATAAAATTTAGGTTGTGAGCATGTTTCCAGGTGGAGGAAGAAGAGGAAATTTAGTTGAAAATCTGAAAATGCCAGAGCCAGAAGTGATTGAAAAATATCTCTTCAATAAAGGTTGAGTGTTGTGCATCAGTGAAGTGATGTTCTCATACCCTGCCAGTGACAGCGTCAGTTTGCAGAACTCATCTAAGATAGTAATTTGGAAATTGGTGTTACAAGTCATAGCAATATGCTCATCATTTGACTTGGAGTGAAAAGGTCCCTTTCCCAGAAAGTATCCCAGTAAGGGTTTAAATGTTTGAATGAATCCTATTTCTGATACATGCCCCCTCCCCAAGCCTACCTTCACCATTAGTAATTATTTGCCTCCAGTTTTGTTTTATCCACACAGTCCTTTTTGCATCTCGCTCAGAGTCCGGGTCCCATTGAATCCCCACCAAACTGTGTGTTAAAACCAGAACTCCTATTTCATCTGCCCTCTTTCCCAGCACTCTTCACTTCAAATTCAATTGGCTAGTGCTCACCAAACTGCTCCAAGATCACTCTTTATTGTTTCTTTGTTTCTCCTTCACACTGTTCCTTCTATCTAGATAGTTCTCCCTTCTCCTGACACAAAACAAGTGCCCCATGCAGGGAATTATAAAAGAGAAGAAAAAAAGTAAATGCATAAAGATATTCACTGCCAAATTTTTAAGATAGCAAAAAATGCAGGTGTCAAGGATAGAGATAAATGAAATATGCTACCAATAAGCATCACGATTACAGAAACTATGAGAAAAAGTTTGTCATTATTTATTCTTGGTGAACCTAGGTTGATTCCAGGTGATCACCTTTGTTTTCTAGGTCATTACTCATCACAGCTTAATAATCTACTCGAGAATTTTGCTGAGGTTTACGTTTAAGCTTAGTATCCAAAATCAACTCTAACTCATACAAGGATTTCCTTTTTCATGCACATTCATGAGACTTGCTACATTTGACTCTGAGCCCACTTATGCAAATGCTTTCAGTAGCTCAGATGATGCTTTGTTTTATATCAGCAATTAGACTCACTCATATCTGTGCCTTATCAGAATTTTGCTGTGAGGCATGGAAATTCAGTGGCAACAGGACAGAGTAGGTGAGAAGAATAGCCAGATATATCCTGCTGGGTAGAAAGACATGGTCTTCAAGGGGCACAACCAATTTTAGTCTTGATTCAGGAGAACTAGGAGTTCAAGATGAAATATCAGGAACCAGGTGAACAACACTAAGATGTCCAGAGAAGCAGTTTTGTGAATATGCAATTAGTTGAGTTGAGTGTCTAGTTGCTTCCAGGGAAAAAAATCCCCATGCGGTAGCTCTTTTAATCTCTTAGAGTCGCTAGGAAGCTAAAATATTTGCACAGTTTCCTGCCCTTTGATTCAGGCCATATCTGGTAGCTATTTCAAAAAGTTAGACAGCCTGTGATATAGAATCCTTTTGTTGGTAATCTGACCCACTCCTGAATACCCCATTAACTTTCTCATCTAAAGTCTTACTCTAACAAGTTGAGCAATCCAAATTTTTCTGCTGAATCAAAGTCAGGTAATTCATTCAGATTGTTTACTCTGCATGTAACTTCACGTCTTCTCAGCTTTCATTTCAGAGTCTGGAAATAGAAGAAAGTGGAGACTGCACTTCCGACTATGTGACAGTGCACAGTGATGTAGAAAGGAAGAAGGAAATAGGTTTGTGTCCCCTGAGCCTCAGCTTGCTCTGGTTTGCATTTGGACCCAGTCTTGAGATGGGAATGAAAAGGAGACGGATCAATCTTCCTTCATCTTCCTGCACCACCTCCACCCCTCCCTGTGGTCTCACCATCACTCCTTTGTGTTCTTCATTATGGGGGCAGGAATAGAAAGAGGGAGAATCAAAGAACCACTGAAATGTGAAAGGCCCATGAGGAAACTAGGAGCCAGAAGGGGGAAGTTCCACTGAAACAAGTCCTGAGGCTAGAACCAGTTCCCTTAACATCATTGAGTGTGGGAGTGTTCGGGAGAGAAAACCAAATTGAAATGTCTTGGTGTTAATTACCTGTTTAAGGAGTGAGCTGCCTTTATTTTGAAAATGAATTGTGAAAAGCGTATTTCTCAACAATTACCTGAAGGACGATTTTCTTTTTTCTTCTCCCCAATGCCATGGGTATCTGCTGGGTGCTGGACAATGTCTTGCCTGGGCTGGCCTTCAACAAGCTCGGGTGTGTGGCTATGATGTCCCCACCCCTGTGCTGAGCCCCTCCAGCATCATGCTCATCAGCTTCCAATCGGATGAAAATGGGACCTTCAGGGGCTTTCAGGCTACAGTCTCCTTCATTCCTAAAGCAGGTAAGAAGATAGACTCACCAACTCTTTGGCTCCCAGTTCTAATCCTTGTGATGTGAATTAGAGGGCAGTCTTTAGCGCCCAACACGGAGACAGTCGATTCTCACTATCTTCAATAATTACATCCTATCAAGCCACCATGGACACTGAACAAGAGAATACTCAGCCATTGCTCCTAGGAAATGTACAGGGTTAGGTGCCTGCAAGGTACATTTTCATCAGCTGATCAGTACATAAACTTGTTTTATGTGTGTTTCTGTTTAAAGACACCTTATTTAATATATATTGTTGGTTCATTACAATGAATTCATGGCCATTAAATTCATGGCCAACAGCACTGTGACTCATGTCTGAACAAAGCTTATCTAACACGTGTGTTTTCTATGTGAGGCACATCACAGACTTTTGCACTTAGGAACACTAGATGGCACTTCAGCACTATGCTTGGGGCCATTTTAAACATCGAGGTCACCAATAAAAAGAACAGACTTGAAAAAAAAAAAGTGCTACTGAATAGACCATGAAAAGGACACTTGTTTGCAAAAAGGCAAAACATTGCCTTGTTTTACCTCATCTGGAAACATGTGTGTCTATTTTTTGTCACTCTTCACAAGCCTATGAATGATCCTGAGAACAACATAACTATCACTTCTGGAGCTGTAAATAATTTTTAGTGAGTAAGTGAATTCACATATATGGAGTTCACAAAGAACGAGTGACTGTATGTCTGAATCCTGGCCGATCATTACTAGATGTGTAATCTTAAGAAAGAGACATCTAAGACTCATTTATTTCAACCCTACTAAGGGAAAACAATGCATCCCTAATAAGAATGCAGTGAGGATTAAATCAAATAAGATACACTTGGCCACAAGCAAGTGTGCAATACATAACAGAGACATAGAAATATGAAGTATCTTCACCAGTTCCAGACCCTGGACATCTGAACTACCTAACCAGCTTCCTTACACATTCTCATACCCATGATTCTTCTTTCCAAACCCCACAAAGTCAGGTACCTGCTTTCCAAGTTGTTCATTCTTGTCAGTATTAAGCAGCTGCAGATGGCAAAGCCACGTTATAATTAAAATGCCCCACTCCTCATTTGAAATACCTACAGAGTCTAGCTGACTGAGGTGCCCCAGAACTCTAACAATAGCGTCATAAATCATTTTCTGATAAATCTTCAACCCTGGCCATCTTTGTGGGAGCTGAGTAATTGTATCATACTTATACCCAATATACCTAGATTTAAACATCTCCTTATCAGAGGATGAATCAATGTTTCTGGAGACATGAGATGTGCCAAATGGACAAACCAATGTTTCTGGTAAGCTGTTTTTGGTACCAAGTGATACACACAGATATAATCCAGGGTTCAACTGGAGAAGCAGGTGGTATAGATTTAATTACATCTTCCTCTAAAATATACTGGAGTCCTAACCTCCAGTACCGCAGAATGTGACCTTATTTAGAGACAGGGTTGTTATAGAGTTAATCAGTTAAAATGAGGTTATTAGCCTGGGCCCTAATCCAACATGACTAGTGTCCTTATTAAAAGGAGAAAATTGGAAGCAGAGAGACAAACGCACATAGGGAGAATATTGTGTAATGATGAAGGCAGAGGTTGGGGCAATACATCATCTACAGGCCAAGGGGCACCAGTGAGTGCCAGTAAACCACCAGAAGCTAGAGGAGAGGCCTGGAGCAGACTCCTCATCAGAGCCCTCAGACAGAGTCAACCCTGCCGACACCTTGTTCTTGGACTTCTAGCCTCCAGAATTATGAGACAATAAATTTCTGTTGTTCTAAGCCACCTAGTTTGTGATACTTTGTCATGGCAGCCCTAACAAACTGATACACCAGAATTGGCTTACGCAATTCTGGGGGCTGACTAAGCAGGTAAATCTACAGGCCAGGCGGTCAGAAAGGGAAAATTGTAGAAACACTGGAATTCCACAGCATGGGCTGAAGCTGTTCTTTACAGGCAGAATTTCTTCTCTCTTTTGCAGAAGCCTCAGCCTTGCTTTTAGGGCCTCCAAACTAATCAAGTCAGGTTCACCCAGATTATTCAAGATGATCTTCCTTACCTAGAGTCAAATGATTAGGAACTTTAATTACTTCTGCAAAATTTCTTTACAGCAACAATTAGATTAGTGTCTGATTTAATAACTGTGGGTTGTCACCTAGCCAAGCTGACATATCAAAAAAGCCATCACATGGAGCTTCATGGGATGTGGTCATTGTCCCTTTTGCTCAAAGCAACACTGGAATATTTCCAGTCACCAGAATACAAGTTCCCTGTGAATAATACAAGTTCCAAGTGAATAATTCAGTGGCAATGACTACTTTCTGTGCCAAATTGTGGTCTCATTCACAAGATCCCACCTCTGAAAAATAGCAAGTATACCACTATGTTCTAGTGCCAATGAGCATTGAGAAGTTCTGAGCTTTCTGTGTTCCTTGTTTGTCCATGACATCCATTGGCATATATGAGTGACATCTTGTTCCATGTGGAAAATACAGTTGTGAGGAGAGCAGGCAGAAGATGAGGTGGGGAAACTTTTATAGTTTGCCATTTTGATACTTTATCAGGAGAAAAGTCAAGCCCTTTATTTTTTATTTTTATTTTCATAAATTTTCTGACACATAGGACACAGAATAATAGAGAGAGTGGAGAATGAAAATTCCTTTTCCCGAGAAGGGATAAAAGCAGTTGGACTCTTTTTGTTCTGGCTTCTTTGACAATGACCTTATAATGCATGGAAGCCCTGGGTGGAAAAATTTTTGTGAAGTGTGTCTGCAGTGATTCCTTCTCTTGGCCACCAGGGGGTACATTCAGCAAAGTCATTGCAAAGCACAGTATTTCCAAAGACCAAAAAAGAGAACTATCATAGCAGTAGCACATTTGAGGAGGGTGTGAGAGGTTGAAGATGAATTTAGTGTGTGCCTGTCAATTTACCTGTGGAATATCCAGCTGCAGATGTCCAGGAATTAAGAATCAAGCCTGGGATAGGGTGGTCTGGGAAGTAGCAGAGAAAGGTGAGAGTTGCAACCCAAAAGAACCTATTTTTAGGTTCTTTAGGAAAAAGAAAAGGGAAGACAGAAGAACCAAAGAAAGAGGCTGAAAGGAGCCTGGCATAAGAGGAGGAGAACCAGGACAGATATGGCAGCTGTGGGGAGAGAGATTAGGTTTTGCTGTGGACTGAATGTTTGTACCCCTACCAAATTCATGTGTTGAAGCTTGATCTCCAATGTGATGATATTTGGAGTGGGTCCTTAGGGAGATAATTAGGTTCTGAGGGTGGAGCCCTCATGGATGGGATTAGTACTTTTATAAGAAGAGATGCATGAGAGCGTGCTTCCTTTCTTTCTGCTCTCCCCTATGTGAGGATAAAAGAAGAAGACAGACATCTGCAAACCAGGAAGGGGGCCCTCGCCAGACACTGGATCTGCCAATACCTTGATCTTGGACTTGGCAGTCTCCAGAACTTTGCGAAATAAATTTCTTATTTAAACCAACAAGTCAATGGTGTATTTGTTATAGCAGCCCAAGCAAAGACAGGGGAGAGAGGCATCAATAATGAAAAATGCTGGACAGAATCTAGTAATATAACAGTGGGAAAACAGGCCTTTGGATTTGGCCATTGGGATGTTTTAGGTAACCTCAGTGAGTCGGAATTCCACAGTCTGATTGCTAAAGATGGAGAGTGAATAGGAGTTGAGAAAGAGGCTCCCTGGAAGTAGATTTCACTTTCATAAAGAAAGGTCCCCAAGTGTTGTTCTGAGCCTCTGGCCTCTGTTGCCTGAAGCTCTCAGGTTTCAGGAGTCATAGGGTCATAGAGGCAGTTCTGATACACTAGCATAATCCCAGTAACAATTTATTTCTCAGCCTTAGCCTTCAATTTTCTCAAAATTATGTCTTAGGCTTTATTATTATTATTCTTCCCACAGCCATCGCTTCTTACAAATAATGTTTTGGGTAACATCATATTTTTCGACAATTTGCACAGAAATATCACATACCTTTTAAGCCACATGGTGGAATCACCTTTCTTTTCATCTGTATGAATAAAATGCCCTAAAATATATCCTCCGAAACTATATTCTTTTTTGGGGGGGGCGGAGGGGGGATCTTTATGACCTTAACAGAGATTCCTTGCCTTTAAGATAGAAAGAAGTCTAACAAGCTACAGCAGCTTAAAATCCCCACCTTTGCATCAGAAGCATGCCAGGAGTATGCTGTGTTTCTCTCCAGAAATTCTAAGGAGCGTAGCAGATGCGGGCAACAATTCCCGCTGGGTGAGCGCTCCAGCCGCCATCTTTCTGCTCTCCACAGGACACTTGGGGGCTGGGAGTGTCACTTTGTGGTTTGATGAAACAGCCTCTGGGTGGAGCTGCTGTGACAACTTATTTAAAATCTTCAGGATGCTTAGGGACACACTATAGACAATTTTAAGAACCTTCTTCTCAGAATTGAATGGTCTGTTCTAAAAAAAGCTTTCTGTGAATTTTCGAAAATGTTCTACTCTCTGATATGAAGTAAGGGAAAGGGTCCTTCTTTCATAGTTCAGGATTTTGATTTCCTTTCTTCCTGCAGATACTTTATAGATTTGGGATCAGGCTCAGTATAGACAAATTCATTTGTGAGAATGAGGGTGCTTCTTTTTCTCTGTTGTTTTAATAATTTTAAAATGTATTAAACAACAAATGTCTGTCATTTTAATAATTTAAAATATGTAGTACTTGCTTGTTCATCATGAAAGAATGGCAACTAACATACATTAAGTGATAATTACTCTTATGGGTACTCTACACTCATTTTTAAATCAAAACTTATGTAAGATTAATAATAGCATTAATATATAATTCATTATATGCTAGGCTTCATTCTAAATGTTTCATATGAATTAACTAATAAAATCATCGTATGACCCTAAGAAGTAAGAATCATTGTCATCATCATACCCATTTTAAAGATGAAGAAACCAAGACCTGGAAATGTTCAGTAATAGTCCCTAGCCAGATCATTTGTAAACTGGTGGAGCAGGACTTCATACCTCAGCAACCTTCTACTAGAGTTTGGCACAGTGCTATGCTACCTCTCAGGTGGGCATATTTGGGTAGAAATAGAATTGCCTTAATAACACCCAAGTTCCACTTATTCCTGTGCCCACCTGTCATGAAGGGTCTCAGCTCTTGCAAAATGCCCTTCCAATGTCCTGTAGCCCTCATAGTAGCTGGTATCTCACGTAGCTGGGTACAAGTATGCTCTCATGGGGTGGTGTGGTTCTTCTCCCTCCCACTCTGTGTCTACCAGGAACAGCATGTCCCTGCTCAGCCTCCAGCCCTCCTGGGGGACCCTGCCACCTGACTTCTCTGTGGGCCCCCACTCTCCTACCAGCTCCTCCACCAAGTCACTGGAAACCCAGCAGTGTCAAGACTCTCATGTTTCTTGTAAAGTGAGAAATAATGTTTCTCCTCCATGAGAATTTCTTGAGTCCCAGTGTTTAAAGCAGACTTTAATGAAACTATTTTTTCAGTTTTGACTTAAGGGCCTCAGTCTTGCTTTCCTTGAGATAAGTCTGGCAAGCTCAAGAGAGGGAGACAAACACAAGAGACAGATACCACGATGTTCTCAGAATTACCCCCTTAAGATGCTAAGATTTCATTGTCTCCCCAGACTCTCTGTGCCTGGATCACTGTTCCCTCAACCTAAGTTCCTCCTCAGGAAGCTCCTCAGCACTAAACAAATAGACTTTTGCTGATTCCATCACACCAGTTCATACATCACTGGATATGTCTGAAATCTGATTAGACTAAAACTGAGACTACCCATCACACAAGAGAATCAAATATGTCTTATAAATAGACCATACACCTCATTTGTCGGGGCTAATTTGTAGTTACACTTAAGAAGCTAGGGACAAGATGAAAAAGAAATGTGCTCTAATATACCTTACTGAAGCTGGATT
Source organism: Rhinopithecus bieti (assembly GCF_001698545.2). Taxonomy (NCBI): domain Eukaryota; kingdom Metazoa; phylum Chordata; class Mammalia; order Primates; family Cercopithecidae; genus Rhinopithecus; species Rhinopithecus bieti. The sequence continues at coordinate 429,325 of NW_016810227.1, read as the reverse complement.
TAAGAACCATTTTATACACACACACACGTGTATATATATTTGAGGGCAGGCAGCTGGCTTCCCAGGCAGAGTGTCCCAAGGTGCTCTTCAGGGTCCAGGTCCTCAGCAATGTTGGCCCAGAAACTCAACCATGTCAAGATACTCACAGGGACAAGGCTCACAAGAAATGAGTTCCTGACTCAACAAGAGGCTATGCAGACACGAAGTCCGGTAGGTGAATGTGTGAGAAGGGCTATTCCTTTCCAGCAAATAGAATATATGTGGCATGAGATCCATACCTCCACTTCTCCTAACTTCTGCTGACAAAGTGTTTTGATGGTCAAGAAAGGTCAGGCATTATCCTCAAGGGCACCTCATCCAGGCATCCAGGTATAGAACAGGTCTGCTGACAAAGGATTCTGCAGTGAGAAAAACAGACAACAGTTTAGTGGGGATGGGGAAGCAGATAATAAGCAAAGAAGTAATATATATATTATATAATATATATATATTAGTATAAATATACATATATAAAATATGCCATGATGGCAATAAAATGATACTGAGAAAAATCAGGAATAGGGGATAGTGAATGCAGGTGGGCAGGGTATTGCAATTGTAAAAAAAAATGGTCAGAGAAGAGCTGATAAAGAGACATCTGAGAAAAGGCCTGAACGAGTTGAAGGCAAAGGCTATGCAGATAATAGGGGTTAGAGAATTCCAGGCACAAGGAATGAAAGGCAAGTGCGAAAGACCTGAGGTAAGAGCATGCCTGATATATATGAAAGCCAGCCAGGAGGTCAGTTATGTCTGGAGAGTCATGAGCATGGGGATATCAGAGAAGGTAGGTGGGAGGGCAACTTGTGTAGGATGTTATGGGCTAAGGTAAAATTATTGGCTTTTACTCTAAGTGGAATGGGATGACATCAAATGGAGTAACGGGACCTAAAATCATTTTAACAAGATCACTCTTTCTATTGTATTGAAATTAGACTGCAGGAGAGGGAAAGGGAGGAAGCAGAGAGATCAGTTAGGAGACTATTGCAATAATCAAGGTAAGATACTGAGATCTGAATGCTAACAGTGGAAGTGGTAAGTCAGATTCTGGACATATTTTCAAGAAAAAACCAACAGGATCCCCTGATATATTGGATATGAGGTGTGAAAGAGAGACATCAAAGATGACCCTGGAGCTTTTGGCCTGATCAACTGGAAGTATGACATAGACCAAGGTATCAGAATTCAGGGTCAGGGTGGGCGGGGGGCGATAGAGACCAGGAGTTAGTATTTGATCATGCCAAGTTTGATTTGCCTATTCATTGAAAAGGATATATCAAGTGGGCAGTTGGATATATGAATGTGGAGTTCAGAGGACTGACCCATCCTGGATACGAAAACTTCAAAATTATGAGCATATTGTTGATATTTAAACCCAGGATGCAGGACAAGATCACCAAAGGAGCTGTCTGTGATTTGAGCCCTGGGACACTCCAACATTTCCAGGGGTTGGAAATGAGGAGAATTGACTGAGAATTGACCATTACATTAAATTTAGCAATGTGAGGATATTGGTGATTGCAACATGGGTGGTTTCAAAGGAGTGGTGAGAGTAAAAGCTTTTTTGGAGTAGACTTTAGAGAGAATATGATGGGAAAAAATAGAGATCACAAGTGTAGACAATTCTTTCAAGGAATCTTGTCATAAATAGGAACGTGGAAGTGTGTTAGCACCTGGATGGGGATAAGGAAGTAAAGAGAAGATATTTTGTCATTTAAAACATGGCAGAAATTACAGCATATATGTCTATTAATAAGAATTATCAAATGGAGAGAAGGAACTGATCATAAGGGGCAAAGAGAAAAGAACTGCTAGGGCAATGTTCTTGAGCACTGAGAGGAAAAGAGTGCTAGGACACAAAAGGAGCATGTAGTCAGATGGGAACAGTAACTGGAGGAAATGCAGAGGAAAAATGTATATTTTCTACATCTCTATACTTTCTCAATTTTCTTCCACTGGCTCTTAATCAAACTGCAGGCTGTGCAAAGCTGACACCTCAATACCAATGACCCAGTCATAGCCCTTCCTCTAAAAGCATCACTTAACATCTCCGGGCCTCAGCTTTACCAGCTGAAAATGGGGAGCTTCTTTCAATTTGAAATCAGAAATTTAAATTTTCATGGCATTAAAACAAAAATGTTATTTATGCATTTGCTGGCCCACAGGTTGCTGTGGTGTAGGGGAAGAACACTAGGCTGGATTTAGGAACATGGGCTTACGTCCCAGCTTCGCTACTGTCGAGCGATGTGATCTTGGAGAAGGCAGAGAATCTTTCTGAGATTTTTTTTTCTCCAAACTAAATTGTTTGGAAAAAGATTATAACAATTTCAGAAAGATGTTTCATTGTTATGCTTTATAAACTATACAGCTCTATGAAAACGAAGGCTTTAGAATAACACCCAGAATGGAGACTTTAGCCCAATTTGTTCTATTTTCACTTGTTTCGCTTTTTAAAACAGAAATTGTCATCACAAACAAAACTCTTATCTGAAAAGCTCCTGCTTTTGTCCCCATAAAAGAAAAGGAAGCAGAGGCTGGGGCAAATTTGTGAAAAACCAAAGTCCTTGTCATGTTTAAGTAGGAGTCTGGAATGCGTCCCTTCATTTCTCTTTTTTTTTGGACATTTTCCCCTTCTCCCCGTCATGGAAGCCAGTTTTTCTCCTATTACAAATCTGAAGCTCCCAGCCCCAGGCTTGCTCATGCAGGTGGAATTCTCCACTGGAAACTGCCTCACTTACTCCTGGTTGTCTCCACAGCCCAAGCTGTGAACTCACAAGCAATTCCTGCTAGAGGCTCTAACCCAGCCCCTGCCACAATAGATGCTGTTTATAAAGAGTTGAAACAACTGCTGTAAATATTGGTGAAGTAATTGACTAGCATCATTAGCACAGCTCTATACACATAGCTGGGTGTGGAAGGTTCTACAGGAATAGGACCCTGAAAGTGGTTCTGTTGACTCTTCACAACCACACCATTTCTAGCAAATTCTGACCACTCCAGATGTCTCAAGACTCTTGCTTTTATGCAGTCTTACCCTATCATGCCCATGTTAGCCCCACACTGCCAGGAGTGCACAAGGTTTTCCATGGGCACATTTATGTTGTATAAGTAATGGTTGAAGATATTCCGGAAAGCAAAATATTGCCATTGTTTTATGCCTGTCTATAGTGCTCCTTAGAGAATTCTGAACAGGTAGCATTAACATGCTTGGCATGTTAAAATCCTTGAAAAGGGAAGCTAATGAAACTCTGATTTAAGAAATATTCTGCATTGGTCAGCATTGAGTGTCTGAGTGGGCTGGGTGCTCCATCAGTGGTCCCTCATGAAGCTCAGCCCAGTCAACTGTACTAGTCCGCTGAGCCTCTTTGTTCAGGATGACATTTTAGCAAAATACACAAAAGATGGGCCAGCGCCAGGGTGAAGAGGAAGAGATGGAGTGGGTGGGCTGCTTACAAGCTCTGGCAGAGACAACGAGCTGAAGATGTGACTGGGTACCAGGGGGCACATTGGAAAAGAGGCCCACAATCAAAGCAAACAGAACATCAGAACAGGGGGCTCCTCCCTTGGGGGACTTCTGATCCAAGCCTTAGGAGATTTTTTAATACAGTAAATTCAAGTATAAATAAATAAGCCCTATGAGACAAAAGCAATCGTTCATTTATTGTATTAGTTTCCTATTGCTACTGCAACAAATTACTACAAATTTAGTGGCTTAAAGCAACACAAATCTGTTCTATTACAGTTCTGGAAGCAAGAAGTATGAAACAGTTTCACAGGGCTAAAGGCAATGCATCAACAGGGCTGATTCTTTCCAGAGTCTCTGAGGGGAAAATCCATTTCTTTGCCTTTCAGCCTCTAGTGGTTGCCTGTATCCCTTGGCATGTGGCCCCTTCCCTCATCTTCAAAATTCATTACGCCAATCAATCGCTGCTTCTGTTATGGCACTGCCTTCTCCTCTGACTCTCTTCTCCTGTGTCTCTCTTATAAAGACCCTTGTGATCACATCAGGACCACCTGTATAATTCAGGAGAGCCTCTCTGTCTCAAGATCTTTAAATTAATCACAGTTTGAGAGCCAGAAAAAAAAAAAGTGTCCTGTTCTTTCTCTCAATGATCAACACTTCTGTGACCCTAGATTTGTGGAAATTTTCCCCCACACACCACGTGAGCCATTCTCCAGTAGACACTGGCTGAGAGTCCTCTAATTCAATTCATTTCTGACATCATCTACTTGGAAGTAGCCTAAGAGACCACACATTGAGGGTTCAGTCCCTAAGACTGCCAACCACCCCAGATGCCAGTCTCAAGGCTGGGCTTCCAGAATTTCTGACTGATTGGCTGTGAAGTGGGGTTCCCACGACTCCCTACTCAAATTAGATTAATTTGCTAGAGTTGCTCATAGAACTCAGGGAATCATGCTAGTTATGTTGATCATTTTATAATAAAGGATATTCCAAAGAATACAGTTGAACAGCCAGATGGAAGAGATGCACAGGGCAAGGCATATAGGAAGGGTCATGGAGCTCCCATGCCTTCTCCTGGCACACTGTGCTCTAGGTTCTTCCACATGTTCAGCTATCCAGAAGCTCCCTGATCTCAGCCCTTTGAGATATTTATGGAAGCTTTGTTATGTAGGCATAATTGGTTAAATTATTGACCACGGGTGAGCGATTCATCTTTCAGTCCCTTTCCCCTCCCTGGAGGTTGGAGGGTGGGAGGCTGAAGGTTCCATCCAACCTGCTGTATTAGTCCATTTTCATATTGCTATAAAGAACATCCCTGAGACTGGATAGTTTATAAAGGAAAGAGGTTTAATTGACTCACAGTTTTGCATGGCTGGGGAGGCCTCAGGAAACTTACAATCATGTCAGAGGGTGAAGGGGAAGCAAGCATCTTCTTCACAAGGCAGCAAGAGAGAGAATGAAGGAAGAACTTCCAAACACCTATGAAACCATCAGATCTGGTGAGAACTCACTCACTATTACGAGAACAGCATGGGGAAACCGCCCCTTAATCCCATCACCTACCTCCCTCTTTCCCTCTACACATAGGGATTATAATTCAAGATGATGAGATTTGGATGGGGATAAAGAGCCAAACCATATCACCCTCTAAACATGGGGTTGGTTTCCTTGGCAACCAGCACCCATCAGGAGGCTATTCAGGAGCCCCTAACAATCAGTCAACTCATTATCATACAAAAAGATCCTTATCACTTGGGAGATTTCAAGGATTTTGGTTGTCGTATGCCAGGAAACTGGGAGGAAGATCAAATGTATATTTTACAATATCATGCACAGCTACAAAGTCCCTTTTGTCATAAAGGGTAGCATTCATAGGTTGTGGGCATATCTGGGGTGCCATTATTCAGTCTGCCCCAATTTAGGTTTAACAGCTAGGACCTAAGAAATGGTCATTTATATAGAGAGTAAAATGGAAATAAATTATTTTCAAGATTAAACACCTAATGAAAAGTTCATAGCTGCCTGGAAACTGTTTTGTGAGCAAACATTCATTTAAAGAAATTTTTGCCTTTTATTTTAGATTCAGAGGGTGCATGCACAGGTTTGCTACATGCATATTACTGCACAATGCTGAGGTTTGGGATACAAATGATCGTGTGACCTAGGTAATGAGAATATTCGCCAAGAGGTAATTTTTCAGCCCATGCCTCCCTCCCTTCCTCCCCGTTCTAGTAGTCCCAGTGGCTACTGCTCCCATCTTTATGTCCATGTGTACTCAATGCTTAGCTCCCACTTAGAAGTGAGAATATGTGGTATTAAGTTTTCTGTTTCTGTGGTAATTCACTTAGGATAATGGCCTCCAGCTGCACCCACATTGCTGCAAAGAACATGATTTTGTTTTTTTTATGGCTATGTAGTATTCCATGGTGTATCTGTACCACATTTTCCTTTTCTAATCCACCATTGATGGGCACCTAAGTTGATTCCATGTCTTTGCTATTCTGAATAGTGCTTTGATGAACATGTAAGTGCATGTGTCTTTTTGGTAGAATGATTTATTTGCCTTTGGGGATATATCCAGTAATGGGATTGCTGAGTCAAATTGTAGTTCTGTTTTCAGTTCTTTGAGAAATCTCCAAACTGCTTTTCACAGTGGCTGAGCTAATTTACATTCCCACCAACAGTGTATAAGTGTTCTTTTTTCTCCACAGCCTCACCAACATCTGTTATTTTTTGACTTTTTAGTAATAGCCATTCTGATTGGTGCAAGATGGTATCTCATTGTAGTTTTTATTTGCCTACCTCTGATGATTAGTGATGGGGAGCACTTTTCCATATGGCAATCACTCATTGACCAATGACTTGGGCAGGACATCGGTTCCCCAGAGGATACTCAGTAATGAAGGAGGCCTCACTCCTGCACAGGAAGAGCTGAATCTTTTGGGGTGGAGTCTCACAGATGTTCAAACAGTGACAACAGAGATTCATCTTGTTTTGTTTTTCTTTTCCTTAGCAAATGCATGCTGACAGCCTACCCTTGCCAGGCCCTATTATCAACCTGGGGATTTAGAGACATGAGACTTGTGCTCATGGTTTATTTCAGGGAATTAGTAGAAAATGAGCCAAAATCCAGGCAGCACATGAGCATGTGAGGGACACATTTACAGTGTTTAGGAGTTAGGAGAAGAGAGGGGAATCACTGCCCTTTCAAGATTACTGGGAGCCCATATAAACACCTTTTATCCTGCTCCAAGAATGAATAAAGAGAATGTGCTTGCTATCTGCCTCTCTAATAACAAGAGGGAACAGGCAGAGAAAATGAGAAGGAAGAATGAAGGGTAGAAACAAACTACTAAGAAAACCACAGGAAAAGGTGAGGTGCCTCTGGATTTCAAAGCCAAAAGTAAAGGTTTTTGACAGAGTCAAAGGGAGAAAACAATGTTTGTTCATTCATTCATACATGCAATAACTATTGAGCATCTATCAATTGCCAGACACTGTTCTAGGGATATAGCAGTAGCTAAAATAGAGAAAGTAACTCCCATCCTCATGAAGCTTACTGATATGGTTTGGCTGTGTCCTCATCCAAATCTCACCCTGTAGTTCCCATAATCTCCATGTATTGTGGGAGGGACCTAGTGGGAGGTGGTTGAATCATGAATCATGGGGGCAATTACCCTTAGGCTGTTCTCGTGATAGTGAGTGAGTTATTACAAGATCTGATGGTTTTATAAGGGGCTTTTCCCCTTTTGCTCAGCACTTCTCCTTCCTGCTGCCATGTGAAGAAGGATGTGTTTGCTTCCCCTTTCGCCATGATTGTAAGTTTCCTGAGGCCGCCCCAGCCAGGCTGAACTGTGAGTCAATGGAAAACTTTTTCCTTTGTAAATTAGCCAGTGTCGGGTATGTCCTTATGGGAGCATGAGAATGGACTAATACACTTACAATCTATGTAACAAATAAGTAAAATATGTTGTATAGGTAAAAAAGTATATGATCTGGTGCTATCTTACGGAGACAAATTAAGCAAGGAAGGGAACAGAGTGCAATGGAAAGGATTGTTCCTCTCCTAGGTGAAGAAGTATTTATGGACCATCTATCATGTGTGCTAAATGCTATAGGCAGAGATGAATTCATTCATTTCTTCATTAAATATTAATTGAATGTTGTCTTTGTGACAGTCAGTGTGCTAAACCCTGGGAAAACAAGGTGTCTGCCATCAAAGAACTTCCAGACTATTGTGAAAGTCAGTCATTTAATAATGCACTGTTCAAATGTACAATTACAAACTAAAGTAAAAGCTATGAATAGGACCGGGTGTGGTGGCTCACACCTAAAATCTCAGGACTTTGGGAGGCCAAGGAGGAAAGATCCCTTGAGGCTAGGAGTTCCAGGCTGTACTGTGCAATGACCATGCTTGTGAATAGCCATTGGTCTCCACCCTGGGCAACAAAGCGAGACCGTTATCTCTACAAAAAATACAAAAATTACCCAGGTATATGGCAACAGTCCTTGCTACTCAGAGGCTGAGGCTGGAGGCTAGCTTGAGCTGGGGAGTTCAAAGTTGTAGTGATCTATGATCACACCATTGTACTCCAGCCTGGGCAACAGAGTGAGACTTTGTCTCCGAAAAAAGAAAAAGGCTATGAATAGAATAGTTAAAGTAAGAGAAAAATTAAATTTAACAGAGTTTCCTTGAGCAAAAAACAAGTTATGAATCAGGTAACCCTAAGAACCAGAATAAGTTCAGAGCAACTCTGGGGCTGCCACATGGTTGCATAATACTTATGGACAGAAACAGGAAAGCGATGTACAGAAAACATAAGTGAAGTACAGAAACAGCGGGATTGGTTACAGCTTATCATTTGCCTTATTTGCACACAGTCTGAACAGTTGGCTGCCTATAATGGGCTGAAACTCCATGATTGGTACAATAGTCGGTTACAGTTCACTATGTATGAAGAAACTTTTAGGGTGAACCTAAAATATGTAAGGAGGCAGCTTTAAATTAAACTTAGTTTGACAGACTATAATATGTACATGTACTTAAGTTGGGGGATCACAGAAGCATCTCCAAGGGAGTGATATCTGACCCGAGATCCAAAGAATGTATAAGAATGAAAGACATAAACACTTGTTATAAACTACTGTAACTAAAACAGTGTGGTATTGTGACATGGTTAGGCAACTAAATAATGTAAGAGAAATGGGAGGCCAGAGCTACATTCACACACTTATGAAAACTGACATAGCACAGGGGTAGCAGATCAGTTGCAGGTCAGTGGCCAGGTGTGAGCAATTCAATAAATGTTACTGAAAAAAACACATTAGCCACATGGAAAAATGAAATTGTATCCCTGCCTCACACCCTACACAGAAATCAATTCCAAGTGGTTGAAAAACTTAAATGTGAAAGGAAAATCTTTAAATGTTATTGGGGAAAATACACAATATCTTTAAGGGCTTGGGTAGAAATAGACAAGCCACAAAAATCACTAACTATAAAGGCAAAAAAATTGAAGATTGGTACATTTGGTTACACTGCAATTCAAATTTCTATTTGTCAGACTACATCACAAAAAAGTGGGACAGAAAATAAAGAAAGAAAAAAGAAAAAGTTACAAATTATGAGAAAACATTTATAACTCATGTAACTGGCAAAGAAGGGATATCTAAAATATATATAAAAGACTCCTAAAAATCAGTAAGAAAAAAACAATGCAACAGAAAAATGAGCAAAAATCATGAGGAGGCATTTCTTTTTTCTGAAAAGGAAGCTCCATGGGAAATAAATATATTAAAGATGTTCAACCTTATTAGCAGTTATTAGGTAATGCAAATTGGGTTCCTGAGACATCATTTTACACTTATCGCATTGTCAAAAATTAAAATATCTGACAATAATATCCAAGCACCTACGGGTAAATCAAAAGTAAAGGCATTTGATTAAGTCAAAGAGAGAAAATTAAGTTTGTTTATTCATTCACACAGCAAGAATTTTTGAGCCTGTGGTGGTGTGTGTTTTGGGGATAAGGGTTGGTGAAGTGTTACGGGTTATTGTTTTCACCCCAATTCTTATGTTGAAGCACTAACCCCCAGTACCTAAGGATGTGACCTTATTTGAAGATAGAGCCTTTACATAAGTAATCAAGTTAAAACAAGGTCATTAGGATGGACCCTAATTGAACATGACTGGTGTCCTCATAAAAGGGGAAATTTGGACACAGGGGACACACATAGAGGGATGAAGATATGGAGATACAGGAAGAAGATGCCCCTTCTCCTAGCCCCTCTCCTACAAACCTAGGAGAGGCATGGAACGATCCCTCCCTCCCAGCCCTCAGAAGGAACCTACTCTGCCCACACCTTGATTTTGGACTTCCAGCCCCCAGACCTGTGAGACAATAAACTTTTGTTGTTTAAGCCGCTCAGTCTGTGGCACTTTGTTACAGCAGCCCTAGCAGAGTCAAACAGGTGGGGATCTGCTTCTGGGCGTCTCTGTTTCACACAGGTCCTGAGGCAAGAATTTGCCTTTGCCTGTAATCAAGGGTGAGCGGGCAGCGAAGGTTCCAAAATGCACCGTGAAGACCCTCTAACTGTGCCTACTGTTCTGCTCCCCTCCGATTGGCGCGGGGCCCTCGTCCTCCCTCTCCAACCAGCGAATGAATGAACGCATGAATACAGGAGTCTTCAACTCGGTGACGCCCCTGCTTCGGCCCCACCCGGAAAACCCCCCGCCCCGGACCAGGCCCAGAGTAGGTGCCCAAGAGGCATACTGAATGAATATATTCACGCGTTCTTTGCAGTTGCCTGAATTCTTCCTTCACCAGCATCCCCTTCCGCCCAGTCCCCCAGACGGCCTTCTCCAGCCTTGCCGAGTTTAAGTAAGCTGAGGGGTGCTCAGTGTGGCAGCTCTGCGTGTGCAGGGAAGGGGCCAGGATGCAGAGAGGCAGCACAGGAGCGAGGACGCCCCGGCTCAGCGCCCCGCCAGCCTCAGGATCGAGCGCTGCCCTGGGGGCAGGGCTGACCCAGAGCCAGCGGCTCGCGAGTGAGAGCCCCCCGACCACGGCCCTTCTCGGGGAGCGGGCCAGCAGCCGAGGTCCCAGCCTGCGGGGTCCGCCCGAGCCTCTGCCCTCCTGGGCGCGCGTGTCCGCGTCTCGGCCGGTTCCTCGTCGGCCAGGCGGAGCTGCAGGGCGGCGCCACGAGTCTGCGGGCCCGCGGGGGGAGCCGCGCTCCGGCCCCCGGCCAACCCCAGTTGGACGACATGTTGGGCGTCTCACTCCGGGTGGGTTCCGCGGCGGGGTGTATTTATGGAGTATTTAAGAAATATCTCCGTCGGGACGGCCGGAACAAAAGAGGCCGGAGGCCGGCTAGAGCCGGGAACGTCAGACCGGGCGGCTGGGAGCCGGAGCCAGAGGCTGGGGAGCGGTCGTGGGCGGGACCGCGAAGGGCTGGGAGCCGGGCGGGCCGGCTCGGATTCCGGAAGGCGTGGTGAGGGCTGAGACTCCAGTGCCCGGGCGGGAGGAGAGGGAACTTTCCCCGTCAGGCTTGCGTTGGGAGAGGAGCAGACCGGCGTTGTGAGGTAGGGACAGATGCGGGGAGGCTGGCCGAGTCTCTGGCAGTTGAGTGCCCAGGCCCCCCTCGCCCTGTCCAGGAGAGTGTTGGGGAGTCCCCAGGCTCTAAGTCACGGGACACCTCTTAGAGCTACGCACCCTAGTTCTGTCTTTAGGGACTGGGCCCCTCATTCCAGATTGTGTGTTAGGGGTAATGTCCTCCACCTTCACCTCGAGGAAGGGACTTCCAGTGTGTGAACCTTTGGCTGTAGCTAGGAGGGGCCTGGTGACCTGAGCACCCCAGGCCATGTGTGCGGCCCGGTCCAGGGGCCTGAAACATCCTTCCTGTGTGACCTGCAGCTGACCCCTCCCTACCTTCTGGTCCGCCACAGGCTGTCCCAGCCGCCTTCTGTGTCACTACGGCTCTCTTTGCCTATTTCCTTCAGGCCTGAGCTCAGCTTCTGTGCCTTTGGTGAGGGGAGGGTGTACTGCACCCGAGAGCTGCCCTGTCCAGCGCGGGCAAGACCTGAGGTGCTTTGCTTACATTGTGTCTGCCAGGACCCGTCACTGCTCCTGACCATCACCGTCATTGGGGTCACTGTTCTCGTGTTGGTCCTGAAGAGCATGAACTCCAGGAAGAGAGAGCCTATCACCTTACAAGACCCTGAAGCCAAGTACCCGCTGCCCTTGATTGAGAAAGAGGTAATGGGTCAGCCCTGTGGGTGTAAGGCAGTAAGTGGATGATGGCTGGGATGGCAGGGCAGCCAGACAGTCATCTCATGGCCTCCAGTTCACTCCCTACCGCCCTGTGTGCGTGTGCTGGAATAGCGCCAAACGGATCTCCTTTCCCAGGCATCTCACCTGCCCAACAAGGCTTCTAGAAAGCTGACAGAACCTGCCTATGTTTTGTTTTGTTAGAAAATCAGCCACAACACCCGGAGGTTCCGCTTTGAACTGCCTTCGCCTGACCATGTCTTAGGACTTCCTGTAGGTGAGCTGGGCTTGGGTCATCACCAGGACTGGGGCCTCTGGGGGCTAAGCCCTCCTCTCCGAACAGAAACACAGGTTTCCCACGTCCTGAGGTGTGGAAGATGCCCTCATGCTCCTCCTGAGCCTTTGTGCTCAGGGAGATAGGTGGATGGATGTGGGACAGAAAATTTATTTTCTTCATTATTCCAATTGGGCTGACACAAGAATGGTACCTCAGTGAGCATTGAAAAGAACTGAACCTAGAGCCAAAAGGCCTAAGATCTCATGGAAGGCTCCTTGCTGGGGAACTTTAGGGAAGTCCTTCAATCTCTCTGAGCCCCAGTCTATGAAATGGGATTTCCCAGGCCTGCCTGTCTACCTCACTTGGGTTGTTGTGAAAGTAGAGTGACTGATGGATATGAAAATTCAGAAACTGCAAACTATTGTGCACCAGGGAGGGATGGGAGGAACCAATGGTCAGGGGAAAGGCCCAGAATGTGCAGGCAGGCAGGAATGAGTCAGGTGTGCCCTGCCCCCACGGTCACTTAGATTCTCTGCAGGGGCCTCAGACCCACATAAGGAGGGGCCAGCCCTAGGAGTCCTAGAGTTGAGTTATCCCATTTCTAATCTGTAACACCACCAGATAGCTGAGTCAGTCTTAGTGCAGTAGAAAACTGCTAGAATCAGGGATTCAGAGAAGCTTTGTATAATTTGCTAGTGCTGCTTGCCTGCCTGGTGGATCCTACTCCATGGCCTATTTTTCTTATATGCACAGGACAAAACCTTGACCTCAACTCCATCAGGGGGTGAGATTACACTCTAGCCAGCTGGCTGGGCCCCTGAGCCTCCTTGCTGCTCCCTCACTCCCTCTGTATGCACGAGAGCTCAGTGTTGTGCGTGCGGTCTCCCAGCTCTCTGCTTGGCCTGTCAGGCCGGTCCTGTTGGCAGGAAGCCTAAAAGAATGAAAAACTTTGAGATACAGAATTTCTTAGAAACTGTCTTGACCCACTATCTCCTCAGCCTTGACCTAGGCCGTGCAGAGTTAGTGGGACAAGGTAATGTAGAGGCTTCTGGGAGAGTCTAATATGAAGCCTCAGAATTCGCTGCTTTGTCCCAGGTCAGTGGAAGTGAAGCCAGTTAGAGATAGGGCCTGAAGGACCAGCCAGGGAGCCCCATTTGCCCAGGGGACACCCTTGGGCCAGGCCTAGGTGGCTGCATATGAAGGAGCCTTTCCAGGTTTCCAGTTTCAGGTTCTCAGAAGGAAGCTAGGTGTCTCAGGCACTTATTCCTGCGTATCCCTGGTGCCCAGAGGGACCATGACCAGAGTCATTGAGCCTGTTCTGAGCCCAGAGTGTTGGCACCTCAAAGACTTGGCTCATCCCCTTGAATCAGCTTCAGGGAGCAACCCCTCTAGTGCCTACTCTGCCTCCTTTCTTCTCCTCTTGCCTCCTCCTCCTCCCTGCACCTTAGGTCTTGGTTTCTATCCATATTTCTGTTCCATCTTCCTTGTCTCTTGACTAATTTCCTGTATGTAGTCCACTCAGTTTCTGAGCGAGTAGAAACTGAGGGAGTAGAAACTGACTACATACAGGAAATTAGTCAAGGTTTAGGGTTAGGGTTAGGGTTACAAAACTTTATCTCTTGATTGCACTCCTGTCCCTGCCACTAATTGCCTTAGTAATTTGAGTCTCACATTTTGGATCCAACAGGTTGTAGCTGCCCAGTGTATCATCTGACGGTGGGATGTAGTCATGATCCATAGGTCTCCGGCCATACCTGCTTTATTGAATTCTACCCAGGAAGGGCAGAGTTACATGGTTTAAAACTTCACTGCTACTCCTCACAGGGCCATAGGCCAGGAAGACATGATATTGTTGCTTCATTTGCTCCATGGGTACCCAAATCCTAGGACCCTATAGTGTCTATGAGCCCAGGCCTGCTCTGTGCCTAATACCAGGATACAGATGGAGTAGTTGTAATTTATTCACAGACCCCAGTGATACATCCAGTTTAGGAAGAAATTAGTGTGTGAAGGCCACATATCTTTCTTGAATAGACAAATACTCCTTCCTGTAATTTTTTTTTTTTTTTTTTTTTTTTTGAGACAGGGTCTCATTCTGTCGTCCAGGCTGGAATGCAGTGGCACGGTCTCAGCTCACTGCAGCCTTGACTTCTGGGCTCAGGTGATGCTCCCACCTCAGCCTCCCAAGTAGCTGAGACTACAGGTGTGCACCACCACACCTGGCTAATTTTTTGCATTTTTTTGTAGAGATGGGGTTTCGCCATGTTGGCCAGGCTGGTCTCAAACTCCTGAGCTCAAGCAATCCACCCGCCTCTGGGCTGGGATTACAGGGGTGAGCTACCATGTCTGACCCCTTTCTGTAATTTTTAATATTCACCCTCCAACTTTAATGATCTTTTCCTGCTCCAAAAGCAGTTATACTATGATCACAGGTGGGCAGACATATCATCCCTATTTTACAGATTAAGACACCAAAACCCAGAGAGGTGAAGTGACTTGCCTAGGGTAGCACAGTGAGGCAGAGCAGGCCTAGGATCCAGGCATCCCATATTGGGGCTCCTTCCCTGCTCTCTCCTTCCCGCCCCCCTTAACATTCTGCCCCAGTATTTGCTGCCTTCACTGAAGCTCAGTCCTTTATCCCTGGGCCTTATTTAAGCTAAGTATGCTTTGACTCAGTGCTTGATGCCTTTTCTATAGGTAACTATGTCCAGCTCTTGGCGAAAATTGATAATGAATTGGTGGTCAGGGCTTACACGCCTGTCTCCAGTGATGATGACAGAGGCTTTGTGGACCTAATTATAAAGGTAAAGAGTGCCCACCATATCTGGCTGCCTCGTGCTTTCAAGCCTATTGAGGGTGGTGGGGTGGAGGGGCAGTGCTTTTTCTCTGAGGGGACATATGCCCTAGACAGGGCTTTCCAGCAGTGAAGCTACAGTTAACCTTAAGACAGCTTCATCTTCAGGGACTGAGTACAGCAATTGAGAGAGCAGAACATTTTCTCTGCAAAGCTTCCAGCAGTAAATGCATTTTCTGGTTGTGTGTGGCTGTGGCATTGTGTCTGGGAATGTGAAAGCAGTGCTGCCTTGCTTTTCAGATCTACTTCAAAAATGTACACCCCCAATATCCTGAAGGGGGGAAGATGACTCAGTATTTGGAGAACTTGAAAATCGGGGACACCATCTTTTTTCGAGGGCCAAAGGGACGCTTGTTTTACCATGGGCCAGGTACTGGAGGGGTTCATACTGGGCTCCCAGCCGGAGGAAGATTCCTTCAATGGTTCCATTGTTCTCGTACACGCCTCAGATTTGAGTCACAAGGGGTTGTCCTTAGTCTTTATTCATTCACACACAATGCATAATGACCACACTTGTTATACATTCACACACCCACTTCATGAGGTTGTAAGCTTTTTTAAGGTAGGGGAATGATTTGGCGTTTCCTCGTCATTGTATCAATGTCTCCAGCACAATGCCTGATACATAAATGTTGCCTGCTAATACTGAAAAATGGATGGAGGAGTCTATGCTCCTTTGTTTACTCACATAGCCATTATTTACTCACTGGTTCACCTCTGTGAGTGAGAGTGCTCTTTGAGTCTCTGTGTTAACTTCAGCTTGCCCCTCTTTTTCCTCAGAACCAAAGGTCCGGCGATGCCCTGAGCAGGCTCAGGCTCTATTCCCACTTTGTG
Organism: Rhinopithecus bieti; assembly: GCF_001698545.2. Classification (NCBI taxonomy): domain Eukaryota; kingdom Metazoa; phylum Chordata; class Mammalia; order Primates; family Cercopithecidae; genus Rhinopithecus; species Rhinopithecus bieti. Next base: position 413,597 of record NW_016810227.1, on the reverse strand, counting down.
CACTGGGGCGCCAGAACTCGCTGAGGAGACTGCCCTGGCCTACTTCACCAGCTTAAAATGGTGCAGACAGTCCCTTAGTTGGAGCTGCCTCCTGGGAGTCCCAAGGAATGTCAGTGATCTTTTGCAGTCTCTTAGGCAAGAACTGCAGAGGTCATAAGTATTCTCTGTGTTTCCAGGGAATCTTGGAATCAGACCAGACCAGACGAGTGAGCCTAAAAAAACACTGGCCCATCACCTGGGAATGATTGCTGGGGGCACAGGTAAGAGGCTTCTAGGGGCTCCATCCGGAGAATGAGCCCTGAGACCATTCTGACTTGGGAGTCATTTGATCCTCGAAGGGACAACATGAGCGATTTCACCCCCAGCTGTAGAAGGTGGGAATGATGAATCAGTGACAGGTCTTGAAACTGACCCTGTGTGCCCTGCTTCCCCTAACTAACATGGTGGTTGCTCAGGAGCCTTGTGGGGACCTCTCAGGTCAGGCTGGGGGCCAAGCTGGGCAGGCCCACCCATGCTGTCCCAGGAGCGCCTGGACCCAGTTCAAGTCTGACTCTCCCCATCCCTTGAAAGTGACTGCCTGAAGGAAGAGAACAGTCTTTGAAGGAGACATACAATGTGCCAGGCACTGTAATAGGCACTCTTAAAGCTATCACATTTACCCGTCATTAATTGTTTGATGAATGAGGACACGGAAGAACTTAGAGTGTTCTTTCCATCTTGCCATATGAAAATGAGAAAGACCTTCTGACTTACTGTTGCATTAGAAAGGAAAACCAAAATGAAGGGCTGTTTCCCACTTTTGAGTTTTGGGGGCAGAAGTGAGAAAAGGATAACTGGGGCTGGGGGCAGGTAAGCTTGCTGCAGGTCAGGGACTGTGGGCTTCAGAGACAGGGAGAAAGCTGGCTGCCCACTCACTATGTTCCAGGCATCACACCCATGTTGCAGCTCATTCGCCACATCACCAAGGACCCCAGTGACAGCACCAGGATATCCCTCATCTTTGCCAACCAGGTCAGTTCCTGCTGAGCTTGCAGTGGTAGGATGGAATGTTTGCTGAGCTGGGCTCTTGTTTTCATTTCTCCTCCATTGACTGAGCTCATGCTGCTTGGGTGCCTGTGACTGTGGGAGGGCTTAGTGGGATCAACAGGGCTGCAGGCAGCTGGAGAAGCTGAGTCTAGGCCTGCTTTTTGTATGTATTTAACTCTTTCGTGTCTCCTCAGCCAACCCTAAGCACTAAGCATTCCTTTTTTCCTTAATATGTATTGCTACATTTTTGCTAAGTGCAAAATCACAGATGTCCTCAGTAGACACTTCAGAAAATATAGAATATAAACAGTTACTTATTTTTTAAATCTTTTTTCTATATATGCTATATATTTATAATTTATATATGCATTTTTTTCACTCAGCATTACCACACAGGCATTTTCTTCTCTTTAAACTGCTTTATAAATATTTTCATCATAGTTTTTATCAAGTTGCACTATAATCTACTCACTTCTATATTCAGGCTGTTTTCAGTTATAAATAATATGGTGATGAATAATTGTGCCTACGCTTGATTACTTTTAGATTATTTTCTAAAACAGAATCCCAGAAGTGGAATGACTGGGATGAGAATCATGAAGATTCTGTGCAGGTCTTCTGTGCAGTATGTTTGAGCCTATGACAGGTTATTTTTGGCTTTGGTTCCCTTTCCCCCAAATGAGGCTCCAGACTGTTTTCCTCTCCTTCACATATCCAGTGCTGTTCTATCACAGGACTTTCTGAGCCCATTACATTTCTTCCAGGAGATCCTGGGCCTGCACTGAGCTTGTTCCAGTTAGGTTTGCTGTGCTAGAACTCAGTGTAGATGTAGGAGGCAGGGCTGGAGCTCTGTGTGAAGCCATCCTGGCCAGTGCTTGGCAAAGGTCCTTCTAGCTGGAGGCAGTCACTACAGCTCCATGGGAACCTACATCCTACCACCAACTTCATCCACAAGACAAACGGTTCGATCTTCACGAGCAGCAGCAGAACTCTTGTTTGCCCTGAAAGTTGGCAGCGAGCATTCCAGTTGGAGCGGCAGCAGCTTTGGCCAAGAGTATGCTGGCCAGTGTAGTCAGTCCAGGGAACAACAGGGTGGCCCTGGAGGGGCTTTTCTAGTGTTGCTTCTTTTCTAGACAGAGGAGGATATATTGGTCAGAAAAGAGCTTGAAGAAATTGCCAGGACTCACCCAGACCAGTTCGACCTGTGGTACACCCTGGACAGGCCTCCTATTGGTATGATATCCAGTGCCCTCACCCACCATGGGTCAGCACCAACCCTTGACCACTTTGAGGACTGGTCTCTGTTTCTTTGTTTTGTTTTTGTTTTATAGGGTCAGATGTGGGGGTGAAGCCTTGGGCTGTGGCTCCAGGTGGGAAATGTGAGAAATTGAGGGAGAGAGGATTTGGGATGGCCTGCTTTTAAGGGTAATCAAGAGCAGGTGTCTAATACATCAGCAGCACCCCACACACTGCACTGAACATCAAAAGGGGCACTGCCCCTGTCCACTCTGAACACCCACCCACTCCACATACCATCACATACACATCTAATATGGGCACTGACCCCTTCACCACTCACGCCTCTGCTTATGGCCACCACACCCCTCACCACCCACCTCGCCTGAACAGCAATCTTCACATGCTGAGACCCCAGACAGCTGCTGCAGCCCAGGCAGCATCCCAGCAACCACTGTGCACAGAGCACCCCACAGGTGCACATCTCACACTGCCCCTAGCTGTACCTGCTTGTCGTACAGCTTCGTGGTTGGCAGAGGGCGCTACCCGACTGAGCAATTCTGAGCAGTTCCACTAACACCAGGACACACCCTGCCGGACAACTCCAGCTGGCTGTATTGATTCACACACCTCGGTATAACTCATTGTGTTCTCCTTCCTCATCAATGCTGACAGCTGACAGCAGCAGGGCTTCAGGGTCCCCGCAGTGAGCCTGCGACCTGGGGTGACTGCTGCAGAGGGCTGTTTACTAGTTCTGAGGCTTTTTGCAGGGAGCAGTAGTACAGACTTCTAAGCCTTTGTAGAGCAGCTTGTCACCTCCTCCCTGGTTGAGGGTGGGTATATAGGCGGCTTGGGATCAGGAACTCCACCTGGCATCCCACAGCTTTCTCCTGCGTCTGCTTCATTTCAGGCTGGAAGTACAGCTCAGGCTTTGTTACTGCCGACATGATCAAGGAGCACCTTCCTCCTCCAGGGAAGTCCACGCTCATCCTGGTGTGTGGCCCACCACCCCTGATCCAGACGGCGGCTCACCCTAACCTGGAGAAGTTGGGTTATACCCAGGACATGATTTTCACCTACTAACACCTCCATGTGCTCAGGAAATTTGCATGTCCCTTTTCATCTGTTTCAGAGTAAGTTCAATTTCACCATGTTAAACTGGGATGTTTTCAAAAGTGCCTTGCCATGTACCCTCACGCAGACACTGGTTCTCTCTCTTTTGGGTGTGGGCCTAACAAGAAGGGCTTAAGGGGCTGGAGACTGGCTGCTGGGGCCTCCTAGCTTGGAGGCTGGAAGGAGCTCCATTTCAGTATCTTTCTCCATGGTTTTGTGAAATAAACTCAAGTACAAAGCAGATAGCCCGTGAAGTGTGGCTCTGTGGGGGACCTGCTAGGTAGTCAGAGGCCATGGCCTGGCCTGTGAGTTGGCTTCTGCATACCCATGGGGGTCAGAACTGTCAAGTGTCGGGGCAATTCCCAAAAAACTCCAAGTGGGGTCTCATCAACTCTCAAGAATGTCTCCATGGCACTGGGGGTCATGGTAGGAGTGGTTACACACAGAACTTCTCAACTTTCAAAGTCAGATTCCAGAAACTGCCTTAAATCCTTTGTAGTATCATGAAACCCAAACGATACGAGTGACCACGTGGCCCCCTGTGGTTCATGGCCAGGATGACACAGTGCTGCTCTGTTACCTGTGAGTGGGTAGAGCTGCTTCTGCCCTGCTTCATAGAAGTCTCATAACCAACCAGAGATTCTGTAGGGATTTTGTTCTCCAAATTACAGATGAGGAAACTGAGGCCTGGAGACTGTGTTCCCAGGTCATTCAACCAGTGGGTGGCAAAGCTGGCCTTAAACCTGGGCCAGTTTTATTCTAAGTTCCCCTTTTCACAAAAACTGACATAATGGCGGCCACATTGGAACTTGGTGTCACTGGACTTGTTACTCAGTGTGCATGTATGTGAGGGAGAGGGGCGGGGAGAGAGAGAACAGGGCTCTGGGGAGCTCTCTGAAGTACAGCTGTGTCCTACCCTCCGGTGGCCAAACACAGAGATGACCTCACAGAAGGTCTGTGGGGGTGGGAGGGAGGGGTGGCCAACCTCACCCATCCACCTGTTCAGTGTCTCCTTGGGGATCCTTCACTGTTTTCAAGGGAGACCCCACTCTGGCCACCCCTTCTCTCCAGGACGCACTCCAGGGTCTGGCTCCCAAGGCCTTTCTTGATTTGGCTCCTGCTGACTTTGTCAGATTTTCCTTTCCCTGGGCCCTCAACTCCTACCCCATTGTCTCGCCTAGTGGTTCTTCAACTAAGGGTGATTTTGCTGCTCAGGGAACAGATAACAAAGTCCAAAGACATGTTGGTTGTCAACTAGAGAAGGGGTGCATCTACCGTTTATTGGCATCTAGAGGGTAGAGACCAAGGATGCTGCTAAACATCTTAAAACCCACAGGAGAGCCTCCATCACAGAGTATTACGCAGCCCAAAGTGACAGCAGCACAGAGGCCAGGAAACCCTGCTTTAGCCTACCAACTTTTGGCAATTCCTAGGTTGTGCCGGGCTGTTTTCAAGTCTGTCTACCTGGAATGCCCTTCTCCTCTGGCATATCTGGGAAAATATGATTTATCTTTCCAAATTCAAGTGTCACCTCTTCCATGGAACCTATTCAGACTCCTTCCCCAAACCCCCATTAAAAATGGTAACATGCGCTTTTAGGCTGCAGAAACTAATATTGGAGCATCTGTATCCTTTGGCAAAGTCTTGTTTGAAACTGGTCTGTACTCCACTAGACTGTAAGCACCTTCAGGCAGGGACCTTGGCATTCATGCCTATATCTCTAGCCCTGGCATGGAAAGTACTTAACACACACATGTGAAGGAGTGGGTGGACGGGGAACTTAGGAGCATGGATCTCCTTGGCAACTGGAGGACTGTCTGTACAGGAACCAGCCCAGAGCAGGTGCTCCAAGTTTGTGGTGAGGACGGGTATGGTAAGATGACAAGAAACTTCAAGGTGAGCTGTGCTCTGGCTCAAGGGCAGACACGGCACTGTGGGAGAGCTGACCTGTAACTGGATCATGCGGGAGGGCTTCCTGAGAGATGGTCTCTTTGCCTTGCCTTGGGAGACAGGATTTTGCCTCATGAAGGGGACTAGGAGAAAAATGCATTTCCCAGTGAGGGAAGGGCCTGAGCAGACGCCTAGAGGGAGGAAAGACTAAAGAGTGGAGAGGAAACGGACATGTTTGGGAAGTTGGTGAGTTGAGGTGGAAACACGGAGCTTGAGGTGCCCAAGGGCCTTCCACTTGGGGGAGCTATTTAATCAGACATTATGCCTGAGCTGCTCCAAGGGCAAGGCCTGGGAGGCTGGTGTGTCAGCTTGGGCGGAGGCAAAGGGCAGGGCGTGCATGTGTTGGGGATGCCTCTGCTCCAAGCTGGGAGGTTGCACAGATACCCCTTGCAGATGACGAGAGATAGAGTCAGGCAGGGCTGTGGGAAAGGGGCCTCGTTGCTTTCCCCGCTCACACCCTAAACACCTGCCTTGCCCGGCCACAGTGCTGTGAATGGAAAAGCATGCTCCTGTGAAGCAGCCCCGGAGGGAGCTCCCGGTGATCATTTCACAAAACGCAGTCTCTACAGAACATTCAAAACAGTTTTTCAGAACTTTTTTTCCAGCAGGTTTTATTAACTAACAGCTCTCCTCCTCGGGTGTGAGAGCCTCCAGGATGTCACCAGGAATAGCATGAGCCATCTAGTCTGCGTGCTGATATCTCACTGCCCTCCCACAAAAGTGGTCCGCAGACCATGTATAAAAGTACAAAAGGTATGAAGCCTGCGGTGAAGAGCGCAGCATGGTTGAAGACACACACGGACCCTAGTGCCACCCCTGGACACCTGTCCCACAGCTCTGCTTTGTGCCTGTCGGCACCCTATCTGAGACACCCTGCCAGCCCAGAGTGGGCTTGCAGAGAGGGCTGTGTGCCAGCTCCCCACAGAAGCAAAGGCTCCGGACCCCCACACATGCCTCCCTACGCTCTCGGCCATGAAGAAAGTCATCTCCAGTCATCAGAGTCGGGGGCAGGCAGGCGAGAGTCATTCAGCAGCTGGTCCTGGCTCAGCATTGTCTGAAAAGGACACAGCCGAAGGGTCAATTTAACAGAGTTTTGGTCCAGGCTGCCCTGCGGCAGCTGCATGGGAACTAGAGGGCACTGGGTGAGGGCTGCATCTGACGCAGGTGTTTATAGTGTTTATAGTGTCCCAAGAAACCCTGAGTATTGGATCAGAATAAACAATACTATTAAGATAAAAATAAATTGTTCATCTTAGAAATAAATTTTCTATTTTCAGGCCATTGAAGGACTAGATCATAAGGGCAAGTGTGCTCAGATTCCTTTCATGGGTGGGCCAATAAATAAAAACGTTGAATAAAACTGATCCTGTTTGGAGTCAGGGAGACTTCCCTGTTTTGTCCTTGGATACAAGGAGAGTCGTGTGTCCCTGTCCTTGTCCTGTCTTCCCAATGGGCCTTGTTAGACAAGCAAAGTACAGTGGCAGGGGCCTCGATGGGGACAGACACTACAGCCAACAGGCTCAGTGATGGGATGTCCAAGAACTAAAAGGCCTTGGGAGTTATGGGTCCTCAAAAACAAATCCTGTGCTCTGTGGCTGCGCTCTGTGGCTGGCCTTTTCCTGCCGGCTTTAGTCTGCCTGTAAGCCTGGCAAGGAGGGTGTCATTAGCCCTGCTTTACAGATAACTAAGCCAAAGCTCAGGAGAGAATGACACCCCAGGTCACAGAGCTAGTGAAGTCAGAGCAGGGACTTGAGCCTCACTCCAAAACTGCTTTTTGAGGCCAAGCTTCTTCCCCATAATATAGTTTGTCCTTTCGGGCATGCCAGATGTGCTCACAAGGCTGTCAATGCTTTGTGATACCCAAAAAGTCAGAGGCACGGTAGGAAATGCATTTGTCTCTGGGCAGAGGGTGGAAGTGTCCACTAGGACAGGATGCAGCCTGGGCTCTAGGCTGATGAGACAGATGATCCAGAGTTGCTGAGCATTTTTGTTTCCTCATCTCTAAGCCTGGGAAGAGGACCTGAGATCTAGTGTGCTTTAGCTGGCTTTGGCTAATAGCCCATGAGCCTCCCCAATGCCCTTAAGGGCTCAAGGTCCAGTAACAGGCCAACAGAGAAGGCCCCTGGGCTGCTTTCTGCCTCGGGGCTGGCTCAGGCTCAGGCTCAGGCTCAGGCTGTGACCCCAGCACTGAGCACCATTCTTTGCTGTTCTCCAGGCCTTGTGCACTACCACACCAAACTCACTGGGCCTCCCTGGCACCAGTCTGACTGTGGGGAGAGGGTCAGAGTCCTACCGTAAGGCGGTGAATGTCTTGGGAGAGGAGCCCTATTTGCGTCACGGTACCTTCCGAAGGTGCCATCTGTAAAATGGGCAGCAGCCTGGTCAGCACACATGGACGCAGCTCGTGATTCACAGAAATGGCATGCAAGTCCTGTCATACTCAAGCCTGGCTTCTCCAGGGCATGCTTCCCTGGAGGGATGGGCAAGGAGGGGGCCAGGCCCTGAGGAGTGACAGGTGGGTGGAGCACATGCTGCTTCTATTTCCTGGGGAAAGGCATCAATGTCCCACACTGCATGCATACCTCTCCTGGGGCCCCACTGTGAACTGGCATTCAGGGTACACAGAGGTAGGACACAGACTTGTCAGAAGCAGCCCTTCTGCATGTGTTCAATGTTCCAGCTATTTCCAGGAGCAGAGAGCAGTAGCAATGAAGGCCTTCAGGATGCTAAACAGACTCACACTAACCAGGCAACAGGAGCTCAGACACCAATGCCCTGACATAGGTAGGCATCCTTCCTCACTACTCAAGATCCTCCCTCCTGCCCCTCCTTCTCAGGTAATGCTGGTCTCTTCCTTCTTCCCTAAACCTACTTAGACACTGTAGATTTGGAAACATCCTCTGTAAATTTGGAGGGCACCAAGTGTAACCCCTCCCTTGTTTTATAGGTAGGAAAACTGAAGCCCACAAAGGGAACAGGACTCACTTGAGGGTGCAGAGAATCAGTGGCAAAACAGTTCCATGCAGGTTTTGAAAACAGGCACATGCAGAGATCCCTGTACTGTGACATAAGCAGCAAGGGACAAAGCCTGCCCTGACTGGCTCTACAACTCCAATGGCCAGACGTCAGCCTGAATGAGCACTTCTCATCCAGCGGACCTGGGTACCAGGATCTAACAGCAGCACTGCCAGCTGGCAAGCTTGTCCCGACATCTCTCACCTCCCAGAAGGCAGTGGCCTGTGGCAACAGACCATGCCTGAGGCTGCTGGTAGTTTAAGAAGCGAATCTTAGCATAGCCTCCATCTGGGACAGAATCAGAGTGCCACAATGGAATGGGGTCATCAGGCCATGCCCAGGCCATCAGATGGCGGTGATATGGTGTTACTCTTCTGCGATGAGGCCCAGGGGATTGAGGGGAGCCAAACGCGGCCTGGGGCAAACTAAAGTCTCTTGACCAGGAGCCCAGACTGGCAAGGCACGTCTCTCCCTCAGTCCCAGCCAGACAAGGCCCATCTGGAGGAGCCATTATCAGTCAGTCAGTCTCTAAATCAAGGGGACAGATCGCTTTCAGTTTTGCCAGCAGACAAACCAGCCCCCACCATGGTTATGAGCCTGGCTAAGTCAGTAATAGAGAAGCCAGCAAAACACATGAAAGAACAGAGAGTCTTTCCAGCAAAGTGCCCTTCTTATCTCCCCACCATCCCCTTCACTGGAGGGGCTCATGCCACTAAAACCAATCAGCTTTGAGGTCTGCACGACAGATGTGCCGTATGGTCAGGATGTGCATGAGACACGAAGCCCCCTCTGCTTCACAGAGGGAAGCAAATTCTGGAGCAGTGAGGCCACAGACCTCCTCTGAAGGCTATGGGAGGGGGTCCCGCCTTCTTCTACCTCCCGGTGAATCCTGAGCCTGCACCTGGCTGAGCATCAGGCTCAGTGCCATCGGCTCTTCAGCTCTGCGATTGGTAGGACTCCATTTCCAGCTACCCTCAGCTCTCTTTCCCCAACAAAGTTAAAGATATGTTGCACTGCTTGCTTTCCACATAAATATTGCTTTTATTACAAGAAAGAAGAGACCACCTCTGAAGTAAGGCACAACACAATTCCACTGTCACTGTGGCAGAAGTCCCTGTTGCTCATCCCTTTGATTTCAGCCAAGACTGTGGCCCACGGGCCTAAGGCACTTGAGCTTTTCCCTCAACTGAAGCATAGAGGGTGCCTGAGAGCTGAGCCTTGTGGGAGTGTCCATGGTCTCTGGACCTGCATCGAAGTTCATGTGTTTCCACTGGTGCTGAAGATGAACATCAAGACTTACTAGAAATGTAAAGGTGTCTTTAAGTGTCTTTCCTCCTGAGTCCACATTTGACAATGGTCCCCAAAGCCTGGCCCCTTAGAGATGCAGCTCCAGATCCTGGCCACCCTCAGAGTTCAAAGAGAGACTGGCCCAGGGGTACACACTTGCTGGAATGTTCTCTGCGAGTCATGCACATGTGCAGGGGTGAGGTGCAGTTATATGATGACACAGTGTTACTGTGAGCTCTCACGGTACACAGAGGGCAGGTGACAAGGGCATCAGCTAATCTGTCCCACCTGGTCCAGCCCATCCAGTTCAGGGGCATCAAGGGGGCTGAGGCCCCGGTAGCCACTGTAGACCCTGTGACTGTCACTGACACCGTCACTAGGCTCCACTGGGCAAATGTAGTCCGTCGATTCATCGAACTTCTTTTTTCTTATGTTTCCAAAGTGTGAAAATCCTAGTTTCCTTGGCTAAAACACAGCAAATGTAAGATTATGAGAAGGCAATCAGGGCAGTGTGCAGGTATGACTGACAATATAATTAAAATTTAAGAGCAGGCCCGCAAGGAGAGGAATGATGTAAACTGCTCCTAGAAAGATTCTAAACAAAACAGAGCTCTTGTAAGCAATTTGTATGCTGCAGAAAGGCCAACAGGTAAATAATCTTGAACAATAAGAGCTGCCCCTCCAATACTATGCCTGAAACTCATGCCTGGCTGCCCCACCAAAGTGACTTTCTTATTTCCATAGATGAACTGGGAGTTCCTTTAGAATGTACTTGAGGTCTGCACTTGAGGTGAAGCACAGAGAACTTGCCTCAGCACAGCTACTGGCACCCCAACCCTTTCCCATCTGAGCACCTGGCACCATCTAAAGGCATGTAGGATAGCCCCAGGTTGCTCCCTGCCCTAGCTTCACACAGCACTGTTTCTGCTTGACTCCCCCAGACATACTTCCTGTCCTGCTCCCTTGGGGAACGAGGTCTGTGCCTGAGTTATAGCTGGGCATGAAGCCTCAACACTACCAGGGATAGGACCAGCCTGGCCTCCAGAGGTTGCCCGTGGGTCTTTAGTCTGGGAAGAATGTGGTTTGAGGATGCTGTGGCTCAGGCAGGTCTAAAGGGCTTTGTGGGATTCTGGGAGCCCCAGTGAGTAGTGTTGGTGCTTGGAAGACCTTGGGACCTCTGGGTATCTGTGTGCTGGCCACGTCACAAAACAAGACAAATGGAACCAGCTTCCAATGGGAACACTTCCTATGTCAGCAGGACATCTTTGGCCAAGATCCCACGGCACTGTGGCACGCAGGCAGGCCTGACCGAAGGAAAGCCAGACTCGGAGCACTTCCGCTCTGCAAGATGAGTCACGGCAGCAATGGGGTAGAGGGTGAGCTATAAGTCACCTGAGGATAGGTGCTTCCTGAACATATTTTCTAGGCAAAGAAACCTGCACTGTCTTCCTTGGACTCAAAACTGGTGGAGAACTGGCTTAACAAAGACTGGCCTAACAGACCACAAGACCACAGCAGAAGCTGCAAGATCCTCCTTGTCCAGGCTGCGCATGCTGCTCTGGCTGTGGGCATCGAGCCAGGTGCTGTGCTGCCTGAGAGCCAGGAGGCAGCCCAGGGCCCACTCGGAAAGGGTCTGCAACTCACCCGGACTTTGGCTGTGGTGGTCAGTGGTGTGTAAGCTGGTGAGGCCATCTTCTCTCGCTTTTCCTGTTCAGCCTCTGGACCAATCAGGGCATTGAACTTGGTGGTCAGGTGGCGCCTGAGGAGCGTCTTTTGTGGGGGGATATTGAGAAGCATAGCCAGGGTGTCCCCAGTGAAGCGCGGCTCCAGGATCTAAGAAGGAACCAGAGACAAACCTGGCCAGGAGCAAATACAAATGGCTCGAGGGGAGGATGCCGAGAGATTGGCCTGTTGGGCTGGGGGCGCCTCCAGAACAGGGGCAGGAGCTCAGTCACTTGTTCTGAGTCCCACTCCTCTCACTGGCTGGCACAGGACCTGACTCTGAGCACACACTAGCACATTTGCTGACTGACCACCTTGTTTTCACAGAGCAGCAGAGAACTGGGACCTCTTTGGTAAGGCTCTCTCTCAGGATCTCCTCTGGATGACATCCAAGCCACCACACTTCCTCATTTCCCCTCTGCCTTTGTCACTGACAGATCTGAGTAGTGATAAGGATCATATTGCAGCAAGTGGGAAGCTGCATTTTCATGGCTTCCCTGTCCCTTCCCCAGCCCCACTGTTCCCTCAGGGACAGGCAGACCTGCCTTGTAAGCGTTGGTCTTCATGCAACCCACTGACCTAGAATCCTCAGGTCTCGTGCCAAGGAGGTGCTGCCAGAAGGCATCTTGCTTCCCTGAGGTATATTAATTCTCAAGGACAAGTTATCAAAATACTTTGAGATGTCAAATTATGCAAGAGCTTCAGATGAAGTACCTATTATTTTTGTTAGATTTTATGTCTTGTCCTTAATAAATAAGTTTCTGAATATCCCATTTGCACCAAGGCAGGTGGGCTAGGCCAGAGAGCCACTCACAATGAGGCCTCCATGGACTCCACTCCCTCGAAGATTGGGTGCATACTCTGCCAGGTCCACAGATCGCAACCACTCCATCACTCTGTGGTTGGACCACTGTACAACTTCTGAAGGAGAAAGGTTACTCTGTCAGAGGGAGGAAAGTGAGGAAGTTAGGCTTAATAGGTCCCACCATAGTCCTCTGTGGAGTCAGCCCCTGTAAGTAGCCCTGCCCCAGACGCATCACAACAATAGAAGACCCTCAAGCTTAGTGACCCACCCCATCTGCCAGAGCACCAGCCTCCCCAATTTCCAGGAAACAGAGCTCCCACTGAATCTTGCAAGATCTTCCACACTGAGATATCTGAATCCAGAATTCTGTTGCTCCCTCATTTTCTGGCTAACTTGGAGACAAATAAATGAGGACATTATAGTTATTCTTTCAGTGATTCAACAGAACTTTAAAGATGACTGTCAATTACAATCTAAGTGGTTTATAGATGAAAGATCTCCCTGGCATGGCCAACAATTTTAGGAGAGCACACCTTAAGATACTTATTCCTAAGTGCTCTCACCTAGCACTGTGGTCTTAAAAATGCACAGCGTTGTGCTTGACATATACAAGACATTCAAAACATGTTGGTTGAATAAGAAGAAAATAGGAGATAGATGGCAAAGGTAGCAGCCTAGGAAGCTGAGTTAATTTTACATCAAGGTTAGACCTAGTTCCCAGGAACAGAGGAGATAGGATGTGACTGACAATCTTCAGTTTGAGGGTCCACCAAGAACTCCAAAGTTCATGGAACATAATCAGTTATTTCTTCATGACTTGGGGTGCTGTCATTTTCCTATACTGTTTCTTCTGTAGCAAGACTGCTCATGGATCCCTTGTACCTGGGCCTGGAAGTCAGTTAATTTTGGATCTACAAGTAGGGATACCTATTCTGAAATGTCTAGCTTCTATGGGCTCCTCTTCCCCCTCCTCTGTCTCTTCTCTTCTACTGTGACACCCATCTTTCCATTTTTTCTTTCTGTCTCCCTCTCCTTTGCACCATATACTCATCTCCCTTAATCACTATGATGACTTTATAGCATGTGTCTCCCCAGTGGAGGGTGGGAGCTTAGAGGTCTATGGCTACTGTGAGACACAAAGTACAGGTAACGGGTGTTTGGGGCACCAGGAAGCACAAGCAAACAAAAGAATCCCAGGCACCATGATCCGAAAAACAGTGCTTTTATGATGTCATTCTTGTTTGCTCATGGTCGATGTTTCAGAGGTCCTGGTTCAGGGCTACCTGGAGAGATACTATTGTGGTCTCACCTCATCAGCTGGCCGCCGGTGCAGGCAGTGGGGGTTGAACTTGTTGACATGCAGCACGTGAATGGCACATTTGATGCTGAGATGATGTAGTTGGCTGGTGACTTTTAAGAAGAGTAAATCATTCTGAAAGAGGAAAGTTTGGTTGATAAACCAGAGTTTCCAAAGTGACAAAAGACCTCTGATGTCCCTTACGAGACCAAACATAGACAAGTCAACCACATCTCAGGAAGGTGCACGCAGAGACACCAATAGCTTATCACAGTGGTTTGTACTCTGCTACTTGGGACCTCTTTTGTGACAAATGATACTATTTCAAGGCCTTAAGAATATATGGAATCAAGTTTAAAATGACCACTATGGGTACATGTGAGCTGAGTGCTCACAGGGACAACTGAAATATTGAAAGAAAAACTCCTCACCACAGTTAGGTATTGCAGCATTCGTCCGTCAACTCTAGATTCATGAAACTGGTCTTTGTACTGGGGTAAGCCAATATCATCAAGCCACCCTACAAATACAAAAACCCCAGATGTGTCAGGATTCATGAGAATCAGAGAATGTAGATGCCAAAAAAAGGGGAGCAAATTATATTTTGAGGTTCGTGTTATTCCCCCAAAAGTTTAGTAATTCCTCTGCCTTTTACAAGGAGACAGCTGTCCTTGAGGTACTCATTTAACAGGGAAATTCTTTCTACCCTTAGTTGCTGCCAGAGACATACTTAATATATATATGCCTGTCCTTACGTGTCACCCAAATGTGGTCTAGCAGTGCAGATTTCTCCTCCTGTTTGGTGTTGATGGCTTTCACTGCTAAAATAAGCTTCTTCCTGTGGAGAGGGTGCTTAATTCCTAGCTCCTGAAATTAAAAGATGAAGACCACATGTGAAATTTTGGCAGGCAGTTTGGTCCTCAGAGAAAGCTGTGTGTGGGTGGAGATGCTCTGTGAGTATAGCAGTGGATCTCCGCACCGTGCCCTGGGATGCCAACCTGCAGCTACAGAGGGACTATCACCCTCCTTCATCCATCCTCCTGTGTGTGTGACAGGAGTGGTGGACCCTGCCCTCCCCATGCATTGGTTTGGGGAGAAATGGGCGCCTCCTCTCCCCAAGCTCAGCCCTTACCTTTTCCATGTCCTGAGGGGTGGCTGTCAATAAAGTGTGGCCAGAAGATACCCACTGCCTGGCAAAGATCACATACTGAGCCAGGCCAAAGTCCTCCAGCCACGCACACACACGCTCTGTGCTCCACTGGGCAAAGGGGGCATTGGCGTCACTGGGAAGCAGGAAAACAGCATATTCCTGTTAGTGGGAGAGCCTGAGGTTCTGAATCTAATCATGTCTCACAAACAAAACAAAACAAAAAACCTGTTTTTTAACAAACAACTTCCATCATGAGATTCTGTTGAACAAAATTCCACTACAACACACTCATAGGAGGAAGACCCTAGAGTTTTCTTAATAACACAAGATCTGAATTTCAAATCTCAGGCTACTTAGAGAATGGGGCAGCCTGTATGACCCTCCTGAGATCATGTTCACATGTCCTGGGTGCACATACACACATATACATGACACAAGCCCAGAGCTGTGGCCTCATTAGGCGGAATCATCTTTTTAGGAAAATGTTTAGAAAACTAGTTTTCTTAGTATTTAAGAGGGTCAGTTCTCTTAACATAAAAAAAAAAAAAAAAAAAAAAAAACCCAGAAAGAAAACACACACCAAAACTAAAAGCAAAAACTTTCCAATCAACAACAGCTAACACATTACTTATTAACAAAACAAGAGGAACATTCACATTAAAGTCAATAAAAGGACAGTATGTTTTTTATCAGTGCTAACAACACTGCGACAAGAGTCGTAGCCAGTATTAGAGATAAATAAGAACAAGAAGTATAGCTATTAGGCAGAAATAAAGCTATTCTTTACAGATGACAGGACTGCCCATTTAGAAAACCCAAGAAAGCTCAGTAAGATGGCCAGTTATGAAATGCACATATAAACATATGTAAATGTTACAATACAAAGATCAACAATTTTCTAATACCATCAATGCACAGATACTAATGCTGTTAAAACAATTTTAAAATCCCACTCATAGCAACCATCATTATAAAACGTCTAGGAATTGCCTTAACAAGAGATGTTTGGCCTTGTGTGATGATGTGTGGGGATTGCGGGGGTGGGGAGAGGTGTTGACTACAACAGTCAACTGAGTAACATAAAAAAGGACATGAATAAATGAAAAGCTAGATTATGTTCCTAGACAGGATGACTGGCTTTTATAAAGCCATCAATTCTTAAAGACATCCATTTTTCATTTAAAGTGTGAATATAATAGCACACTAAAAATACCAATAGAGTCATTTTTTTAGGAGGGGATTCGACAGAGCAACTTTATGTTCATAAATGAGGATTTATAGAATATTAAAGATTAGATATTCCTTCAAAGACCAGAAAGATTCCTTCAAAGTAGCCCTAACATACTAGATTAAAACATATTTTTTTAAATGCCTGGTTGAGCTGTTCTTAAAGTGAGGGAATTCCTTAAAGGATAAGCATGATAAGAATGACCCATTTTAGAACAAATGCTAGAGATGATGTATACCCTGTGGTAGGGACTGATCAATCGTAATCTGGAACCTGGGCTTTCATGGGTCCTGAAAATGTTTTACGAGGCCTGGAACTTACAAACTTTCTCTTCAAGAAAAGTGTAAAATTTGAATATGTAATTAGAAACAAAGGGAATATTTAGAATTAGAAAACAAGCCACAAAAATTGCAAGTTTTGCAAAACTGAAAAAAATCACAAAATCTAGAAATATTTTATTATATAAAAGCTCGAGATACCTCTATAGTTTGATTCTTTTTTGAGACAGGGTATTTGTTATTTCAGAGATGGGGTATTTATTTTAGAGACAGGGTTTTAGTAATTAATTATTTTTAGAGATGGGGTCTGGCTCTGCTGCCCAGGCTGGAGTGTAGTGATGTAATCATAGCTTATTACAGCCTTGAACTCCTGGGCTCAAGCAATCCTCCTGCCTCCTCCCAAGTAGCTGGGACTACAGGTCTGAGCCACTGTGTCCAGCTATATTACTTTTTTACTCTCATATTTTGGGTGGATACTCTTTGACTGCTTCTTTATATGTCCACAACTTTATAATATTTTCTAGGACAACAGATGGTTGATTTAGTCTTCTAATGTGATCAATATTTATCTTTTATGATAATAGTTAAAAAGTTTTATCTTTACAATTTATAACTGGTATGGTGATGTACATTTTTAGAATCATTTAAATTTAGAAAGGCCTCTATCAAATGTCTTTTATATGTAAGTTGTAAAACTATAACGCATTCAAGTTTTCTAATGCTATGGCTAATCTTAAACTTTCTTTGAATTGACAGTATTCATTTAACTCATGTGTTGTCTATGTCCTTGTGGCAGTACATGAGTTTTATGTTATCTTTGTCACTGTCAGTATATCATGTAAACTCAGCAAGAAATTTCAACTTTTTCCCAGTGGGTTCATATCATTCATCTTATATTAACAACGATCTAGAAGGCTATTCACTTTTTTGTTTAAAACTTATCTCTTGCTCTTAGCAAATAATGCTTTTGGTATGATCTGGATTTTTTGTTTATAATTTGTTTTTTAATGTAAGAAAGTAATTTCTCTCAAATTTCAATGTTCATTTTATCACTTTTGTTTTATATTCTATTTGGTTTTTATTTCATTTGTTTCCTTGTTTCTTGGAAGTGGGAAAAACAAACATATCTGAGGGACCTTTCAGTTCTTTTTTAAATTTTTTAACTTTTATTTTTTGCTTAGTCTTTGTGAACCTAACATTTCAGCTCTAAAGGGGAAATAAGTGTTTTGAGATCATAATTGGAAAACCTCTGTCCTATTGACCTTTTCAAAACCACCTAGAGCTCTGGGCCTCATCTCCAGTAGTCTTCCCATTTTTTTGTTTTGTGAATCCTCTCCTCCCTCCTAAGCCTTGAGGTGTTCACACAGAATCAGACCCAGCTTCTGCACCTCTTCCTCAGCTCCTCTCAGTGCCAGCATCTCCCACCTCAGCCAGGGCACCACTGAACACACTGGGAAATAATTTGGAGATGACAGAGAAGATGCCCTTCATATACAGCCAAACCATTTGTTTTGTTGACACATTCCAAAACATCTTTTCAAATTGCACTTCAAATGATGTAGCTGAGATTTCTCAAATATGCTTTTCTCATGGTAGGGGGAGAGCACGTGGCACATTTAAAATTGTACAGTTCATAAGTGAGTACAGAGCACTGAGCGAATGGGCACAATGGGAAGTAGAAGAAATCCTGGAAGCCATTTGTGCAGTAGGAAAGCTAGTGAATTAAACCTAACTAAACTAAACATGCAGTGACTGCAAACCACAAACATCCTAAACCCAAACTACATGTATCCTCAGGCTAACTTCCCCTTAACAAGTCCCCCAAAACCCCCACAGCTGCCCTAACACCATCTGTTATACGGAAAAGCATAGATCAAGGGAAAGTTGCAGTAAAAAGAGTCAGCAGTCTTAAAACTAGTTGTGTTTAAAATACCTCTTTTATGCAAAATTTTCAAAACACCTGGCCCTGTTAACACTATGATCAGACTCTCTCTGGACCCTGGAAGGGCTCCATACAAAGGAGGGTCCCTGAAGCTTAAGCATCTTTACATTCATGATGAATCTGACTCACTATGCGTGTAGGAAAAGGAAACAAAAAGCGGTCCAAGGTAAGGGAGCAGTAGGATTGGGGACCTCTCCTAAAGCTGGAATCCTGAAGGGCAAAACACTCAGTAGATCAACTCAGGAAAAAAACTCTCCGCAAAGATGGGATCCAGCCATGTGGCTCTAGAGCCTGTTTGCCTTAAACATTCTACTTTACTGCCTTTTCTCAAAACAGTAACTCATAATAAACTCACAAACTAAAATAATTCCTAAATGGATTATTCAAAGTTTTTAAAAATCACAGAAAAAATTTAAAACAAAATGAAAGAATTCACAAAGTGGATAAACCTAATTCTATATCAACATGAAAATTCCATGTATCAAAGTATCAGAAACAAAAGTAAAATTCTGGCACAAACCTAAAAATACTGTCACAATGATTAGACATGACTTAATATCTTAATAGAGAACAGTTAGAAATCTATAAGAAATACATTAATAATGAACAAAAATGCAGATAATTCACAAAAGAATTAAAATGACAAACATGAAAACTAAATTACCAATAAAAAGGAAATTTGGAGTTTCATAAAAGTAGAAAACTTTGAAAAAGAAAAATGTAAATACTTAATGCTGACAAGCATGTGGGTGTAATAGGTGCACTCTGTCCAGCAGTGCTGACTGGAATGTAACTCTGTAAAACTTTACCTGGGAGAAGAAAGCAAATAAAATGTGTTCGTCCATAATCTGAGAGAAAGTGCCTACACAATGTTATCAGTTATCATATTTTTTAAAAAATCAATTGTTTTATTGAACAAAAAAAGGTTGGGGCTGGAGGCTTTCAGTAACAAAGTACTTTTCCTAAAGAATATTAGCAACAACAGTTTTAAAGCTACACCTAAATATTAATATCTAGAAATTATAAATATTACCAGGGGACATTAACATATATCAAATTTCTACTTGAAAGTCATAAAGGCCTTTCTTTTCCACCAGCAAATTCATTTTGCACCATTACGATAAACAAAGCAATCTCATCAGGACCTCTTCACACTTCCCTTTCTCATCCACTGTTACGGTTAATAAAGCACAAAGACATTCGAACAAAGCAGCCTTGTGGCTGGAACTGCAGTTGTTTCCTTTGGCAAAGAAAGCTACTGACCCTGGTCATCCCATACCCTAAAGTGACTGTCAGAATACAGATAGCTCCCTAACCATGCTCTCCTACTCAGGGACAATGCTGAGGGGTCTTAGGAAAGTTTTTATACCCTGACTCAATGATTCCCCTTCTAGAATCAATCCCTCAAGAACTAGCCAGAATTCAAACAAAGATGAATCATTCAAGCTTACTATAGCTTGATTTTTTTTTCAGCTCACATAAATCAGAAACAACAGTAATGTCTACATTGAGAAAATTGCTAAGTAAGTTAGAATATCTAATTACTGAATATACAGGTAATCTTTCTCTGGCTCACTTTCTTTTCTTTTCTTTTTTTTTTTTTTTTATTATACTTTAAGTTCTAGGGTACATGCGCATAACGTGCAGGTTTGTTACATATGTATACTTGTGCCATGTTGGTGTGCTGCACCCATCAACTCGTCAGCACCCATCAATTCGTCATTTATATCAGGTATACTTTCTTTTTTTTTTTTTTTTATACTTTAAGTTCTAGGGTACATGTGCATAACGTGCAGGTTTGTTACATATGTATACTTATGCCGTGTTGGTGTGCTGCACCCATCAACTCGTCAGCACCCATCAATTCGTCATTTATGTCATGTATAACTCCCCAATGCAATC
>NW_016810227.1:352947-389805 GCF_001698545.2 Rhinopithecus bieti | reverse complement strand
AGCGCAGTATTGGGGTGGGAGTTACCCGATTTTCCAGGGGTTGTGTGGCTCAGTTCCCCTGGCTAGGAAAACGGATCCCCTTCCCCCTTGCGCTTCCAGGTGAGGCGATGCCTCGCCCTGCTTCAGCTCTCGCTGGTCAGGCTGCAGCAGCTGACCAGCACCGATTGTCCGGCACTCCCTAGTGAGATGACCCCAGTACCTCAGTTGAAAATGCAGAAATCACCGGTCTTCTGTGTCGCTCGCGCTGGGAGTTGGAGACTGGAGCTGTTCCTATTCGGCCATCTTCGGAATGATCAGGTATACTTTCTAAGGGCTCTGAATTGGTCTCTGACTTACTTAGACTGTGTCTTTAGATTCGCTAGCCTGTAAAAGCTAATGGTTCATGTTTCTTTTCAAGGTACCTGGAGTCTGGGGATACTCATTCAAAGAATGAATGGATCTGGAAAGGTTCTGTGTCTCATGCACCAGGAGGACCTGGTAAGACTAGAAACCTGTTTGGCAAGCTGGGGAAGTGGAGTATCATATCCATGTGCAAAATAAGCTAAGGCTCCCTTCCACAGGGGATGCAGGTCTGCAAACAATATGATGCATTTAGGGAAATGGCTTTTCTTCCTTAATTGGATTCTAGACTGTATTATTTCTGAGAACAGATATTTGAATTATACGCATCTTAACCAGCAACTACCTGTACTTTGCATTGGTATATGGCAATCTTGAGGGGACTAAACTGAAGAGAGTTACAGCTTACTTTTTGCCTTTTGGTTGGATATAAAATGTCACATTCAAATCCTGTGGAAGGCCCCCAGGAGTACTGATCTTGGCTGAGTAACTCAGAACTTAGGAGATACTGTGCTGGAGATGATGTTGTAGGGACTGCTTGACTGGGGAAGAGAATATGGAAAGGGGTTTCCCCAAAACACAGTAGTAAAGATTCACCTGTGCAGGTTTGAGGGGTGATACTCTTTTTCAGAGCAGGGAGATCAAAGGAAAGTGGGTAAAGCTAGTAACTGGAGGGTTTCCACCAGGGACACCTCTGGAGAAGTTTAACGTTTTCTATGCTTTTGTATTAAGGTATGATGGGAAAAGTGACATGAAACTTCCCACTTTGATTCCAGTGCCATCCCTTTGTAACCCCCTTTAGTTAACATCCTACAGTAAAGTTTGGCACAGGATTATGAAAAATAGTGGCAGATGTGGCCAGCTCCACCAACATCTTTCTGCAGAGTCTTTGTGGAAGGATGGAGCTGACCCAGAGGCAGGTAAGAGACAAGGCTCACTTTCCCGAATATACTAGAGGCTGTTGACTCTTGAATGGCAGACAGCTCATGTAGTAGCTCATGTAATCCTCACGATAACTTTAATAGAACAATTGTTTTTGACATCTACTTTACAAGTGAGGAAATGGAGGCATAGAGAGAGATATTGTATAATCCAGTTTAGAGCTCACAGCTAGGAAGTGGTTGAGTAGCGATTCCTAGGAATTCCCTGGGATTCTAGAATCTGCACTCTTCCTGGCTATACCAAGGCTATCCATCTAGTGTGTAAACCCACTGCTGAGAATGGGTTATAGGTGTGTAGCACTGTTGAGGTGCTCAGGGAGGCCCAAGGGCCCACCCTTCTACCCTAGCTCCCTACCTCCAGCTGTAGGGAGCTTCTTATCTTTACCTCGGCATACTTGTAAGCATGAGCAACATCCAAGGATGTTGAATGGGCAAGTTGAGAAGCTCTGCACTAAGGATTCCTGGCTTCTATTTCTGAAGGCTGTGGGACAACAAGCACCCTCTCCCCACTCCACCCTGGCTGGGATTTTACACAACTTTTTGTAGATGGATTGGAGGGAACCTTACCTTTTCTGTCCCTTGGAGTCCCTGGTCCTAGAGAGTCTTGGCCCTGCGGTCGCCCGGAGCCCACCTCGTCGAAACTCTGCCATCCCCAGAGTGTCAGTGTTGAAATTTCCTGACTGAGTTCTTCGGATTCTGCATGAAGAAGAATCCATGGAGACTGTCATGGAATAGTTGGAAAGCCTACAGTCACTGTGCTTCCTTTTTTGCAAGGCCATGCAGGCCAGCACAGGGACTCTGGGCAGCACTGTTTCTCAGTACCTTCCCAGAGATCAAGGATCACAACCTATTGCAGCTCCTCCGCCAGACTCAAGCCTCAATTCTAATCCTGCCTCTGGGATTTGGTCACTTGCTATAAAGGTCAAAGCAAAGTTTGATGCCTTGTAGGAGGCCCCAGTTTCTGCCTCATGTCACAAAGTGGATCAGTTGGGCCAGCAAGTACTTGGGTTTCAAAGATTTTTCAAGGATTTCTTAAAACAGATTGACTCCTAAGAAGGGAGAATACAGTCTCATCTGTGTCTGTCCCAAACCCCATGTAGCTGCAGAGATTATGTTCAGGGTGTGTGGAATAGGTGGGTGCCTAGGATACATGACATGAAAGGCAACTGGATATATTTAATGGGTGCCTTTCATACTTCTCCTTCTCTTGGCCCTGAAAAATATCTAAGATTCTTCTCTTTAAACATGAACACTCTGTTCTGACTGCTGTTTCAATGTCTAATGGACCAGGGGCTTACACAGACTCTTTGCCCAATCAAAAAGAAAAATTCAAAGCAATATAATTAGGATCAATAGCACCAACTTACTTTCCCCAGAACTTCTTAATGCCTTTGGGATTCCGTTTACCATCTGGTGTCAGAGGAGACTGAGGACCTGATTCAGTGCCCGATGATGTGGATGAGAGGTCATTGACCACAGCAGTGTCATCCCAGCCACTTTCTGTGTCTCCTGAGATTGGAAGAAGGCAATGAACGTGAATGTAAGGACGTGGCCTCTGGAACCCTTCTTCCTCAAGCCTGGGCCCTCCCCTTCAGTGGGAGTCCAGATAATCTGCCCAGTTCTGCCTTCAGGCCAGAACTCCATACCAAGATCCCAGAGACTAGTGGGGACTCCAGGCTTCCTTGCTGAGAAATTAGTGTGCCCAATATTTCAAATGTAGGTGAGCTAATGTCTTTAATGTTAAGGATTTGGGGTCCAAAGTACTTGTGGATTATTTCAACAAGGAGCTTGTTCTTTTTCCTCAGAGGGAGATGCAGGAATGCAGGCAGTAGTGGGACCCTGGCTGAGTGTTGGTGAGGGGGAGGGTTAGGGTAGGGAAACAAAGGCATTCTCACTCTCCACCTCACCTGGAATGGGTACAGTACCTAATACGGGGGCACTGACACTCCGGCCACGATCTCCAGTGAACCAAGAAGCAGAGAAGCCACATGAAGAAACAAGAGAGGCCAAAATCCAGCCCAACAGAGTTACGGGGAAGCAAAGAAATAAACAAAAGAGTGTCATCGAGCGAGAGAGAAAAACTCAAACAGAAAGAAAAATAATCCCATGGAGAAGGATGGGGTGAGTGGTGACTGACATTGAGAGGAGGTTTCATGTGAGGGGACCAACTGCTCCTAGTGCCCCTTTGTGACAGGCTGAGGTGTCCACACCCAGGGAAAGGAAGGGACAGCAGCAGGGGCTGAATACTCCAGGTCACGGGCAGCTCTTGTGCAGGTGCCTGGGCTCACTCAGCTCACACTAGAACAATCTGAAGCCGTAGTGAGTCCAGTTTGAGTGTCACTAGAACTCACTCAAGGGCTTATCTGAAGTTCCTGCAGCCAACGGCAGAGCTGGCCTTCATGAAGCCAATGCATAGGCCAGTTCAGAGAAGAGCTGAGGCTGAGGAGCCTCAGGAAGAACTCTGCCAGGACCAGAAAGTTCCCTCCTGGGCCCATTGAATCTTCTGCTGCTGGTGGGGAAAGATGGCTTGTTTTGAATGAAAAGCAGCAAAAGCCTCTGTGGTTTCAGGTCTTACCCACCGAAAGGATACCTGTAGACCGACACCCTTGCCCATTGGCCACTGACTCCATTTGCCTAAGGAAATGCTCCCACTTGGAGTGCATGATACCCCCCTACTGGGAATAGGGAAGCTGCAGAGAAGAAGGTGGACACAGGAGAGAGAAGATCAGAATGACAGAGGAAGGAAGCGCGAGGGGCAGGAAGGGTAGAAGGGGGTATCTGAGAGGAGGGAAAACAATGCTAGGAAGGACAGGAAGAGGTTCGAGAGGAGGAAGAGAAGAAGAGAGGAAATGAGGGTGAAAAGCTGCAGCTGAAAAGAAGTAGGGGATACACACACCCTGGTTTGCTGAGACTGTAGAATGCTTACCTTAGAAAACAGCTCACCCAGGGGGAGCCTCTAGAGGTGGGACCACCCCAGGGTACAACTTGTTCCAGCCACCCACCCCACCATTCTCCAACTGTGGATTGTGGTGGTAGGTGCAGGGATCTTATACAATCACTGAAAGTGCCAAGGATGCTGCTCAGAGGCCACCAGCACCAGGACTGGACACTCACTCAGCCTCAGCAGGCTGCTCCCCGTGGCGTCAGGCTGGCAGACAGTGGGAGGAGATTTGGCAGCCTCTCCATTGGGCGTGGCTCCTGAAAGCTTCCCAGGTAAAGTGGGATATTTGTGCTCCGCCAAGAAAGGGCTGCCCTATTGGAAGGTGAGAGAAAAAGAGAGATACCGACTTAGCTGTTAGCCTCAGTTAGGAAATCCTTGGATACAGAACAACTCCCTGTTTTCTAAGAGCCATTTTTCACATATGGTGACTTGAAGACCCCTCAAAGATTATTTAGCTAGTCTGAGAAAAGGGACAAGAGTTCCAAGGAAGGAAGAAACTTTTCCAAGGCCACACAGTAAGACAGGGACAGAGTCAAGTGCAAATCTGGGGCTGACTGCAACTGCCTCTAACAGGAAGTGAAGTTGTCTTGTAAAGGGGCCTTTGCTGTCTGGCCTAGTGCTCAGAGACCCAGTGAATTAACAGCCATGAATTACTCTGCAAGCTCTTTGGATATGAAAATTGGTATTCTAATAAAAGCTGCCTAGTGCTTTATCATACATACATACAAATATATGTAAAATAACAATCCTGCAAGAGAGGAAACTGAGCTCAGTCTGGTCTGGGCTTCTCTGTTTCCCCCAGATTTGCTTTTCTGTGGTGAGGAGAGAGGTGCTTCTGCTAAATGGGACCCTTACTCAGACCAGGCAAGGGCAGATCTCTGTGAGGGCCTGACCAACTGCACAAATGATATGGATCTTGCCTGAGAGCGGGTATGGTACAGAAGAGAAATTATAGTTTAAATTTGGAGCAAAAGAAGAAAAAAACCGTATATTGTGATCATGGCTTCTTTAAAAACATCATGTTAAGGCAAGCATAAAGATACACACACTCTTGGGGAAGGTGACAACAAGAAACGGGCCAGAGGACTACATGTCAACAGAGCTCTTTTGGGAACTTAGGATCATAGTCTGCACGAGGTAGAGCCTCAGTGCAGCCAGCTCCATGCTTGGACCCTGGCCATGGAAAGGTCCCAAAGAAACAAGCTGATTAAATGAGGAAGGAGATAGCACTTATTTGGTAAAGAGGCATATAATGGCCTCTAAATCTGCAAACCCGAGAGAAACACAGTGGAATGTACTGTGAAAGTGAGAATAAAAGAAAAGTGAAATTGAAGCAATGTCACTACAGGAATCAGCTGTGGATCACCTGATTAGATCCAGAAGAAAAGTAATATGAAAAACAAACAGATTTCAAACTGACAAGTCAGAACAGTAATGGAAGGCTGCTGTGACTGAGACATCTTCTGAAGTTCCATTTAGCTAAAAGCCAAATATCCAATATATTTCCAATTCAATTTGCTTATAAATGTATGTCCTAGAAATTGTTTGAGATTCAGTTCATTCATTGAACATTGACTATAACTCCCTAAAAATAATTCAGAAAGGAGAGATACAGGAAGAGGAAACTGAATTCTGAAAGAATTCTGGAAGAACTGGCTGGTAGAGGAGAAGTAACTAGAACCTTGAGAGAGGAAGGCCATGAGATTTTCAAGTTTGTGATGACCCATGACATAAAGATTAGACATGATCAGACATCTGGTCAAGACCCACAGTTTCCAAATGGTAGTTCATGTGCTGGCTGCTCTTCATAATTACCTGCGGCACTTGTAAAACAACATGAATTCCCAGATCCCTCCTATGCCCAGTCCCTGATTCAGTCCCTCTGGAAGCACACCCCAGATGTCTATATTTTTAACAAGCATCTCAGATTAGCTCAGATTATACTAATGCAGTCAGACCCAGGAACCACTGACTGTGAGAAGCTAGTGTTCAAAAATTTTAGAGACCTGAAGGGCATGACTCCAAGCTCCCTATTATATAGGACATATGGGAGGGGGGAAGAGCTCTCAAAAACAGGTTTCTGGTTGCATCATCACGTATGCTCCCTCAAGGTGGAGTAGAGACAGCCAAGGAGCCAAGTGGGCCACCCGGGGAACTCCCTGAGGAGCAGAGATGCAAAGAGAACACATACCTAACCCAAGGATGGGGTTTAAAAGGCAGTCCAGACCTATAAGAAAGATAGCAAAAAGGAATCAAGGACAATGGAAAGGACTCTCTGAGCTCTGCTCAGGCCAAGAATAAGAGCTGGGAAGAAATGACTCAATGATGCGGAAGGCAGTGCAATGTCAGGACATGACGCAGATGCTCAGCTCCAGTTCTGTTTCTCCAGTCTCCAAAAAGAACAATCCTCCTGGCTGTGGGGGAACAGAAGCCCCAGCCAAGGGAGTAGTGTAGAACTGATTATCCAGCTGCTTTAAATTAGAACAGAGAAGCAGCACTCCAGAATGGAAAAGGCCTAGGCTTTGAGTCAGACCAACTCAGACAAAGCTCTTTCTCTTCCACCTCTCAGGACCTCTGTTTGATAATTTCTAAATGGAGAATAACAATTCCTGCCTCAAGTTTGCTAGGAAATAACATATCCACAGGGCCTACCACACAGTGGACAGTGGATAAGGAGAAAAACACAGGAAATATCACATACCCAGGGCCTAAAGAAACAGCAAGCTAGAAGAGCAGTCCTTAGACCAAGGCAGGCGCTGGTGAGACTACATCTAGAATATCACACTCCAAGTCTGGTCCAGGGCACAACTTGAAGAATACATTGAGAAACTAATGCTGATCCTAAGAAGACTAAGTAGCAGCTTGAAAGGCTTGTGATCCATGCACATGAGAAGGTGATGTTCAGCCCAGAGAACAGAGCACTCAGAGAGGGCAAGAGGGACTTAAATTCCAGAGCTGTCAGAAATAGAGGAGATTGACTTTTTCCATGGGCTAGACACAGAGAGAGAGGATCAGCAGATGCACATTTTAGAGAAGCTCACAGAGCTAGAAAAGAATACAAAGGATGTCTTACAATGAAATGAGCTCTCAGTCACAGAAAGCAAGAGCCAGTTTAAGCAAGGGCCAGATACCAAAGTTAGAAATGCTGCAGAAAGATGGCTGTGGAACGGTTCTGCACCCGTGGAGCAGTTGTGGGGAGGACAGTGGTGTATGTGGGTGAGGGGAGAGGGGTGACCATGTTGAATAACTGAGGTTGTATAAGATTGTGATTATGGTCAAAACCATATAAGAATTAAACTTTTAATCTGGAGCATTTTTTCCTTTATAAATAGTCCCACATCACTCATATTTCTTGGTAATCAAATTGGCATCTTAAACCTTGAGCCTGTGAACTGGGCATGTTTCCAAAGGAGGAGGTGGTCACTTACAGGTGTGCTTTAGAAACACCTGCGAATGATCTCTGTGAAGCTGAGGTGGGAGGGGGGACTGCTGAGCGATTTAACAGCTGTCTCCATAGGAAGCCTTTCAATTCACAAAGGGACCACACCAACCCCAGGCTCAAGGGCCTGTGTTCCAGAGCACCTGGGCAGGTGAGCAGGCAGAAGACTTTTGCTGTTCAGATGGCCCAAGGAATGGCTGCTCACTTGAAGCACTAACTGCTACAAATATGGAAATGTAGAGAAGCCCCTTATATAGATGCAGATGTGCAGAAAAGATCTTTCTCTTACACAGATGTGGAGGAGCAGAGATGCCTCATATGATTCATCATATGGATGTGAAAACATAAAATGACCCTCTCAGGCAGAAGTCAGAAAGCAATGAGAAGCTCCATGTTTCATATGGACATGGAAGCAGGGGACAGAGAAGGGAAATGCCATCAGCCTCACAATACATTTTCCATATAATGTTATAAATGGTCGTTGGGTGTGGCTGAAATAATGCTAATTATATGAATCTTCATTTCTTTATGGGCTCAACATTTGTGCACTGGCCTAAAAACTTAATCCTCTTCCATGACAGGCTTCCCTGGAGAAAATCAGTCCTAATGGAATTTTATAACATGACTTGTTCATCAAAGCGGGACTGAGTGTACACTCGTGTTTTTTAAACCATGACGTATCAGTCCAGAAAAGATGAGAGCTATCACATTCTTCAGTGTGCTGAGATCGTAGCAATCCCCTTCCCAGTGATTAAATCTAGATTACTTTGTTAAAGATTAATTTCTCTGAGCCTATAAAATGGAGGTGATAATAATAAATCCTGTCCCACAGATAATGGTAGTGAAAGCATATTAAATAGCTGAGTGCACATAAAAATAAAATGGGAGAGAAAAGTTGCTTCTTTCCCCTTGCCCTCTTACTCCTTACAGTTAGCACATTTTAAGGTTATGAAAACTATGACTTGCTAAGTTAAAATACTAGCAA
This sequence comes from Rhinopithecus bieti, assembly GCF_001698545.2. Taxonomy (NCBI): domain Eukaryota; kingdom Metazoa; phylum Chordata; class Mammalia; order Primates; family Cercopithecidae; genus Rhinopithecus; species Rhinopithecus bieti. The sequence continues at coordinate 381,160 of NW_016810227.1, read as the reverse complement.
ACAGTGTAAGCACAAATAGGCGATAGGGCATGAAGTCAATGTACCTTGGGTTCTACCACCGGGAAGGGCTGGTTCCCATCCATATACTATGGGGTAACAAGAGGATTTCGTTTATGTGGAGAAAAAGAGACTTGTGTTATTCACAAATAGCAACAACTCAGGACTACCTGTTTGCTTAAATCTGAATGGCTCATCCCCTCCCTCCACATCTTCATGTCAAGTAATCATCATCCACGGCAGGAAAGATCCCCATCCCACTCCATGGACAGATGTCCTGGGTAGCTGCCAGCAACATGACCATGGCAATCAAGAGACACGTGACCACGGGAGCAGAGCCATTGAATAAGCCCAGGGCTCCTGCCAACTTCAGCCTTTATGGTTCTCCACTGTATCAACAAGGAGGCTGATGAACATTATTGGAGACCAAGGGATGGTATGCAGCACAGGCTCACTGAAGGGTCTCTATCAGGGCAGGTTCCCTTGGTCTCTAATGACCAAGCTCAAGAGCCTGCTACTGTCCCCTGCAGGATGAGGTCCACCCACATGATCAAGGGCTACTCCCATATAAGGAGCCACAAAACCCTCCTCCATAGACTCTTAAAACAGCTCACTCCAACATCCTGAAGATCCTACATCTTCCCTTGGATCATCTCCTTTATTCACATTAATTCATCATTAAAAAATCTGTATGATGTCCCCAAGTGCCCCAGGGATATAGGACTAGAAGTCAAGATCTTCCCTGGCTTGATCTGTCTCATGGCTCTGACCTTACCTCGTCCTACTCCCCACCATTTCCCAAAACCTGCTGGTGCCCGGCAGACTCTAACCAAGCTTTGCCGACCTCAACATCATCTCTCATCAATTCCAGGCAGCGTTTCCTGAATTGTCCTTCCTCTTAGATGCTTAGGGCCACACCTGGTTGGTTAATTTTCTCAGAATGTTCATGTCATTCCTGGTTCCCCCACAACTTTATAAAATCCTCTACAAGGTAGGGACCAGGACCTGCCTATATATATCCCAGTACTATGCTAGGCCCAAAAAAGTAACTCAGTCATCTTTAAGGATAGGTTGATGAGCTGACCTTATCCATAGATTCACTTCTCAAGTCTTCTAGACTACAAGAGAGCTTTTTCTGAGCCCTGAAAAAAACACAAAAGAAAGAAATAATTACAAGAAGGAGGTACATGTTATCACTCACACAGAGGCCATTTCAAATGCTTAACCAGTGGTCTTGGGCTTAGGTTCAAGGTCACTGAAAAAAAAAATACCCTCTCATAATAGCCGTTACATACAAAATGAGACTGGCCCACCTTGGGGGATAGACTGGATCAATAATGTGTTAGCAAGGGCATGAGGGGGTCACTTAAATCCAAATGAAATGTTCTTGGCATTGCACAAAAAGCCAGAATACACTCAATTCTGCTGCACTGAGGTGACAATTGTGTGGTCATAAAAGACGAAGGTCTACAGTGTCAAAAGAGCAGAAAGGCACTGATGCTGGGCTTGTCTGAGTCTAACAGTAATCCAGGGACCAGGGACCTGGGCCTCCTCAGAGTGCAGATGAACACATTAGCCAGCCATGGCTCTAGAACATCACCTGCTAGGACCCTTCCACACTCTGTTCTGGATCTGCATGCCTGTCTAGTCTGCTTACACTCATTTGGTTCTCTCAGGGTCTATTTTGCAGAGAAGGGCACCAAATGTGTCAAGAGGCAATGCCACCAGTGGTCACAAGGGTAACCTGTGCCAAGTCTCCTTGGCAGTCATATTTCTCAGTTTATACGAATAAGTCATCATTTAAACAAATATTAGTCTCTTGTAAATCTGGTCAGTCTGAGTTCCTTGGTATTGACCTTCCCTCAGTGAACTCATAAACCACAGTTCTTATTCTCCAAAACTAAGGATTGCCTGATCAACTTCTTTAACATTACCATTTTCCTCTGGGCTAAAGGCTCAAGGGAACAACTGCTTTCTGGAAAGTGGACTCAGAGTGCAGGCTCTGGAGACTCAGCACCATTCTGGGGAGTTTCTGTGATGCTTGTGGTCATCTGCCCCAACACCTTAGCTGAAAGGCAGCCTGCTCTTTGTAGTGAAACCTCCATGTTACCCTTACATGGGGCTCAATTTCAAAATGTGTGCTAAAGTGCAGGCCTAGGGAACTAGATTTAGGTTTATTTTAGAGGGAACAAGACAGATGGCAGTCAAATGACCTCAGAGGTGAGCCCATTATTAGTTCATTGTTGTGAAGCATCCCTAAAGCAATTACACCAACTGCTATGAGAAGACATGACCATCCCTAGAGAGCTTCGATTGCCAAAGGGCTAAATTCGCTCTAAGAGCAGGAAGCAGAGGCTGACAAAAGCAACATACATCACGCGATGTTCTCAGCTCTGAGGAGCTGTTGTAAGACACAGATGAGTTGCAGCCACCTCTCCTCTGACGCTCCAATCCCTGGCCAGATCCTTTCTCAGTGACAATGATCCACACCCTCAGCCTGAAGGATGAGAAGCCCTTCTGTGGCCAAAAGAGGTAGGCCTGGTTTGTAACTGCCCTAACAACAGATGGGCAGGTGCACCTAGGATGCAGTGGCCATGCTTACCATTCATGGCCCTCACCATCCACTTCAGCAGCCCCAAGGCAAGCCTGAGAGCACAGTGGCTGTGGGGAAATGCCCAGGCCTCTTACCTGGTTTCCAGTGATTTCTGTGGCAATGGAGGTGGCCCCACTGTAGGAGAGCTACATCTCGGAGGCATCTGCACCAGAGACAGAAGAGTCATGGTAGAGGACAGTCTGTTTGGGGACCACCCACCATCTTTCCCCCTTCTTTACATGATTCCTTTTAGGGAGACATTTCCTTCCTGGGTACAGCCATGGTGGATACATCATTATAGATGCCTTGCTCTTTCAAGATGCCAAGGGGGCGTGGTAGGCCTATCAGTCCATCTGGGCCAGCTTGCCTCTCCTTCCTGGGCCCTAGAGCTTAGATCATGTTCATATCCCAGCAGTAGAGTCCTGAGACCTGGGTTCTTGGGCTTTTTCTGCTCCTTCCCTTCCTGAGCTTGGTTCTTCAGCTTTTCCTTTCATTCAGCAAGCCACTGCACACTCTTTTAAAACAATTCTTTTGGCTTAGGTTAGCCAGAGCCAAATTTTGTTGCTTTCAATGAGAGAATCCCATTTGATATGGTCACCCAATAAACATCAGCAACATCTACTCCCTGCCAGGCCCTGTGCCAGGTCTGGAGCAAGCACTCCCCACATCTGGGAGACAGACAAGTAAACTAGGAGAACAGAACAATGTGCAATGTTCTTTTGGCTCCAACACCTGTAACACAATATGGGAATAGTGGGAGAGAGAGGCTCCCTCTCACTGGTGGGAAGCTGAGAAAGCTTTGGAGAGGAGAACAGCTGAGCTGAATTTTGAGAAATGAAAACTGGTTAAGGCAAGAAAGGAAAGAACGTTACAAGTGGAATGACCACGAGCTAATGATGGTATGAAAGAATATAGTCCCGTGTCTTCAGTACTGCACCTAGCACAACACTGTGCCTTCAGTAGTGCACCTAGCATCACAGGCGGAGCCACCTTGAGCTAATGGTGGTTATGAAAGAACACAGTCTCCAGTACTGCCTCTTTTCTCTAGATCCTAGCATCCTCTTGGTCTACTATGAGAACAACTCTGGCATTACAGTATAGTTTTAAAAGCCTGGGCTTTGTGGTCAGACCTGGGTTCAAGTCCAGATTCTGCCAGGTAGAGTGTTCATCACAGTGACCACATGGAGGTATACAGTAAGACTTGGACACCGCTATTCTGTAATTGCCAGCAATCTGGTGTGCTTGTTCTGAGTCAATAACTGGCTCACTGGATGATGCTTTTGCTCCTTAATTAAAAAGGTTGAACTGAAGCACTAAGATTCTTTTCAGTTTGATAGTCTGAAGTTTCAGGAATCTTTTGGACCCTAGGCTGAAGCCCCTCCTTCACCTGAGGTTTTGTTTATTTGTATCTAGCTTAAGTCTAGAGAGAGTCATACAATAGGACCAGATTTTAAACAAACGAAATAGATGAGAAGGAAAATCTGTGTCCTGGCTATAGGGACTGAAGGGCATATCTGTCAAGAAGGAATGCAGCATTTCAGAGGTTGCAGTTAATTCCTCTAAATGAGCAAGACATGTTTGTTCATTCAACAAATATTTGTTAAATTCTACTGGGTATCAGGCATTACTGCAGACCTTGGAGAAAGGGTGGTAGATAAATCAAACACCACCTTTGGTCTATGCTTACATTCTAGAGGAAAAAAAAAAGATAAAAATAAACTAGCAGCCTGATTAAAAAGAAGAACTCCTATCCTTGAAAGTTCCAGTATCCACCATGCTGCCTCCAACCAGAGCACAGGCCAGAGCCTCAGCCTCTTGCTCCCCTATCCCCACCACAGCCTGAGGGGCACTTTATTAAATTTAAGTATTCACCTGCCAAGATATATACCTGACACATGTCTGACTAGATCCTCCCTCAAGCTCAGGGCAAGCTTGGAGGAGCTGCTGAAACCCTACATCATGGATGGAAACACAGTACCTCTTGTTTAAATAATTCTTCAGGGCCCTTATTTGTAGTGTTCCACTTTCTGAAACCTCCCTCCAGTTCTTCTTCATTGATTGAGAGAGTTCTCTCCGAAGGCCCTGCAAGCATTAATGCAGTAAGAGCGAATTGTTGAATTCATACTGTGTGAATTGTTTAGAAACTTATAATCATACCACAAAATTTTAACATTGTATCGCCTTCATTAAGAAAGACTAAGAACTATATAAAGGGACAGTAAGAGTGTGATTCTGAAGAATCTTCAGGGCATCTGAGCAAGGGCTGGCATCAGGATCATTTCAAGGTCAAAGTTTATTTGCAGAACAGAGGTAAGGTAGCCCCTGCCTCCAAACTTCTCACTCCTTAGCTACAGGCAATCAAAGCCCTGAGAGTGACTTGATCCATGATCTTAAAAAGAGGGCTGTGAGGCCAGGTGCAGTGGCTCACGCCTATAATCTCAGCACTTTGGGAGGCTGAGGCAGGTGGATCACTTGAGGTCAGGAGTTCCAGACTAGCCTGGTCAACATGTTGAAACCCCATCTCCACTAAAAATACAAAAATTACAGGCAGGTGCCTGTAATCCCAGATACTCAGGAGGCTGAGGCATAAGAATTGCTTAAACTTAGGAGGCAGAGGTGATGGTGAGCTGAGATTGTGCCACTGCACTCCAACCTGGGTGACAGAGTGACACTCCATCTCAAAAAAAAAAAAAAGAGGGCTGTGTGTGAGGGCTGGCAGAGGCCCTGGTCAGTGACCAGTCAGCCACATCCTGGCAGAGGCTTGGCTTCTTCCCAAGAAGAGGCAGAAGCTCAGCCAGAATCAGAGGTTCCTGAATATCCTTCAAAGCAGCCCTGTGCTGTGAAATAGCTGCTTCCTCAGGATCTATGATGGGAGCCCAGGTCAATGGCATGAACAGTGAAGACAGCCTGGCACATGCACCACTATGCCCATAAGAATCCTGATGCTGCCTGCATGTTGCATTCAGTCTGGGCAGCAAATATAAAACACAGCAGCTCTCTCTGTCCTGTGACTTCCTATAGCAACTCAGACCCAGCAACTCGAAGAAGGCTCCCAGAGGGCCCTCTGAGTCTGCTGCAGAGCTTTAGATTTTCTAGGAGGTGGATGAGCTCCAATCCTCAATGACAGCACTGAGTTGATTTTTGATCCAGGTTTAATTGTACTTGCTGCCTCTAAGGTGTGTCCTGGGAATGTGCATAAGAGACCCTCCAAGGGTGGGGAATTCACAGGCTTTATATTCTTGGTGATCTGGATAGTCCCTGAAGGCCCTGAACTGACTTCCATTTGTTAATATTTCTGGAAATCAACAACTGCTAATTTCTCATCATGCAGAAAAGTCTAAACAGCTCTGTTCTCCAGTAGAGAGTCTTCTCCGAAATAGAGGTGAAACGGCTGCTAGCAGGACTGCCCCTGGATTTAACACAGCTGATAGAATATCTTTCAGAGACAACGATAGGATTGCCCTTGCTCTTACCTTGAGTGACCACCACAATCTCCTTTACCTTCCGGTACTGGTTTAACAGCCCCGTAAGCTCCTCTATCCGATGGTCCTGCCACAGTGTGAGCAGAGATTTAGATTAATGCTACGCTGGCAGCTCAGATGATTTCATTTTGGGACCCACGCTATGTTCTGGGCACAAGGAGAAGAAATCCCACGTGGAACCAAAGGAAAAGAGTGTCCAGGCCCCATTCCACAGAGCTGGGATTTCAGTGGTCTGCCTCACAGGCATCTGCAGGCATTCACGACTCTACCTGAAGACTGTGAGTCATCTGAGACACCCTTCACAGGGCTTAAACATTTTCAGAAGCATGAAACTCACTGTCTTCCTACCTTCCTGAAGTGGTCATTAAAATCTGCCTCCTGGTCCTAGTGTTGCCCACTGGAGCGACACAAAAAAAGACTAAAATAAAGCTGTCATATTTATCCCAATATACTCATTTGTTCCCTAGGAGTCTGAGATACCTCATACTGCAGAGTGAATTCCCAGAGGAGATCATTTCATTCAAGGCAAAGGCCTTGAAAGGAACTTGGGAGACCACACAGGTCATAGACAAACTTGGGTGTGAAAGCTGGCTATGCTATTTACTAGTTACCTGACCTTAGGCCAAATCACTTAAGCACTCTGAGTCTGTTTCCTCATCTGTAAAATGAAGGGTTGTGATCCTCAGAGATGATGTTTATACCAGCCAGGTACTCTTTATTTATAGAGGTGGCTATTTATGACTATGCCAAAATTAGATGCAAAGGATAAACGGAGGCACGGCATGCTGCCAAGTGTCTCTATGATGGTTCTATTGTCAGATCATGCATATGGGAGATTGGGGGGGCTATTTTGCTAGGAATTCCAGCAAGAGCTATGATATTGGCAGTGATCACAGCAGCAGCAGTATTTTTTCCCCCCACACCAGCAGGAACAGGCAGGGCTATAATCTGCCTTTAGGAGATTCCATTTAGACAAACTTTCCATTTCTCAAAGCCAAAAACAGGTGGCAGAGGCCAGGTCTCTAGGAGGCATAAGTCATTCTCCTGACATACCCCTATGTCAATGGCATAATAAGCATGGCCCTGTCCAGAATATCAGAGACCAGCAGGGACCAAACAGAGCCAGGGATGTAAGCATGGAAAAGACAGGGCTACCCAATGACCATCTTACCTTATCTTCATTGGCAAGCAGCAAAGTTTCCATCCCCATTTTCAGACGTTGAATTTCTTGGTCTAAAAGAATTCAGGTATAGAAAAAATTATTTATATAAATGCAAACAGCTATCCACACTTGCTATGATGCCCCCCAAGTTCAAATGAAGACTTTCCATGTGAACATGGCTCTTTTAGTTCTTTAAAGAGGCCAGGATGGTGTCTGCCACAGACTTGTTCTCCTTAAATATTTGCTAGACTACTAAATGAAGGAATCCAGTATGCTATCTTCTCTTTACAGACATTTATGGGCAAAATCAAAATGCCCATGTACTCGAGGTGACACAGAGGAAGACAAAAATCTTTCAAAACCAACATCTCCTAAGAATATAGACATTTTTATGCTTTACAACTTGAGCAGGCATGTACCTGGGCTTCTGGCTGGCTTTGAAGAAAATCATACAGTCTGACAAATTGTAGGAAGAGGAGAATTTAACATTAAAAGAATCTACAGTTGAGTGAAGACTGGGAAATAAAAATTATGTAAAAGAGTTGGTACTTGGCTTAATTTGAAATGATATAGTCAAAACTGACTAACAAATGTTTAGATGTATTGGGATATATACATATATGCAAATGCTGGGTTAAGGATAAACAATCTTATTTCATCATGAACCAGAATTTCCCTATGGGCTGAGAAATCTGTCGGTCTGCGGTGGAAAACCCGCAGCCTTCTCTCAGTTTGGACCCAACAGGGACTCTGTTGATTCCTTAACTGTTTTGGAGAGCCAAAGGAAGCTGGAGGTCATTTGCCAGATATTCTAGGAATTGGCACATAGCTAGATTGTTCAAAGAAGGATCTATGCCTCTTCCTAAATGGGAATAGGGTTGTCTATATAAAAAAAAAAGTACAGGAGTCAAGGGAATATATAGGCCTCCCATTTTCTTTTGGGATGCTTGTTACATCTAACAAGAATAGCAACAGTAGATCTATGGACTTTGTGTAAATAGTTGTGGAGATTAATTTTCAGAATAAAGTGGATAATCGCTTGCTCATTATTTAGGCTCTGGGTAGCTAACATCAGCTCTGCAGCTCACTTTGCTGGGGAGGGCAGTAAGCTCCATATGAAGACTGGCAAACCCTGATCCACTGGTCAGAAGCTAACTTCGACAGCAAATGACCCAAGGACCAGCTCTAGAAAGTACCCAGTAATGGAGTGGGGTAGGGCCTGGGAGGCTCAGACTCTGGGGAGAGGAGGGGTAGACTGGGAAGGCTGCCTGGCCTAGAAGTCATGACATGGGGCACTCTCTGTCCCGGCTTATCATCAGAGATAGTCCAAGGTGTCTTAGGAGAACCCAGCCTCTATAAGCAGGCCTTGGCAGGTAGGCAACACAGCCAATGGCTTGGGCGGACACTGAGAAAAGCTAGGAGAGGGATGAGCATGTTGACAACTAATTTCCTTCTCCAGCCTAAGCCATTGTTGCATGGCTTCCACACCCCAGCTGGGGATCCAAGCTAAGCAGTGCTGAGGCCAGGATGTGACTAGGTAGTGACACCAACCCGTAGGACTATATGATCTTCAGCATTGCTCTGCAGCTTGGTAGTGAGTGGAGAAGTTGAAAGGTGTGTGATCATTTTGTATATATGGCAAACAGCCATAAAGATTTATGTGTTCATTACAGTAGTTGAGGATTTATCCTCTATTTTTGATCAGCAAGACTTGAACTCCTCAGGGACCATTCACCATCCTTTCACTTATTCAAGAAATATTTCTTAGGGAAATATTTCTACAATGGGCCAAATATTGTGCTGGGCTTTGTGGATATGCTCTTAAACAAGAAAAATATAGTCCTCGCCCCAGAGTGGGGATAACACACAACACTGGTAAGTTATAATAAGTGCTAGGCAGGAAAAAGAAAGGCTATTGAGTTAGAGAATAATAGGACTGGGGCCACCTATTTGAGTTAGGGTGGCCAGGAAAGGTGTTTCTGAGAGTAAGATTTGAAACCTCAAGAATGAAAAAGAACTGACTTGTTTCTGTCATCTCAGGGCCTTATACAAGCATCAGGCAGATATCCATGAAACAACTGAATAAATTGCTAAAGCCTCCCCTTTGGTGATGATACAGAAGTAAGGCCTTTCAATCAAATGAGAGAGTTAGGTATTTCCTGCATTTTCAGTAAAAGCTCCAGAGGTGGCTGCACAGAACTTCTGTGCATCTGAAAAAAGCCTTCTAGTTAGGGGAGAGTTCCATGGGAATGATTCCACAATAGCGCTACATTATAGGGACACACACAAACACACAAACTGGTGCATCCATTCACTTGGCCATGCTTGCACACATATATGCATATCCATTAGCATGGCTACACACACAAGCATATGCACACTCATTTATAGAAATACATGCTCACTTATAAGAGTAGGCCCAGGGACCCAGACAACTGCATTTTGTCACAGTCAAGCTAGTCACCTCTCTCTGTGTGGTCACTGTGGAGAGCTGCTGTCCGGGAGAGCTGGCTGTGCAGACGCTCAATTTCTGCATCTTTCAGGGCCACCTGTTCTTGCAGCTGGGCGACTTCAGCCTGGAAAAGCAACAGAGGATCCCTACCAGGTCAGAAGGACTGCCAAATCATGATGAAGTGCCTCTCGTCAGAGTCCAGAGCCCATCAGGCACCAGGGTGCATCAGGAGTTAGGAGAAGAGGTGAGCAGTAGCAGGGGCTCACTGCCCTCTCCACAGGTAGAACTCTGCTGACTGAACTCACTCTTCTAGGCCATCCTGGCCCTCCCCCACAGCTCTGGACATCAATGTGCTTCTTTCCCTGCATCTTCCTACCTGACCAGGTTTTCTCTTCCCTGGCCTGTGAGGACTGGGATTGTGATGAGGAGTTGGAATTGTGTGCAATGGGAGGGCTGTCCTTGGTGCAGAGGAGGATATTCTGGATGTGGTCTTCCTTCTCCCAAGATATTCATGCAGTAACATTTAGAGACACCACTGTAACAAGTGCATGCAGCTTTCATCTTTCCAACCCACACAGAAAATACAGCAGAAGCCAAATCACCACTGGTGGAGAAAAGGTAAGCCAAGGGCTCCCTCCCTCAACACGCTCCTACCCTTTGGGCACAGTCACTGCTTCTCTCCAACCTCCAGGCATGTGTGCACGTTCACTCATATATAGATGTACAAACATTGAGGAGTGCTTAATTTACATACTTTAGCAAAAAAGCATGTATACACAGCTCATAAATCACACATACATTCATACTTGCACACACACAGGCAGCTGCACTAGTTGGTTCCCATGTCGCAATTAAGTAGTGCAGGTTAAATTTCACACACAACACTAGGTGTGGTTGTTCATGCTTTCCCATACTCATTAGGAGATCAGAATTGTATAGGTCCTGTCCCAAGAGGTACCTGGATTTTGGAGTCAAACAAACCTTGATTCTCTTTAGTTGGGTGACCTTGGGCAAGTAAGTTAACCTTTCTGTGTCTCAGCTCACCTATAAAATGGGAAAAACTACACCTACTTCATGGGACTGCAATAAGGCTTAAGATAATGGTTATGAACGACCTAGTCCAATATTTAGTATATACTAAGGGCTCAATAAATGCTACTGCTATTTGCTCCTCTCATCCTATTCTTTTCTTTGTGGATAATTGGTTCAATTCTCTCTGCATCAAACCAGGTAAGAAAAGGGATGAGCATCGAATGTGGAGTTGGTCAATAAAAGACAGCAAAGGCTTCTCTTCTGGCCACCCCTTCCCCATGTGTTGGCCCTATCATGTCCCACCTTTGATCCTCAAGGTCATAGTATAGGCTGTTCATTTCCACAAAGGCCCAAGTTAATATTTGAACAACCCCAAGTAATTAAGTGAGTACTGGCCCTGTTGGCAACTCTGTTGCTGGACAGGCCTTGTGTTCAGTTTCAGCACACAGACTGAGCACCCACCCTGGTCAGCCCCTGCGCTCACTTTCTTACATCAAATCCTCACAAGAAACCACCTGAGGAAACAATATCTCCGTAAGTCATCAGGGAGAAAACAGGAGTAATACAAGATTCTGTGTCAGTCACAGAGCTACTCGGTGACCAGGCTAGGATGCAAACCCTGGCCTGCCTGCTCTCTCCAGTGTCAGGGCTCCACCTACCACTGCATGTCTGCTTCTGAGTTAACAGGACAGATGAAGGCCACTCTTACCAGGCTTGGGCTTCCTGAGCCCACCTCAAGGGTTTCTGAATCACCTTCCCTAACATCCCCCAAATGGGACAGGGATGACCATATAAAGAGATGACAAGGGGTAGGGTTTCCTTATTCCAAAGTTCATAATGAAGCACTGCCCCTCTACTCACAGAGGCCAAGAGCTGGGTCCTGCTGTGCAACCTGCTTGCTGAGACATGCAGCTATAGAGCAGTTTATCAGAGCTCACTCAGGGCAAAGATGCCCATGGGGCTTATGACTCATGGTGACAATGGCTTCTGAAGATATTAGCTTTGGGACTCTCAATCTCCATTTCTACAAAGGCCAGATGATTCTTGAAAGATATTCCTTTAACTTTTCTTGCATCTCTCCACGCCCATTTCTCCCTTTCTTTGTGGACAGGATGGGCACTGGTCTCTGTCAGAAATATGGATACCTGATGCTTGTCTGCTGGCCCCACAGTTGGGAATTCAGCAGTGTGGACTGATCAAGACAGAATCTAGCACCTGGCACTATGAGGGCTCTTCTTCCTGAGCCCTGCCTCTAGGGGAGGTCCTGTAGGTATATACCATGGACCCTACAGACCAAGTGACTGCGTCCAACCTGCCTTGTGCCAATTTCCACAGAAATAGGCCAGACACTATAGGGGCTCTGTTATCCTTTGAACGATCTCTGTCCCCGCAGTTGGGAAGGCCAAGAACAGTCCAGAGACCTACTTGACTGTGTATGCTACTGTCTGGGTCCCTGGAGGTGCTGTGCCTCATTAAACCCAGGGACCATGCCCTACTGTCATTGCACTGGGAGATGAATCCCCTTCAGGGACTGAGAGGCCTTAAGCAGAAAAGTGAAAGACTTCCAAAAACAGTGCTGGTTTTCTCTGCAGGGAATCATGATGATGTTGGAAACAACATGAAGGCACAGGAATGACACAGACCCAGATGTGAACCTCAGCTTGGCCACGCTGAGCCTCTGTTTCCTTCCCAGTCAAGTGAGAATAAAAAACATATACCTCACTAGGTGATTTTCTGGATTATATGATCAAATGTGTGCAAATAGCTTGGTACATTCTGGCACATAGGAAGTGCTCCACGCCAGGTAGCATCTCAAAGGTCTACATGCCAAGGCAAAGAGCTGGGGTAATTTAAAAAGAAAAGTGTTATTTGGTTTTATGACAGAGGGTGTACAGCTTCAAAGGTTTCTCCAAGACAGGGCTTGTTTGAGTGGGGCATTGTGATGGAAGGTTCTGAGCTACTGGACAAAACCAGTGCCCCTAGAGCTGGTGCCTGTGAAGCATACACATACAAAACTACACTCAGATACACACAGGCCAGGACACAGATGGGTCTGATTGCCTAGGCTTGGTACCAAATAGCTGTAAAATCTTGGGAAAGTTAAATCTCTCTGTGCAACCATTTCATTATCTGTAAAATGATTAATCAAATTATTTTACATTTATACACTAGATTACATATTTACATATGTTCAGTGCTTTATTTTGATAACATGAGAAGTCATAAAATTTTAAATAATAGCATGATATAAATTATCAACAATAAAAATTAAGAGACAGAGATAGGGAGACCCTGATGTTTGAATATTTCTTCCTGCCAAATCTCATGTTGAATTGTAATCCCCAGTATTGGAGGTGGGCCCTGATAGGAGGTGAATGAATTATGAGGGTAGATTTCTCATGAATGGTGGTGCCACCCTCTTGATGCTGTCCTCGCAATTGTGAGTGAGTTCTCATGAGATGAGGTTGTTTAAAAGTTTGTGGCACCTCCTCTCCTCTCTCTCACTTGCTCCTGCTTTTGCCTTCTGCCATGACTGAAAACTCCCTGAGGCTTCACTAGAAGCTGAGCGGATGCGACCAGCATGCTTCCTGTAAAACCTGCAGTACCCTGAGCCAATTAAACCTCTTCTTTATAAATTGCCTAGTCTAAGCTATTTACTTGTAGCAATGCAAGAATGGCCTAACACAGACCTAAAACAGAAGAGAATACATGGAAGGAAATATTAGCACTGGTAGTACCTGGGTGGTATGAGTGCTTTTGATTCCTTTAATTTTTTATGTTTTGAACATTCTCTACAGTGTGTGTTACTGTTTTTATAATAATTAGCAATTAACTTGCACAAAAAATAAAATACAAAGTAGAAGTTAAGAAAACTCTAATAAAATGATCCAGTAATGCCCTTGGGTGGCACTGCAGACACAGTAGGGGAAGGCAGGTGTGAGCCTCCCATCTCCCCATACTCCCCAAAGGAAACCTAACTGTAGCCTAATGTAAACTTCCTGAAATTTAAATAACAATTCACCGTTTTAAAACCCAATGTGCAGGCCAAAAAAATTCATGGGCTAAATGTAACCCACTAGTTTTGATCTCTGCACTTTAGTATAGCAAAAGAAGGAAGAAACAAAGGGGGGAGGGAAGAAATTTATTTCACAATAGAATTTATTTTTGGTGTCCTTTAAATTGCAGGCTCCCTAGTTTAAGCGAAACATGATTTGATTGAAGAAATAATTCGAAGCTTATATCATTTTTAGGATTATATTTTGTGCCAAATATAAAGCATGCCTATTTTTTGAAAAACTGATTCTAGAAGGGACTACTGAATTTAAAATGATGCATCCAACATCTGCTTTAGGACTCATGACTCACTGCTTGCCACTCACTTGCTCCCCCCACTCCTAGCCCCTTCTTGGTCCAGCTTCAGCCAGGCGTTATGGGGTGCAGGGAGAGGAAGCAGACTGGGTTACTACACTTGAGCAATTCATAATCTCACAGGCTTTCTCCATGAGGATCTTTCCTGGATCAAGTCTGTCTGCTGCACAATCTGGGCACTGTTGTGTGTCCACACTGGAGGGTTGATTTGCATTTTCAAACTTAGGCTACTGGAAACCCCCAAGTTGGAATGCAGACCTTCTCCACAAGGCCCTCGTACTCTCTCCATAAGCATCAGGAGTGCCATTTACCTTAGTGGCCTTTAGCTTCCATTCATACTGATTCCGTTCATTTTCCAACTCTTCCACTTTGATTTTGAGGTGCCTGAGCTCTTGCAGTAACTCCTAGAGGGATGAGGGAGAAAGACAAAGTTCTGATGGTTAAAAGATGTGCTCTCGATTTGCCAACCTGGTTAAGCTCATGCATAGGGGATGCAGCAACCACATCAAGCTCCATATAGCAGCTTTAATCTTTAAACATGTCCCTTGTTTCAGGAAAGCTGTATGGCTGTTAAAAAACAAAGGCCAGCGCATTCCAGACATAAGACAGTGAAAACTTTCCTTTTAGTTTTAGAACCTGTTCTGCCTGCCCCTTTCTCTGACATCTGTGTCCTCTGCGGGATATGCCAGCATCACACGCATGAGTATAGGCAGGCAGGTGAGGCTTTGGAGTGGGAAGAACAGAGCTGCTGAAATGAGGCAGCTTCTTCCTTGTGATGCAAAGTAGTAGGAAGCAGGCTAATTGGGAGCATCTCTCTGTGCTGGGAGTGAAGGAAGATAGAAGAAGGGGCCTATGATCCTGGAAGGCCTCCAAGAGGAAAAAAATGAAACCCTAAGGGAACAAACGTTAAGGGCCAAATATAGATGCCATAATGGGTGTTCCAGTTCAGAGGAAGATAATGGTTTGAAGAAAGAAGGGAGGGAGAAAGCATCCAGGGAGGAGTAAAGATAGGAGACAGAAAGGGAGATTAACTCATGGGGCTGGAGCTGAGTATGGGTGTAGGTACACAGTGGAAGATGAGGCTGGGAAGTTAAGGTGAGGCCCTAAGGTAAAGGCTTGAGGATGAGAATACATATGATGAGTTCTGATGCCATTCTTTGCATAGTAGTGAGTCACTGAAGGTTGTTGAGTGGGGAGGTGACACAAACAATTTTCTCTTACATGGAATTCAAGCCCATATATTCTGACTCCAGGACCCTTGTTTGTGAAACTACTCCTTCTATAAAGATGACTCCACTAAGCACTGTTATCTTGAACCATGATTCCCTTAACAGACAATTAGTCCTGCTGACTAGCTCCCATCAGAAGAATTGGCATAAAGATAATTATTTCCATAGGCTTTCTGAACTGCAGTCTCATACAACAAACTTCCTACTTAACATCACTTGGATGCTGAACAGGCACCTCCAGACTGTCATGTGCCAAGTGGAATCCTCAACTCCCCTCCTAGTTACTCTCATCTCACTAAATGCCATATCCATTGATCTAACGGCTTATCTAGAAACATAGGATCTATCCTCAGCATCTCCCTCTCCTTCCTCCCCTATGTATGCAATTCATCCCCAAGTTTTATTAATTCTACTTCCAGGAAAACGACTTGAATGTCGCATTTCTTTCCCACTCAGGCACCACCACTCTGGTCTAGCAATTAGCACTGACAGCCTGGACAATTCATTGGTTGCTTCTCGGCTGTCTTGCTCCTCTCAAAGCAGTTGACCCCGTGGCATCTAGGGGAGTGATATGATCAAACCATACATTAGATCACGGCACTCCCATGCTTCTCAAAGCTCATAAACTTCAACCCATGACCTGACACCTCCCTGCCTGCCTCTTGGATCACTCTTTCTCCCTAGTTATGCTCTAGCCACATGAATAATTTTCAGTTCCTCTCTCCAATTTAGGTCTTTGCAGGTAACATTCCCTCTGTCTGGAATTTTCTGCCAGGTTAACTCCTGCCCATCCTTCAGGTCTCCCTGAGTAAATCTATCCTGACCTCCATACTATATCAGTCCCCTCTGCTATATTCTCTTGTACTTCCTACATAATACGCAATTAAATATTTATTTGTATGACAGCTAACAGCTAGCTCTCCTCCTAAGCTGTAAACTCCATGAGGCATTTGCTAACCTCTGATTATCTTGCAGTGCCTGGCACATAGTAGGTATGCACAATTTGTCAATGAATGCACACATAAAACTCAAGTCATTATTTAACTGGCCTGGAGGTCTTGGCCTTCTGAGATAATCCACCACGAAGTGACATTGCTTACCCTTGAATTTCGTAGGGTCATTTATTAAGATTGCCTTCTAGCTGAGGTGAGCATTTGCTGATGCCCATTAAAAACAAAACAAAGAAAACTTCCGGCCAGGCACGGTGGTTCACGCCTGTAATCCCAACACTTTGAGAGGCCAAGGTGGGTGGATCACTTGAGATCAGGAGTTCGAGACCAGCCTAGCTAACATGGTAAAACCCTATCTTTAATAAAAATACAAAAATTAGCCAGGTGTGGTGACGAGTGTCTGTAATCCCAGCTTTAAAAAAAAAAAAAAAAAAAAAAAAAAAGGAAAAGGAAACTTCTCAGCTAAGGCTATTGCATCCATGATCCGCATCACTGGATATCAAGGCCTCAGTTACCTGCTTTGACTTGCAGCAGACCCTGAATCATTCTCTGAGAACATTATTGGCCCTGCTTGAGAGGCTCCAATGCCCACAAGTTGGGGGTTCTTCTGCTCAGCCTTGTGTCCTAGCCAGGCTACTCAGTCTGTTGGGAGAGGGTGTCAGGCCAGCTGATACCAGAATCAGAAGTATACAGGTTCCTACTGCCTGAGGAGCTGCCACTGTGGGTACACAGCGATCATCCTCTCCAGGCTCTGTGACCTCTAGAACATCCTCTTCCTTCCATGTTACTTGTCCATCACTGACTACCAACATGAGTACACGCACATTTTACCTTCCTTTAAAAGTTTTGCTAGAGTAACCTACTCAACATAGGTCATGCGCCAACACCCTCTCAAGGCTTCTCTATCCAAATCTACATTTACATCTTGACTTTCCTATTTTCCCCCTGTCCTTTAATGCAGCAGGAAATCTTTCCCACCGAATCCCTCCCCCCAACACCTATGTCTACATTTTCAACAGGCTCTCTAATTGAGTAAGGACCATAGTAACTTCCTACAGAGCCAGGGTACCCTCTGTTACTCATGGCTGCTGTGACCTCAGTCTTTTCTTGGGGAGCTTCCAAGTCCTTTTCAACAGTAGGCCTCCCTGGAGGCATAGGCTTGTCTCTGCTGAAGCTGATATCACCTGCCATGAGCAAAGTCACAGAGGACCAGGTCATCCCCATGTGGAGAGCCAAGTCCAGAGTCCCAATCAGATACAGCCCCGCGTGGCCCAGTGGTTATAAAATCAGCCTGATGTGATTATGTGGGGGGGATTTTTCCTGGAAATTCAGATGATGACTTAATTATTCACAGCACATGAAAACTCGCATTTTATTTTTTCACTGGGGGTAAACATAAACTTGAAAGGATTCTTTTCATAATACTTTTTTTTTTCCTTAAAAAAAAAACATGGCCGGGCGCGGTGGCTCAAGCCTGTAATCCCAGCACTTTGGGAGGCCGAGACGGGCGGATCACGAGGTCAGGAGATCAAGACCATCCTGGCTAACACAGTGAAACCCTGTCTCTACTAAAAAAAATACAAAAAAACTAGCCCGGCAAGGTGGCGGGCGCCTGTAGTCCCAGCTACTCGGGAGGCTGAGGCAGGAGAATGGCGTAAACCCAGGAGGCGGAGCTTGCAGTGAGCCGAGATGTGGCCACTGCACTCCAGCCTGGACGACAGAGCGAGACTCCGTCTCAAAAAAAAAAACAACACATGTGAAACAAAACTTTGTTTAATCTCCCAGCCTGGGAGGAGGAATCAGTATCTGAGTCATATACGTGGGAAGGGGAACCATGAGGCTTCCTGTGGCACAAATGCCCCATCACTCAGAGCACCTGGTGCACCTCATTCCCAGCCCTTAAGGAGATGAGTGCCACCTGTTTGAGGGTTGGCCTCACCTGCTCAGACCCTGCTCAGTGAGGGTCACTGAGCTCACTTCACATCCCAAGAGGACTGAGTGAGTCCAAGCTCTGCCCAGAGGTAACAACAGATCCATGCCAAGCCACTGCACTCTGTTCTGGTTAGGAGAAACCCCAGCCCCTCCACGAGTGAAATGCCCCACACACGCATGCTCTGATATACTTAAGTGTGGTTCCTACAGGTGACCCCTCCCAACAGGCACAGTCCTGGCTGCAGGACTGGGACTCGGCCACACCGTCGCTGGCCGCCACCTCCTCAGGGTGGTCCCTACTGCGTAACAGGCGCTCTTGAATCTGCCTGTGGATGTCCAGCTGCAGCCTACACATCTGCTCCTGCAGCTCACTGATCACATTCAGAACCGACTGTAGGAAGGAAAAGAAAGAAGAGAAAAGCGCTCCAGGTCAGACAGCTCTCAGATGCAGAACTCCTTAAGAGAACAGCACAGAGGTGCATGGGGCAGGGAGGAGGTGGCACCCAGTGGTCACTGTCGACAGCCCTCCACTTTCCTCACCAGAACCAAAAGACATGGCATTTTTCCTCAGGCCTGCCCTATCCAGGTGCCTGTCTGGCAGTTCGAACAAATCCCCAACGGCTCCTTTGTGCCATACTGTTGTGTCAACACCGAGATATGGAGTCTAGAAGAAACCCTTCATCCAAGCAGAAGCAATAGCAGATGTGGGTGTACACCAGGGCACACACACAAACACATCCCCTCTCCACGTATGCATGATACACACACTGACTCCCCTTACCCAAACACCCAGTGTGTCAGCACCTATGCACAGGCGACATATGGCACACATAACACTTATCCATGACAATATGTACCTAAACTCTGAACTCAGTCAGACACCAATATGCTATTTCAGTGTCTTCATCTTACATTCCTCCATCTTGTCTACAAGATTATCCCAAGCAACGTTTTTGCAACACTTCAGTGAAATGTGGATTTACCTGGTCTACCACAAGACACATTCCTGGCCAAACCGGTAAGGCCAATCTAATGTGACTCACTCCTCGAGGACACCAATCCCCGCTATTTTGTCTCCTAGCTTCTTGCAAACCATCATAGAGTTGGCCCCAAACTCAATAGACTAAAATTTATTGAATCTATCACACTTTTGCCATTTTGAAAATCAAGAAGGAAATGGTTCCAGTTTTCTAGAAACATTTGATTTTACTGATTCCTTAAAATTAACTTATAGCAAGCAGTTTGGGGGACTACTGTCCTAAATTTTTTGTACCTGTCAGAGGCATCCATGGAATCAAGTCCATTTTTTCTTTGTTTTTCTTATTAAGAACGTAACTCTGTGTGTGTTGTGTGTGTGTGTGTGTGTGTGGCTTTGTGTTGTCCTCAGCATTATCCTTTAGTTTGGGATGTCCCCTTCCTGACACTGGTCACGCAGGTGCACTTTTGTCTTTAGCGTATGTCCTTTCTGCTTTTTGTACAAGCCCCTCTGAAAACTACTTCCTTTCAAGAGACCTCTAAGCTCTTCCTTTTTATTGGTATTATGTGTGAGATTGCACAGTCAGAATTATATTTAAGTAGTTCAACATTCTTGGGTCTTCCTCTACTCGAGAGTTCCCCATCCATTTTATTTTTAAACTGTCAGAGTTATGATTGACCCAAGTCTACAGTGCATGTCTGTTTATGCCTAGTTTTTTCCGTGCTCACCCTTGTGAACATTCAAATAACAATGACCACTTTCTCTCAAGGTACCTATCACTTTTACTTCATAAACCAGTGCCTCCTTTTGCTTCAATATTGGAGCTAGAATGGCAGTTTTCCTAGTTTCGTCTTCTACCCTCTGAGTAGAGTATAAGCAAGTGAGAAAAACAAACAAGTAAACATTCAAATGCTTCAGAATTCAGCTGGGAGACATTTAGGAGCTAACCAAGTAAGTTGCTGCTCCCCTTCCTCTATCACTGCCCCTTGTGTGCATCAGTCTGGAGACCTGCAGCAGGAACACATCTGTTTTCCTCCCTCTGCTCAGCGTGTGGGCTACTCTGCCTTAATTCTCCTTAGCCATGTGTTGTCACTGTTTTATGGTATGTCTGTCCTCAGGCTTGGCATTTCAACTTAGCTTTATAATTTTTTTTTTTTTTTTTTTTGAGACGGAGTCTCGCTCTGTCTCCCAGGCTGGAATGCAGTGGGGTGATCTCGGCTCACTGCAACCTCCACCTCCCAGGTTCAAGTGATTCTCATGTCTCAGCCTCCCAAGAAGCTGGGACTACAGGTGCACAATACCATGCCTGGCTAATTTTCATATGTTTTAGTAGAGACAGGGTTTCACTATGTTGGCCAGGCTGGTCTCAAACTCCTGACCTCAAGTGATCCACTCTCCTCGGCCTCCCAAAGTACTGGGGCTACAGGTGTGAGCCACTACACCTGGCCTAGCTTCATAATTCTTTATCTCCAGGGCTGGCCCATCTCCTCTCTTAACAGGTCTGTTTCCCTCCCATAAAGCAGACCCTTTTGTAGCTCTATTCCATTCTGGGTCCCACATCATGATGTCTAGGTGGCATTTATGAAGTTATAATTGCTGTCCCGTGTTGTAACCTCAGCTCACTTTGTTTTTTAATCACACTTTGCCAACCATTAAAGTTCTTCTTTGTGGTTCTTTTCTATGTGAAACGACTGGGCACCTCCTGTAATCACAGTTGTTCCCAATTCCATCTTACCTGTTAATCTTGTATACAATTTTACTTAGTTCTTTCTTCTTTTTTCAGGCTCAGTTTAATACTGTCCTGGCACTCTTATGCATTACATTGCTCATGGGAATATAACCTCTATGTTCTAGAGAGGGCAATTTGGAAATATCTGTCAAAATGTCAAGTTCGCATACTCCTTGACCCATAAACTCCATATCAATATCTTTACATATATACAAGATTATTCACTGCAGCATTATTTCTAATAGCAGAAACTTGGAAACCACCTCAATGTCCACTGAGAGGGGACTAGTTAAATAAATTAGGCTATAGTTGGATGATAGAACAATATGCAGACATAGATATGAATGAGGAAGTTTTAAAACATACTTGGTGTAAAAGAACTCCAAGACTACTAAATTTAAAAAGAAAGGTCTAGAATAGTGAATATCTGTATAAAAATGAGGGGAAGTGTGTGTGTCTGTGTGTATCCACATGGATGTACTTGTCCACACATAATATAACTCTGGAAGGACACACACCGATCGCACTGGTTCCTGACTGCTGACTGGAGGACAGGTGTTGAATGAGACCTTTTGCTATATGCCCCTTTGAACTCTTGATTTTTGAATTGTGGGAGTATATTTCCTATATTGATGCAAATGAGTAAAGAAAGAAAATAAAAGCAAGAATAACAAAACTCTCCTCATTAGGCCAGCTCATCTCTGAGCAAACACAATCTTCCCAGATCTTGCTCTGTAGTCCAAGTCCATCATTCTGTTGCCTCAGTTCAGAAATCAGAATCCCTTTCTCCCAAGGTCCTAACCACAAGAAATAAGAAATGATGACATCATCACTTGTGCTGTAAGATGTTTCCATTTTCTGCAGGAAATCCTAAAGATTCTTTCCTGTTCTCTTCTTGCTCACATGTACCCCTGATCAGTTGGGCTGACTCCCCTTCCTAGCATATCTGGGGTCCCTGCTCCCTTCTTAACAGGCTGTTCTGGCAGCTACTCACAGAACCCTCCAGTTACCACAGTGGGGTCCAGCTGCAGGTTGCCGGCACCCCCATAGCATGGGGAAGCCAGATTCCTTTCTCAGGGAAGACCCATCTGAGCAACACGCCTATGCAATGCTTTGATCTGTGTCCATACACAGGTTTCCCTTTACCTCTGGATCTCTTTCTTTCATGCTCCATCCCCTTATTGTGGTATTTACTTTCTATGTCAATCATTCTTCCATAGTCCTGCTTTTCAGGAGTACATCTTATTTATCCAATCTTCAGTACCCTCATATGACCCTGAACCATTGCAAAAGGCTAATGAGAAAAGGTAAACAGGAAACCTAGTATTCATCCACATCTCATTTGGGCCACTACTCACTCCTGAGCAAGGCTGGCCATCAAGGAACCTGTGCCTGCAAGTCCTCAGGTCTTACAGAATGACTGTCAGTAATCATTTCCACAACTTAAACAGCAAGATGCTGGCTTGGGCTACGATCAGAATCAGAGCAGAAGGAGCAGTCTGCAATGCTCTTGCCACCAGCATTCTCTTCTTTTCATTAAAACATAAAACAGAATTTGAGGATAAAGCCTGAGCTAAGCTGAGGAAGTTTATTTCAAATCTGGCTACCTCATACCTAAGGAAAAAAAAAAAAAAAAAGAATCCTGCCTGTTCCAAACCACACACAATGGGCCCTTAAGCTAAATACATTCACTGGAAAAAAACAGCAGCAGTACAGTATGGAAAGCAGCATTCCCTTTATTCATGCAATTACAACATCTGATGACCTCAGCTAGCAAAATGTCTCACTCAAAATAAACATCTCCATGCACATGACAATAGTGCAGCTTAAGCAGCACCCTGTGGTTTTTAAACCCCTGGTGCTCCAGATACTCACAAATAGAGGTAGAAGTTCTGTGCATACCAGCAAAGATTATGTGCAATTACAAGAATGAGGAATTTGTTTCAGATCATGTGGCTGCTCACTGATTATCACAGGTTTGCACAGCCTGCAGAATTCCTCCACGTGGAAACCTAATGTTTGTACTAGCCACTGGGAAGGGCTGTTATCTGGTAGAATTGAGGCCAGAGTATGCGTTGCCTTATGCATGAACAGACCAATGAAAACAAAACAAAAAATTCAGATTTAAAATAATCCTTCAGAAAAGAAAGAAAAAAGCAAACAGTAAGATGACTGTGTTAGTGCTTCTTATCCCAGAAGCGGGAGCCCTCCTTCCTTTCTGATGTCCCTTTAAAAGGACTGCATTATCCCAGCTTGGTGCTAACTCTGCATACTTCCACAGATGGGCTGACTTTCATACTCACACCCCCCACCCCTCATGCACGGATCCCAGAGGTGACTGGTGTAGAACCAGGTATATGACCCAAATTGACCCAATGAGATGCACTCCTGGGGCTTTTGCTGGAACCTTTGAGAAAGCACCTCTTCGACTGCAGAAGTTGCCTGGCTGGTAGGATATCATTCTGGAGCTACCAGTGGCTATCTCTGTCACCACTTGGGGAGAGTCTTCTTGAGAACAAGGCTAAAACAGAACCAAGTGACACAACTGAGACTAATTTCTAGTGACACTGTGAGATTACCTGGATCTCGTCATATTGCATTTTTTAAACCCTAGACTTTTCAAGTTATGTGACATAGGTCTCTCTCGTCCCTTTTTTTCTTGATTTTGAGTTGAGTGTCTGCCACTTTAAGCCTTCTCACAGAGTTTATGGAATTCTGCCCCCAAAGTCCTAATGTGTGTTCACATACAATCAGGCATGTTGAAACACTGGTAAAATAACTTTAAACCAGAAGAAAATTCAGTTACTTCTCCCTGAACATTTAATTCAACTAACACTTCACACAGATTAGCTTTCAGGCTGTGTAAACTTTGCAATATGTAAATAACGTATCTATGTCTACATTTTCATTTCCAACATGCTTAACAATACTGTCAGTAAGTGATCAATAAAAGCTAACTATTACCATGCTAAGAGTTCCACATACATTGTCTCATTCACTCCTCAGAATAACCAAAGAAATTGGAAGTATTACTACCTCCATCTTACAGAAGAAGAAACAGGTTTGGGAGGTTAAATTACTTGCCCCAGATCACAAAGCCACTGAGCTCAGTTTAAAGCCAGGAGATCTGATTTATAAGCCTGGACTCTTAATCAATACAAGCTACTGTTCTCAGCTTATTGGGGATATCTTCTTTTGGCAACTGTACTTCTAATTAATGAACATGTTCTCAAAAGCAATGCAAGGAATATGCTCGCACATTAGAAATATTCTAATCACCAGTGTGTTTACTCAGCAAACATGGCAGGTTTCAGTATGCACTAATGCTGGCACTTATCAGAAGGGAACAATATCTGTCTTTGGCCTAAATCTACGAAGGAGATGAAGACATACCAGGTACTGACAAAATGCCAAATACTATGACAGGTACTTAACTTTCATGATTTTATTTGGACTTTACCACACAGTTATCCATTTTACTGCTAACAAGTAGTTGGGTCAGTAAATGAGCAAGGTGTTTCTAAACCTAAAACCTATCTTCTTTCATATCTCTCATTGTTGGTGTGAATACAAGAACTTAAAGGTAGAGGCACATGAAGACGGTTATCTAAGGTTAAAACAGGCTGCCTGCTCTCAAAGGAGTCTGAGTCTAAAATTCTGTAAACATTTATTTAAAAAAGTCTGGCATATTCCAGCCAATAGCATACAAAGACTGAAAAACAAAATTAGGAAAACATTCTCTAAGAGAAGGCCTTCACATGGCCGCTCCATAAGACCCATCAGGAGAAAAGAAACACATAACCTGAGGTTCCACCTGCGTCAGGGAAATGCACATCAAGAAATGTTTCCAGACTCCTTGGATCTAGTGACAATGGCCTGTTGGGAGGCCGACTTCATTCTGGTACGTCGTCATTTCCTTGGTTCTCACAGAAGACATCTTGTGTCCCTCCATATTTTGTCTTATTCTTCCCCAACTATTGCTTCTCTTCCCATCCTTGTCAGCAGTTTGAGGGCAGATAAAGCCTTAGAGCCAAAACTGGGTGGTTTGGATATTGCTGAAATTTGCAGGCCACAGCAAAACCTGATAACTTGGTATTAACAGATCACTGCATCTCTAGTGTATAGATATTTCTGGCACCCAATAGCTTCCAGGCTGGGAGTTGACAAGACAGCCTAAATTCACATTATGACAGCCTTCCCAGGTCTGAGCTTAAGACAATACAAGTTCACCCTCACCTCTGCTTTTCTCTGCTTCTCCTCCTGCTCTCTCTGCTCCTTCTCCATGCCAACCAGCTTGAGCTTCAGCTCAGACACTTCAGTCATCAGATCAAGCTTCTGGGTCTCAAGAGATGTGCGGCTTAGCAGCTCCTGCAAGCAAAAACAGATCTTGAAATCAGAAACCACCATGGCAATAAGAACAGCTCTGGCTTCATCTATAGCACATAAGGCAATACCTAAATTGTGTGTTCAACAACACAGAATTGAGACCGGTACATATGAGTCACAGGCCTATTATGGATGGGCCTGGGCTGACGCTGGGCTACTCAGGAATAGCACACCCCCAATACCACCCACTGTGCTTTGATAGACAAGGTGAGTTACATTTCTCAAATATGTTTGCCCATAGAGACCATTATTCATTATTTCCATGTAGAGAAAAGTGAATGGATACTTTCAAAGAACCAAATTTATCAATTTTTTTAAAAGACAAAGCAGCAGGTCCTCTCTATCAAAACAAACAAAAACGCTTAACAATATATTTTTTTCAAAGCCAAAATTTCTAGATCACTTTCTGAGCCCAACCAATATTCAGCCCAATCTTCAACATGTTTGAATACAGGACTTCACTGCAATGAACCCAGACAGGAGCTAGAGCACAAAGTAGATGTTCAAAGAGTATTGAATGATTACATATGAATCTTATGTGAGATGGATCTTTCCTAGGCTATTCCAAAATTATAATCTGGCCACTCTGGAATGTAAATAAGAAGATGGTTCTTTCCCAATTGTGAGGACAGACCAGGAAGCTTATTACTAGTCTTGCCATCACTAGAACAGTAGCAGACTATAACCAAAAAACCCAGGTCTTTGACAACAAACCTGTCACTAATAAAAACACTTAATAAGCATAAACAAGGTAAAAAATTAAGATGATAGACAAGACACCCACTTAGAACTAATATGATTACAAAGGACCTCAAAAAACAGGAGCATTTCCTAAAGTCCAGGGCAACATATTTTTCCATTGGCAAAGGGCAATGTCCTGTAAGGTCCAAAATCCTGGCACATGGTAGACACTGGCTACACAGGTTGTGGCAAGAATAGACACAGCAACCAGGAATAGCAATGGGCCAAATGAACAGAAGAATATGCAATATCCTGCCATGGTTTGACCATTTTGTATCATCTTGGGCAATCCAAGCTCAGCACAAGAATGGCAATCTCAACACTCTGACTCAGCCACTACGAGGTCACAGATTTGGAACTGTCCTCAGATCATGAATCAAACCACACAGGACAGAAATTTTTGACTTGGAATACATGATTCCCCAGGCCAACAGCCTGGGAAACAGCCTACCTGGGAAAGGCAGGCAACAAACTGTTCATCTGCTGGTCTGAGGGGATGGGTATCTATCTAGAAGCCCAGCAACTCAGCATAATAAGCTCCCCAACCTCTGGGACTAAGGAGGCCAGCTCTTCCTGGACCAGCCAGACTGGAAGCTGGCTCACAAGGCAGAGGCAGAGCACTGCAGCCAGAGCACAGGCTACTTGGCCAATAGGAGTCAGCCAGATGAGTGTGTCCAATGCACTGGAGAACTGAAATATTTTGAGTGCCTCTTCTGTACCAGAGACTGCTGGTGCTTTTGTATACATCTTCTTAATAAACCCTCCCAGTGAGTTGGCAGTAAATATTATCCCAACTCTACAGATGAGGAAACAGGCCAAGAGAGAGTATGTAAATCTTTTGGCCAAGGACACAAGCCAATCAGCAGCCAAGTTTTTTTTTTTTTTTTTTGAGATGGAGTTTCACTCTTTTTGCCCAGGCTGAAGTACAATGGCACGATCTTGGCTCACCACAAGCTCCACCTCCCGGATTCAAGCGATTCTCCTGCCTCAGCCTCCCGAGTAGCCAGGATTACAGGCACCCACCACCACACCCAGCTAATTTTGTATTTTTAGTAGAGACTGGGTTTCACCATGTTAGCCAGGCTGGTCTTGAACTCCTGATCTCCAGTAATTCACCCGCCTCAGCCTCCCAAAATGCTGGGATTATAGGCGTGAACCACCACGCCTATAATCCAGCCAGCAGAGTTAGTTTTCAAACAAAACTCTGTTTGATCCCAGAACTCATTTTAGTCTATTGTATCACACAGTTTCCCAAACAGAGAAAGAAGTCCAAGCATTTTAAGAGACATTTAAAAAAATATGCTAAAATAGGCAATCAACAAACATTCAGTGAGCCCAGGAAATGTCCACTCAAATTGCCAAGATTTCATTGAGCACATACTACCTATCAGGGCCTAGTGCTAAGGCTATGCAGGCCACAAAGGGCCTTAAGCAGTTCTTCACTGAGTGTGAGGGAACACACAAGTTCTCTGAGTCTTGAGTACATGAGTATCTCAAGATGTAATCATCGCCCACACCACCTATTCTCTTCCCCTTCTTTCCTTTCCCTACCTCCCTCTCTTCCTTTATTACCTCATTCTCTAGTTCTCCATCCTTCTGCCTACCCAGCTTGTTCCCAAAATGTTTTTAGGTAGTTTGCAAAATAGATATTTTCAAGTTAAAAAATAAATCATAAAAATTAAAGCAGGTAGGAAAATAAGTTAAAGTCAGAGTTACAGTCAGTAGAAAATCTATGCCATAAACTTCTATAAACAGCTAGAGATAGACTATAATGTACGCGTGAGCCTCCCAGCTGCCAATGCAAAGGGGAAAAGGAACAAGTGTACAGGTCAAGGTCCACAAGAAAATGTCTTTAGACTACTAAGATCTCAGGGGAAAAACATCCTCCATGAGACTTCATTCTTTCATTCAACAAATATGTTTTTAAACACCTACCAGATGCCATTGCCTAGACACATGACAGTTACTAATAAAACAAAGCCCTTGTTGAGTACTTGAACATCTTAAGATGATGCTCAGCCTGGGCACAGTGGCTCATGCCTGTAATCCTAGCACTTTGGGAGGCTGAGGTGGGTGGATCATTTGAGCCCCCAGGAGTCTGAAATCTGCCTAGGCAACAGAGTGGAACTCTGTCTCTACAAAAAAAAAAAAAAAAAAAAAAAAAAAAAAAAAAAAAAAAAAAA
>NW_016810227.1:227626-352608 GCF_001698545.2 Rhinopithecus bieti | reverse complement strand
AAAAAAAAAAAAAAAAAAAAAAAAAAAAAAAAAAAAAGATATTTATGCAGTTTTGTCTTCTGATCAGCATTCAAAATATTGCTTTGACGTGATTTTTAACAGTTTCACAATATATCTCTTTTGAAAGCTAAGAGTCTACTCTGCTTCCATCATGGCCAAAATCCCTATTTTAACTACCAGGTTGTGATTGGTCATACCAATGTTCCAGCTGATGAAGACAGTATTTTCACTAGTTCCAACAGCCATTCCAATTGGTCATGCCAGTGTTTGAATTAGTCACACTAACATTCCAAATAGACATTCACAATTGGACACACTAACATTTTAATTAGAAACCTGAGGTTGTGGCCGGGCGTGGTGGTTCACGCCTGTAATTCCAGCACTTTGGGAGGCCGAGACAGGTGGATCATGAGGTCAGGAGATCGAGACCATCCTGGCTAACACGGTGAAACCCCGTCTCTACTAAAAATACAAAAAAAACTAGCCGGGCATAGTGGTGGGCGCCTGTAGTCCCAGCTACTCTGGAGGCTGAGGCAGGAAAATGGCGGGAACCTGGGAGGCAGAGCTTGCAGAGAGCCGAGATCATGCCACCGCACTCCAGCCTGGGCGACTGAGCAAGACTCCGTCTCAAAAAAAGAATAAACCTGAGGTTGCTTAATTTCATATAGTTCACTGACAATAGAACATTACTTATCCTCTTCAGCTTATATCGATTAGCATGTGCTTCTACCTTTCATGATCATCTTCCCCTTGTCCCTGTCATAATTACTGTTCTAGTCCCTAAACTCAAAATCAGCCTTCAACAAACTTATCCCAGTCCAGCTCTACTTCCCCATCTCCAGATCCAGCAAGGCCCTTAGCCACTATTATGAACTGTGATCTCTAAAATGTGTGTTTTAATAGGAGTTAACTTATCCTACATCCTCAACTGCTCCTTCTACTTCCAACATAAAGTGAATCTTGTGTTTTCAACAATATTACACATTCTTCCCAGTCATTTCACGTGGAGACCACTCAGCTTCCACCAACCCAACTTACAGAACATTGTGCTCCCTATATTCCAGGGCTGCTTCCAACCCACTATTTGGCCCCCCGACCATCCACATCTATCCTCCTATTGTAAGGCAGTGCTCTTCACTTATACCACATTCTCCCCAAACCAAAGGAACTAACCCGCTTCCTTCAGGGTTTTGTCTTGATCAACAGATTTTCTACCTACTTTAGGCGCATTCTGCCTCCTCAATAGCTTCCACATCCTTGTTATTAATTTTTCCATTCAGCATCCACTCTGGCTTCACATTCTTTGACCTCAGCTCCAATAGGCTTTGCTTTCCATTTCGTTCAGCTTCTCAGCAGCACAGTCACAACTTGGATCTCACGTGTATCCAGAATGTGTTTGCTTTGCTTCTAAAATCTTCAGCTCTGAAATTCTCTCTGGCCACAATCTTCTGACCTTTCATCTGTCCCACTTGCTCACTCAACCTCTAAGTTTTTCTGTGGCCACTAGTTACTTAGTAACTCTATTTTCCTGGTTTATCAACTTCCTTGAAGCAACATTATTCGCCTTATCCACTCTGTACCTTGAGGTGAGTCATTTCAATTGTATTCATACCTACAGCAGAAAATCCTCATGGGATCTCAACCCTGTACCAGGCCTTGTGTGCATTTGTTAGTCTTTTGTCTGTGATTCCACTCTCCACAGCTTAAAAACTGCTAGTGAAAGTAACTTGATGCCAGTTGGTTTCCGTACAAATTTATGCTATCTAATTACAGCTGATCTTCCAATACTGCCTGGCAAAACTTGTGTTTGTCTCTGGCCGATTCCTTTCAGGAACTGTTCCAAGTCTTTTCTGTTCTGCTCAAGCCCTAAACCCCTACCATGTCCCCCTCTTCTCCTCAAATAATCTCTCCTCATATTTGCTGAAAAGATAAAATGCATCTGTTCATTGAATGTAAGTTATATTTCAAAGTTTCCTAGCATCATCTTTCATTCATATATCTTAAATCCCTGTCTAGAAACAGCAAGCCCATAGTTCCTTTCCAAGGATAAATGGCCACAATTGCACATTGCTATCTTTTCTGCAGGCTTCTTTCACCTTTGAAAACTGTTCCCTAGCTCAGAACACTTCCAGGTGCATATAAAAAGTAACCATCAAAGGATATAATGCTTCCAGAATTTGTTCCTGAATTGTCCCTGACTGACCTTCCCATTTCTGGCTATTTCTCAGCCTCCTGACTCTTCATACATCCCCATACAACTTGATAAACTTTATGGCAACTCCCTGGTCAACCAGCGGCCTTTGGCCCTGTTCTCTGAGTTCTGGTCCTGTTTCTCCCTCCAGCTGGTAACTCAGAATGGCTCCTGCTCACATGGTCCTGGACTCTCCCTCACTTCCGTACTGCTTTTGAGCAAGTTCCCACCAAGCTCTGTGCTACGCTAGGTTAGGGCCATCAATCATCCACTCTGGCAGGCATTTAATCTCTCCCTAACCATCAGCTCCCATTCCTCAGGCTATAAATATGATCAAATTTCTGACATTCTAAAGAAACTTCCGTCTTGACCTTGCCCTCAAAGCTACCACCATCAACTCCCATGTCCTCTTGCTGGACAGATGCATGTGTGTGTGTGTGTGTGGATGGGTGGGTGAGTAGGTATGAGGTGTGTGTGTGTGTGTGTATGGGTGGGTGAGTAGGTGGGTGGGTGTGGGTGCATGTGGGTGTATGTGTGTCACTCCTCAACAAGATTTCTGCCTGCCTGAACCTGGCTTTTGCCTTCACTAACTAGGGCACAGAAATAGTCCTGGAACCAATGTACAAACTTTGAGATGCAGCTTGCATTTCTCATATCTTAACTGTCTCGCCCTTCATCCATTCAATGTAAGGTACTCCTAGCCACCCCATCTTCCTTGCTTCAGGTTTTCCTGACCTTTCTTTTTTCTTCTTCATCTCCTTTGCTGGCTGCCTTTATTCTGTCTATCCTGTAAGGAAAACATTCTTGGAACCCTTATTCTCATTCTCAAGACTGGAGTGAACTGTGATTCAGGCTGTCTGGAGCATTCACATCCTTGCCAGGCAATGCTTGCCCCCTGCTGAAGGCTTCCTGACCTTCAGGGTGGAATCCTGTTGGAGTCATGCAGCTACTGCAGTGTATGAGGAGGAAGTTGAGGGGAGGCAGTGAGCTGAGGATAAGGGGCAAAGGCTTCACAGGCGGCATTCTGCTCTGCTCTCAATTGTTTGAAGGTTGCCTGTGCAAATGAGGAGGGAGGTGGTCTGGGGGAGGGTGGTTTGTTTTACTCACTGTGATGGACCATGAAACTGGGTAATAAATGTTTAGAAAAAAATCAATGGACAAAACTGCCACTAACCTTTTCAGAAGGACAAATACTTCTTCTTTCTAAGAGATGAAAGAAAGTTTATATCTCGGAGCAACTCACCATTTCCTTTTTCCAAAACTCAGGTTCTGACTAAAGCTGAAAAAAAGAATTTGCCTTTCAACCTATTCTCTCCTTAAAGGGCCACATCTTGGAGCAATTACCTCTATCTTTAAGTGTGGAATATAACCCAGGGAGTTACTGACCAATGACAGAGGACTGCAGCCAGACTGGCAACCTGAAACCAGAATGAAAGAGTGGGCCATGGAAAGGCATGAAAGGAAAAATAAGTCTCTTTGCCCTTTGAAGTAAAAGGCCCAGGTCTTGCAGGGAAGTCTCTTTCATGAGTAACACTGTGCAGAGAAGAGGTGCTTGTAGTCAACTCGAGTTTGAGTACAGACTCAGTCCTCACTAACTCAATCATCTCTCTGAACCTCACTCTTATCTGTAAAATGCAGTTAAAGTATCTACTTTGCCCTGTAGTCTGGATACCCAACATCATATTGGATAAGCATGAAGAAACTCATTAGCTCATAAATCCCCAGAGGGAATTTTAGGGAATATTTGAAAAATTCCTGTTTTCTTCATTTCTGAATCAGTGTCTTACCCACCTCAGAGAGATCTGTGTTCCCACTGGAACATGTACACAGCTCTGTTTAATACTCTCTTTGAGAGAGAAATACCTGCTTAAAGGCGCTCCTGGGAAATTTACCAGGCAGCTACTAGGCCTATGTCTTAGGCCCACGACCTCCTGCTCAGTGTCTTGACTCACAATGCCCATCTGTGTGATAGCTCGTGCTTAATAACACTGGAATAACTTTACTATAACTCTGAGAAGTAAGAGGTGGGCAATACAGAGTCCATATTGTTGTCCTCAATCTCTACTAGTAAGAAAACAGGTGCACTGACTTTCCCAGATCAACAGCAAATAGCGAATCTACAGAAACTCATATCCATGAACTCTTAATCCCCTATATTTGTCACTCCCCAACCTCACCTAAAAGTCAACAAAATGAAGTTGCCTAAACCCTGAAGCTCTGGCTCAGTAGGGAGGATGGAAATAGAGGCTGGTGTTGTCCAAGATTTCCCAAAAGCAGGATTATGTCCTCACAAGGTTTGCATCCTTACTTCCTCCCCACGGTGCTCCCTTTCCCTGTGTTGTTTTGACACTGAACATTGTTTCTGTTTATATGGATTATATCTGTAAATGGCCAGTCTCTGGAAAATGCTCCATTTGGCCACCAGCTCCATGTAAAACCTCTTATCCACTGAGTAGCATCAGCTTCTTCCCAGAGATCCTCTTCCTCTAGAGAAGGGTGCAGAACCTACTAGACCCCAGTGAGCTCACAGTGGCTACTTTAGAAAATGCCACCACGGGCCTCAAGTATATCACAGACCAGGGAAACCCTCCCCATGATACAGAGATTTTTGTTGCCAGCATAGTTTGAGCCAGTCACGAGAACATCGCTGGTCCGTGCCTGAAACCCTAGGGTACAATTCTGGGCCCTGGCCTCTGATAGCCTCAGTGTGCAGCTGAGCAATGCCTTGATCTGCTTAAGGACCAAAGAGGCAGGGCCCAGTGCTGTGAGTTCTACTTTCAGGCTCAGACAATACCAGACCAGTGAAAACTGACACGGATTGTCCCTCCCTTAAAGATCCTTTTGAGAAATGTCTCTTCATTTTTTTTTTTTTGAGTTTCATTCTTGTTGCCCAGGCTAGAGTGCAATGGCGTGATCTTGGCTCACTGCAACCTCTGTCTCCTGGGTTCAAGTGATTCTCCTGCCTCAGCCTCCCAAGTAGCTGGGATTATAGGTGTGTACCACCACACCTGGCTAATTTTGTATTTTTAGTAGAGACAGGGTTTCACCATGTTGGTCAGGCTGGTCTTGAACTCCTGACCTCAAGTTATCCGCCCACCTCGGCCTCCCAAAGTGCTGGGATTACAGGCGTGAGCCACAGTGCCTGGCCAAGAAACGTCTCTTCTTAATGGGGAAAGTTTCCTGGGCAATCCAGACATGCTCAGTGAGTCTAAGACCACATCTGACTAGGTGCTTCCATAGGCAGTCCTGAGAGATGCTTGTAGCTGTCTATACAGACAGCTACAAGGTATGTCTATATGTCTATGTTGACAGCTATGAGATGCTTGTAGCTGTCTGCTTGTAGCAGTCCTGAGAGATACTTGTAGCTATCATATACCCTTCCCATCCCATATCCTGCCATGGGCTGCAAAATAGAAACATTATTTTGCCCTGAAAAGTGTTCATAATCTAGGTGGGCTCATGTGGACCTGCCCCTTTGCTGGCTCTGGTTGGTTCTGGTTTGCCTGTCTAACCCCAAGAGAGGTCTTTTTGCTCTTTCTGGAGGCTAGGTGAGTTCATGTGTAGACAAAAATAGATACGAGTTGGGAGGTCAGCCTTGAGCAGGGACAGGCTGAGGATGTGGCTGGGGATACAATGAGTACACTGTTCATGAACTGGGTAGGGAACTAACTCCTCACCTCTTGTGCTCCTGGAGGGAGGTTGACATTGGTCAAGAGAACACTATGGAGAGAGAGAGCTCAACTGGGGTTCTTGGAGCCCCTCTAAGCACAAAGTTTGGGCTATGCTCATTGCTTTGGCTTTCCCCAAGTCCCCCTAGAGTTATTCCAGACTGTGGAAGGGGCCAAGTCTAGAGCAGAGGTTGCAGATTAGAGGCCTGCAGGCCAGGCTTGACCTATAGGCATGTACTGTATGATTCACACAGCATTTTAAAAAACTTAAATTAGCTGCTAATATTTTAAAAGCAGACGTCTTTAACTCTTTAAATCTGGATTTTGAGTCTTGTGAAAAATGAGAATATCTAGCATTACTGGGCCTAAATGGGCAGTCAACTGGAGTAGAACAGCAGCTGCTGCCTTCAGACAGGATGTCTTCAGCCTGCAGGGTTATCAGGAGTAGCAAACCCAGAGAAAGCACCTTATCTATAGGCAGTCAGAAGGGCGCATGCTGAGACAGTGAAAGGATTTCCTTTAGAGCCTTTGAGCAGCAGGCTCGCCTTGGCTCTGGGCAGGAATGGTTTCTGAGGCTGGCAGAAAGAGGCAATTGTTTGTCTCCATTCTCTGCCTCTAGGCCATGAGTCATTCTTGCTCCTACCACCAGAAGCCAAGGGCCCTGCAGCCCAGGATATCTCAGTCAAATCAGGCAAGTGTTTGCCTGTCCCTAGCTCAGAGAATGCATACATAGTCCAGCCAGAGATATTGCATCAGCACTGTGGTGCAAGAATCAAGTGTCTTCACAAACAGCATCAAACAGATGTCAGGAAAGCAAGAGCATGTGTGGCCGAACATTCAACTTTGGATTTAGATCTGGGAACTCAAAAGATCTCAAGCTGTGGTGCCACCCAGCCCAGCGAACACATGAGTGGGAGATGAGGCTCAGATGTGTCCTATGGCTTGAACTCAATTTGTTAAGAAAGGAGCACTGCACACTGCTATCATTTTACCCTTGACAATCTGAGAGAACACAATGAAAGCTTATGAGCAGAAAAATAACTTGGTCAAGCTCAGGAATCTTTGAAACTCAGAAGTGGCTACCATACTCCAAAATATGCCAGGTAAAGACATCTATTTGTATGGCGCATGGTACCACATGCCCAATACCAAACCCATAGCACACAAGAAAGAGGATTTAGAATAAACAGAATAAAAAAGGTAACTGAGCTTATGATTTTTTAAAAAGTCTAAAATGGCATCCATGGGATGATGCTTAGAGGAACTAGACAGCCTCTCCCCAAGTGGTACAGGGCATCACGATCAGACTCCTTGTCACAGACACTTTGACAATGGAGCAGAAACACTGCCATGGAGAGCTATGCAGAGGAGGCTCAGCAGCACGGGCAGTCAGATAACTCAGGCACTACAATGCAGCTATTCTCTGACCTCTGATTATGTGGTTACTATCCCAGCATAACCTTCCTGAAACATCAACCTTCTGATATGTTCCTTTCCATATTCAAATGTTCTTGATCTCTTTCTGGATTGTTTACACCATTCCATCATCTTCCTCCCTTATCCTTCTCACCTCAAAACCACACCTTGTGCAGACTTGAAAACACAATCTAGTAGGTTGTTTTCTGCACTCTTTCTGAAAATACTTTCATCGTTTGAGATTTTTTTCCACCAGGCTATTTTCTTTCCTGGGTCTTCAAAAGAAAGATTCAATTAGGAAAAAAAAAAAAAAAAAAGAAAAAAAAGCCTCAATTCCTCTTGCTAGTCAGATTTTTAGGGAATATAATGAACAAGAGATATGGCACACAACCTAAGTAGAAAATCAAATGGAGCCAAGAATGTGGTAATTTATTAATTAGCAATGAAAAGATAACAAACAAAAGTTCCTGAGCCATTGGAACTGGTTTTTATGAAGACATATATATGAAAACACTGACTTACATTTATATAAAGTTATTCAAAGGCACTCAAACTAGCAAACACCAGAATTAAGATGTTTATCATGTGACCAAAGGTAAAATGCAAAGCCTGTGTTCACCAGTATGCTGTCAAGAAACAATCTGAGTCTTATGCTGATCATGACAATTAAAAAAAAAATGCTAGTGCTTTTGGGGGAAAGATTGTAAGTAGTCCTCTAATTGAATCCACTCATTTTAAGGACCAAACTTTTGTTCTTTAAGTAATTGTGAACACCTTTTATGTGCCAAGTACTCTGCCAGGAGTTATAAGGCATATACACATAAACTTCAGTCATTGTTTAATTTTCAAGATAACTTAAAATGTAAGAATGATTTAAGGAAAATTTAAAATTAGATATATTAATACAGTTCATTTAAAAACCTAATTAGCTTCTCAACAAATTCTGAAGAGTTTTGATACAATAAAATTCAACACCCCTTCCTAAAAAATTGTAGCTCATTATTTACAATACAGAAAAAGTATTTAAGAATTGAAAAATAATTAAGTCAATTCTGATACTTTTACTAAGAAAATCTAAGTGATAGTAAAGATGACAATACAGCAAAAATTTAAAATGGGAAAATTATATGATATTACGCATACAAAATCAGAGGACTAAATTGCATATCTCTTGGGACTACAGATTTGGAAAGTACATGTATACACATAACATAAGGACACAAAGAAAACAAGGAGAAGACATTATTTGAATGGTAGGGAACAGTTTAATATTTTTTCATTTTGATATCTATTAAATTATATTAAAATGTTATTTATGTAGTAATTTTTATTTAAAAAACTATATAGAGTAGGAAGAGGTGGAGTGGGATGGGAAAGGGGCATAGAATCAGCTGAGAATTGACTTTCTAAAACTCCAGATGGCACCCACAGGATGAGGGTGAGGCCCCCAGCTGAGGGCTCCCTCACTGCACCAGGTCTGGGGAAAGTGCTATCTGGGAATCTGTCTAACCAGCTCAGCAGGTTATTCATCTCAGGGCAGCCCTTCCTTTCCCTACCCCCTCTGCCACCCTCAACGTTCAGGTTGGTTTCACTTGCTGTATAAACACTATACACTGAGCAGCCAATCCCGCCTCCAGGCAGGATGGGAAAGACAACAGCGAGAGCTGTAGCCTGGGCACACAAAGGGGCTTCAGCACATGAGCTGCTTCAGAACCCAAGGGCCTCAGAGCACCCGCCCTTACCTGTTGAAGCATCTCTTCAGCAGCATTGAGTTTCACCTGGTGTCCTTCCAGACACACTTCCAGGTCTCGAATCTTCTCTCCCTGGGCTTCTACTTGGTCTGTGAGGACACTCACCTGTTCCAGGAAATAAAGCAATGGTGGAGGACCAGGGACTTGACATGGTGCAGGAAAGCTTCCCCACCGCAGGGGAGCCGTGAAACCTCACCACTGACTCTTACACACAGGGAACAGTTTTGCTTTTTGCTGAGTGGCGGGTGGAGGAAGTGCCCTGAATGAAGGCAGCTCCAGTTAGATTCTTACCTTACCAGGGAATCTCAGCCACTGCTCTGATGACATGGGTCACGTTTACTGCTCTTGACAGACTCAAGAGTAAAACACCCAACAGCCACAGAAGCTGCCTCTGGGCTGGACTCCTGCTCCTTATTCCTTTTCCAGAACAGCCCCAACATCAAGGCACATCTCAGCTGGCTTCTCAGGAGTTCTGCAACCTCATGTGGAAGAGCGTTCCAAACTTCATGGAAACTAACCAATGACCTTACCTCTCTCATAAGGGTGTGAGGACTGCTCACCTATCAGGCGAGTGTTTTGTTGCAATTAAGGAATGTGGGCTGTAAAGGGCATGTATTAGCGCTGACAAAACTTGGCTCCAGAAAGGTTTTTGTGCTTCACAGGCCAAAACATGACTCTAAGTCATAAATATAGAGAAGCTACATTACACATACGGTGGCAGGAACAAAGTCATCTTTCTGAAGAATGCTGAGAATCTCTATTGAAAATATTAATTAGTAAAAACTCATTTACAGGAAGTCATTCAAATTATGCCCTAACTATATATTAACAATGGTTTTCATAGCCTTCTCTATTAGCAAACTGCCCCAGGATCCTTTTTCTTTATTAAGAGATGGCTCAAAGCAAGAAGAAAGAGAATGAGTGTCCTCCCCAAAGTGAAGAAATTAACAGTTGATAAACTGAGATCCTTTCAACCTTTTTGGTTAGAGTCATTGCCATTTACATATAGATTATCCGGAATTATTTCCCAGTCTGTAATGGAATAATAGATGGAGCATGAGTTGATGTAATTCATTTATGAGTGTTTAAATAAACTTTCTGAATTATAAAGTCCTGTTTAAAAAGGAACCTAATCTAAATTAATATGTCTACTTAAGATCTCCATTTTATTTCCCACGATGAATGAATTATTGAAACATATTCCCTGAGTCGACACCAGGGTATACATTCCACTTTTAACAAAAAAAATCTGGAAAAAAAAAAAAAAAAAAAAGGCTCTATCAACTTGGTCCACCTTACACGCAAACCTTTGTGGGTGGGTGTTTGTTTATTAATCCCTGTGGCCCAACACTCTCAGCCATCCTGAACTAACTCCACTTTCAAAAGGGCAGGACTCTCGGGGTGGGCTCTGTTCGCTGGAATCTAGAGTTTCTGTTTGTGAAGGATGTTTTCTGGTTAATCTTATTATGAGGGTTAAACATTTCTATGGTCTATACCATGCCTTGAGACCATGTGTTGGTGATACTCAAGGAATTATAGGATCTCTAGCATTCTGTAGCTAATTGTTCAGCTCCAGGGGCCTTCTGAATCTCAAGGCTGATTCTAAGTATTACGAATGAAGGGATGTAGGAAATCCAGACAAAATACATAAAGGTCCTAAAATGTGACCTTCGTTCACTAAAACAACTATTTTGAGACCCTAATAGATGCTAGGCATAATTTTAGGTACTGGAGGATACACAAGTTAAAAAAAAAAAAAAAAGGATGAAAATCCTTTTCTTAAGGAGTTACATTATAATGAAGATATAAGAGATTTTGGTTTTGTTTTTAACTAATCCTAGAAACAAAGTATTTTGTTATGTGTGATTTGCCTTTTTCTACAAGTAGAACCAGGAAAACTTTCCGGGCCAAGGACTCTAAATTAATTCAGTCTGGCTAAGCTGCTGTGTGCATTAAGCAAGAGGCTCTACCCTGCTGAGAATCTGCCTAACCAGCTCCACTGGGCCACTACAGAACAGGAGTGATCACGTAACAGATACTCCTAGAGTCTGCCCATAAGCTCCCAGTAGAGTAGAAACCACTAGGGTCAACTTCTGACTTTACTGGCAAGCAGCTTCCCAATTGTGTTAGGATTATTTAAATGGGGATTATTCAAGAATTCAGAATTTTAGAAAACTATGAATGTGAAAGGCAGCATTATTACACAGGACTTTAAAAAATTAAATTGTAATCCTCTCTAAATAGGAATGTGCTATTTCAATCATGAAGGGTCCTGGTTCAAAAGTTTGCAATGTCATACTGTTTGCTGCAAAATCTTACACTGGATACTCTTTCATTAATCATGTCATTGGGATAAGAGTTTCAAATTACATATCCCTCAAACATCTGTGCTACAATGTGCTATTCAATCTGGCCCCTGCTACCTCTCTAAAACGCAGCTTGCACCACACTTTTGGGCACAGACTCCAGGCACAATGGCCCCTTGCTATTCTTCCCACACCCCAAGCACACTCTTGCCCCATTGTGTGGGCTGGACTGACCACCTGCTCTGCCTGGAATGCACTTCTCCAGGTATCTGAATGGCTCCCTGCCCGGCTTCCTCCTGTAAAGGAGATCTTCCTTTTACTACACAATCCTCATCCTGCTTTACTTTTTTCCAGAGTTCTTACCAGTGCCTGAAATAGTTTATGTATTGGCTTATTGTCAATTCACACTCTCCTTTTTGTTTTCTTTTCTCTTTTTTTTTTTTTTTTTGAGATGGAGGCTCGCTCTGTTGCCCAGGCTGGAGTGCAGTGATGCAATGTCGGCTCACTGCAACCTCCACTTCCTGGGTTAAATCAATTCTCCTACCTCAGCCTCCCAAGTAGCTGGGATTACAGGCACCCGCCACCATGCCTGGCTTATTTTTGTATTTTTAGTAAAGGCAGGGTTTCATGCTGGTCAGGCTGGTCTCCAACTCCTAACCTCAGGTGATTCACCCGCCTCAGCCTCCCAAAGTGCTGGGATTACAGGCATGAGCTACTGCACCTGGCCCACTCTCTGTCTTTCAAATGGAAGATCCATAAGAACGGGAACTTAGTTTGCTTCCTTCACTGCTGCATCCTAGCATCTAAAGCCAGCATCTCACAAGTTGTAGATACTCAATTATTTTAAAATGAAGAAATTAATGAAGTGAAGAAAAACACAAAACTTCAAAGTAAAATTGTATATTTTATATGAGCTCAGTTATTTAGAATAGAGGCAAGAGAAAAAAAAATACACTGGAAAAAAGGCCAAAATGTTTAACCTGCTTCTTCAAATTTTTAGAATTTTAAAAGTTTCTAAAATCATTCATTACCCTTATGTTCATAAAATACAATGAAAGAATAAAATATATAAGGTAAAAAGAGATAAAACAAACACATTGCCACCTCATAACCCTAGTGCTCCAAGCTAAAGCCCATAGCCTGGGGTGGGGGCCAGGCCCCCCTCAACCCCTACCTTCATTCTATCACCAGTCTAACTCATCACCCTTTTAAGCTTTTAAGGAGCTGGGATTAGGATACGAGCCTTTATATTTTCCAAATCACCAATTAATATCTGATGCATACCAGACCTTGAGTAAATGCTTGCTAAATCAATTTATATTTTCAAGAGTTAACACAGCAAAGTGCTAGACCTGCTTCTTCAACAGCCTTCTTATGAGAATACCTAACTCTATGTCCTACCAAGGCACACAAACTTTCAAAAGCAAAAAAAGCTCCCTTGACTATCCTTCTCCGTAAAAGGTTTTGGAGTTCCTCTCTTTCAAGCAAGACAGCGATCAAAGGCTTAGCCCATTACCAGCTCCAGGGGATTTGGCATCAAAGTGATCAGTCTAGATCCAGCATTCACCCTTAGGCCCATATCACCCACAGCTCTGTTTCATTAGTGGCATGAGGATATATCTCCCCTCCCGCACAAGACTCAGGGACTTCTGGGGGACAGGCCCCATTTTGTTCATTCTTAGCACCTGGAAATCAGCCTGGTCATGGGGCTTCCAGTGTAGAGAGGCAGGTGCTTGGTAGTGCATGATAAATGAGTGAATGAATCCACAGCCCCCTAAAGCCAAGTCTAGAGTTAAATGTCCCCTCAGTTACTTAATGCTTTATTTCAGGAAAAGTCTTTTCTAAAAACATATGCTTTGGAAGGAGAAAAATTCCAACAGAGAAAATCTCTTGTGCTTCCCTTCCACGTAGGGGAAACTACATAGTAGGAGGTAACAGGATGAGCTGATTCTCACCAAACAGTACTCACCTGCAATATGAGGGACTCCTTATCCCCTTCTAGACGTGCCAAGCGTTCCTGGTAGGTTTCATTACTAGCAGCACTGTGGTGGTTTATCTGGGACTAAAGAGGACAGAAAAAAAAGAATACACTTAAAAGGTTGGAAAAACATCTTACCAACTTCTAAATGAAATAGGGGATGCATGTAATTTGTGAGGATAGTTTCACTGATTATATGTATAAAACCACTCATCAAAACAGGAAACCACAAGATTTCAAAACTACCATGAGGAGAACCAGATCACATGCCACTGAAAGGTGTGCCCTGGAAGTTGGCACAACCACCCCCTGGATGACCTCACTCCTGGCCAGGAGGGCCTCTGTGAAACTCTAGGCCCAGCAGTGCTTGACTTGACCAGCTGGGTCTGGGTTAGCCAGAGGCACAGCCTCCAGAGGCATGTCGACAATGAGGGTCTGCTCTTTGAGGAGACTGGAGAGCTGGCACCATTCACCAAGGGACTACAGGGGAACAGCTTCTGCATAGATCTTGGTATCTCCTAACTCTCACACCAGGGTCCCCTGAAGCCAAGGCACACCTTGCTGCATGGAGGCCCATCCTGAATATCACAGTGAGCACGAAGGATGGAGCATGTCAACTACAAGGCCCTTCGCTCACACATCCCTTCCCACCCCAATCCCACCCTCCAATAAGAGCTTTGGTAGCCAGGCTAGCAGGTCACATTTCTGCAGTGCTAGAGCTGAGAGAAGCAAGCTAAGACAAACATCTTGAGAAGAACTTAAATAATAGCCAGAGGGATGCCAGACCAAAAGCACAGAAAATGACAGGTAGCCAGAAACTACAGAAAACAGAGGAAAGGGAGAGGATGTGAAATGTCAGAGGAGAAGCAGAATCTTACAAATGCCCTGAGCAGAGAAAGGAGGTGTCACTTTCTTGGGTGTGTCTGACCTGGTTGTGGGCAGACAGGAGAGAAGGAGCTAATGTCACCAAGCTGGCCCCAACACCTCCTTCCTCTATGCGAATGGAAGACTGAAACCAGACTGGTCTGCAATAGGCCACCTAGAGGGTTGGCAGTCTGAAAAAGTAGATCTGATTGCTAAATGCGTAACTGAGTATCATACAATCTGAGCTGGTCCAGTGAAATCAGTGCTTCAGTATTCACGAGGGAGGTGTCTACCACCCTAGAGGAAAGTCTTAATTGTGCAGAGGCAGATGTGAGAGACCCAGAGTTGGGCCACCTTGTCCTAGGCCATTTCCCCACATTTCAACTTTTAGCATGGGCTCTCCCACCACCATGAGAAAAGGCACCTCCTTCCTCCTCTCATCCCACCCCTTCCCAGTGCACTGCATAGGTGAGGGGCAACAGAGTCATGCCCAGTCCTAGAACAGAAATGTGGACCAAGTATACTGCATTCAAACCCTGGAGTCTCACTAGTGAAAGATGCATTGCTTGTTTGTTGAAGGTGCAGCCAGAGGACAGGCCCAGGGGCCACTCCCCAGGCCAGCTGTGCCAGGCAGCACCTGCTGCCACACCTCTGTCTTCTGCTCCAGCCCCTCTGGAGCCTATGTCTTGTTCATTGTTATGGAAGCTCTTAAGAACATTAACAATCACAAATGACTTCTTTGTTAATGGCAGTTTATTGTTGCTAAATTAATATTCCAGTTCTCACATGATCAAATTCTCTGACTAGAATCCAAGAATATATTATAATCTATATTTTCTCAGAACCTGAGAAGGAAAGATAGGAGAATAATTCTTAATAGCAGGTCAACTTCTTTGTCAAAGAATTCATACGATGGTGATTTCCAGTGGACAGAGAATTAAAAAGGACCCAGGTGTCCAAGTGAAGCTCTGCATGTAGCACCCCAGTGCCAAGTCCACATGGACAAGGAGCCACCTAGCTCTGGCAGCTGCCCATTCTCTGGCAGGAAACGAAGGAGAGAAGACCAAAGGGAAGACTCCTTCCACAGACTCCAGAAGCCACTGTACCAACTATGCCTTATTCAAATGGTGTGCAGTATATTCTTCATTATAATAAAAGGTCTACCCATACAATCACCCAGAGAGGTAACTATTTTTATTAGTTGAGAAAGAGTAAGAAAGTTGAAATCAGAAATTCAGTTAATAAAATGTATGACCCAGATTCTATAACACATGCTAGAAGGGGGATCAAAAATGTAGCAGACAATGGAAAAAGAGAAGCACAATCAAGTTAACAGATGCGCAGATCAGTGTGGTAAAATCAAATCAATTGCCTAGGAGAAGCATAATTATTCTGGAGCAAGGGAGAAACTTCATGTTTTCATACAGAGATTTTGTGTAATAGGATCAGCAATACCCATGATGACACCCTTAGAGTGAACAGAGCCCAGTAGAACTCATTGGTTTTGTGTGATGTTCTCAGAATAGTTCAGAGGCTAGTGGACAATATGGGCCAAAGGTGAAAGCAATTCTATGGAGACTAATATAATATGGTTCAGGCACAGTGCTGTAAATACACAGCAAGCACCTTGTGCTCAGCATGTGCCAGGCACTGTTCAGAGCACTTTGCCATAATGTTTGAGTTTCCTACAAAATGTTTCTATTAATTAAAATATATTTGAAAATCTAGAAGCACTGTTAGAGGACCTAGAACAGTGGTTCCTGATATTTGTCCCTCCTATAACAGATTCAAGGAGCCAACTCCTTTCCTAGCAGTCATACTGGTCCATACAGCAGTGGTGTGCATGGCAGACAGGTCCCTCCCCCACCCCTAATCACTGTTCTAGAGGAACAGTGCATCTTCCTCTTCTACAGGTCCTCAGAATCACTGGTCTCCAGCAAGCTTTTTAAAGGTATTAAACAGCAGTGAAAGATAATGTTCCAGACAGAAACGCAAAGTATCACTATCCTTTGCTTTTGATGAAGTCAGAGCTATGTGTTTTCATGATCTATATAGGACTGGGATGTTAAAAAAAAAACTGCATTCTTCAGAAGGGCATAGGCCAGGATC
The DNA here is from genome assembly GCF_001698545.2 of Rhinopithecus bieti. Lineage (NCBI taxonomy): Eukaryota > Metazoa > Chordata > Mammalia > Primates > Cercopithecidae > Rhinopithecus > Rhinopithecus bieti. Next base: position 336,325 of record NW_016810227.1, on the reverse strand, counting down.
AAATGCCACCTACACCTGGAGAAAAACTTGGAAAGCATCTGAGAACAGGGCCAAGAAGAGGATTGTCTTGCTGAATGCTAATACTCATCAGCCAAAGGTAAGGATTTGCCTTTGGGTGAATCTGTATATTCTGTATTCTTATAATGTGGCAACAGGTTCAATCACGTTCTAGTATCATTCTTGCATTATAAAATGACTACATCATCAGGGCATAAGCTTTGTGGTTATCAAAATGTGATTCCAATTTATTGAGAAATATATTTTAAAGGACTGAGTTAGGACACACCTCTGTTTTGCTCTACTTTAAAGAGAGCTTGCTTGGTCAACAAGTATACCTGCTTCTTTAATAGTGGAATTGCAAACAGAAGGCTTGGATGGATAGTGGGTCCCTGCATGATTCCAGGTTTGAGGCATCCCTGAAAAGTCTTGTCCATGTTCCTGATTAGGTAAATCAGTGATAGGGCAGTTGCCCAGCTCTCCATGAATGAAGTCAGGTTGCAAGAACCATGCCCACATTCCACAGAGAAGAAAGTCCAATCAAATTCTAAAGGATGCCACATGCTAATTTTCTGGGTTTTTTTTTTTTTTTTTTTTTTTGGTTGTTCTTTTTGAGATGGAGTCTCATTCTGTCACCAGGCTGGAGTGCAGTGGTGCAATCTAGGCTCACTGCAACCTCTGCCTCCTGGGTTCAAGGGATCCTCCTGCCTCAGCCTCCTGAGGAGCTGGGACTACAGGTGCGTGCCACCACGCCCAGCTAATTTTTTGTATTTTTAGTAGACATGGGGTTTCACCATGTTGGCCAGGATGGTCTCGATCTCTTGCCCTCGTGATCTGCCCACTTCGGCCTCCCAAAGTGCTGGGATTACAGGCATGAGCCACTGCACCTGGCCTACATGCTAATTTTCTATTGTTTCCCACTGTGATATGGCAAGTGACTATAAAGGAGAGTATCATCCACCCCCTGTTCTACTTGTTAAGGATGTTCAACCTACAGATGAATAGAAGAAAGAGCTAATTTTTACTCAACCAATGACATTAGCCACTAGGCTAGACCTGCCAGTGGTAAGCTCTGTTACATATATTTGATCAAACTTCCTCCCCCTCTATTTTGATGGTTATTGCTACAAATGTGACAGGGAAAAGTCAATCTTCTCATTTAAATTTTCCATTGTCAGAACTGTTTCTGATACTGTAATTCAGGTTAGTTACCTAAAAATATTGTGAGAACCATGTAATCTCTGTGCCCTATGGAGAATTGTTAACTACAGATATTTCCATATCCTCTTCAATTTTGACTAGAGAATGCCACAGTGAAACATACTACCTCTCCTATATCATGGAACTGAATCAAGACAAGGGCTTCTTGAATGCATATCGTTAAGAACTCAGCACCTTTAGTCAAGATTATTGAAGCCAAACCACCTTTCTGTCTATCAAGCTTTGCTCTCAAGAGGCTGAAAAAAGTCTCGGACACAAGGAATTCATCCTCTGAAACTCAGATCTTGTGGAGGCAAATATAAAACACAGCACGGAGTTGTCATATCAAAGTCTTCCCTAGGCCTTGAGAGTAATATTCCAGAGTGTTTCAGAAACAGTGACAACACACCTCCTTGATTCTTACAGGTTATCCTAGGGTCTGTTTCTATAAGACCCAAACTGTTACCACTGCTGGGGCTGGGCAAGCCTAATGTGCAGCTTGAGCAATTAACAGCCTAAGGTGTGGGTATTTTCTAAGCCATCCCTAACTGAGAGGGGCCTCAGGAAGATGTATCAGCTGTGCAGGATATTCTATGGTTGGGATTCTGGAGTTGATCATGATAGTCAATCAGCCTCAGCAGGGAGAGGATAGAAAGAGAACTGTGAGTAGCCAGGAGGGAGAGGACTGGCTGACCAGCAAGATTCCAGCAGGGATAGTCTCCACAGAAGGGGCAGTTTGGACCGTACAATGACACTAGCCTAACCTAAACCAGGTCCTGTCCCTGCCTCTCCCATCCCTCCCCTTGGTCAGTAAGAAATTTACTCTTGATAAGTTCCTCAGGCACAGAGAGCTAGATGCTGGCAGACTCAAGAAATCAAGATTTCTGCACCTTGGAGAACATTGCATTTTAGGGATGAGATTTTCAGGGGATGTGTAAGGTCCAAAAAAGAAACTTCATCATGAATTGTGGTGAACCCTAGATCAGCCGAATTTTGCCCTTGTTCTCTTGCTAAGAAAAAGGAACAGAGAAGACTTGTATCAGCCTTGGCAGAGAATTCTTCAGCACCCTGCTTTAATGGAATCTATTGTTTGTGTAGAGTAGGCTAAGATCATCACTTTTACTGTAATTATGTGGCACAAATGAGGGCTGCCATCTTCTTAGAAAGATCCTCATCTCCCTGCCACTTGATCCAAGCTTGACTTGTTGAAATCCTTCCTCTGAATTTTTAAACTTGGGAACATAGAATGGTAGTGGTGGTGCCACAGTTCTGAGGTTGTTAGTGGCCATGTCCTGCTCCATGGGGGAAAAAGCTGGCTTGCAGCAAGAGATAGCTATGAACCCAATGTGCACAGAAAAGCAAACAAAAGCCAAGAAAAAGACTGGAGGCATTCTCATCCCTGGTGCATGCTGTCTAAAAGCAGAGATATATTCCAGCCCTTCCTGTTGGTTCCCTCTTGGCCTGGTTCAAACTGAGTTTCTGTTATTTGCAACCAAAGTTCTGGTTAATGCATTTGTCTCAAAAGGTGATCAACTGACTAAAATTTACTCCTTTGGAAACAGACCTATAGGAAAGAATTCCTGCTATTTGGATATAGTTCTGAATTGCAAAGGAATTCTGCCACTATTGCTTGATTTGCTTAAACTGGCAATTTTTAAGATAGGACTGTCGGTCCTAAGCCAACTATAGTTCAAACCAGGATTATCGTCAGGGGCTAATTGAGATCTACGTTGTGGCATAGGGAGTGTCTGTGTGGGATGTACTAGGATAAAAAGGAAACCCAGTCTCCTTTGTGTGTGGAATAGATGACTTTCTATCCACCACCTGTTTGCTTCCATTCTTATTTCCCATGTAGAACAAAAAGGTTAAGACAGGGAATGAATACAAGATGCAACAGGCCCATGGGCATCAACCGGGGTTGGTGGAGGTGTGGAACAGGATGTGCGACATGAAAAAGTAAGTTCAAACAAAACAAGAAATAAACAGGAGCTGAAGTCTGAAAGATATAACCAGAAAATGAATCAGAAAATGAATAAATGAAGGGTAAATAACAGAAATATATCTAACAACTGTTTAAGAAGTTATGTTGAGAGAATTACATGTCAGACACAGCTATACAAATGCCAGGTCTGGGCACTGGGAGGCTGAGAGCTCTGGGTTCCCTGTTCCCCTGATTTGGCCCAGCTGAACTTCAAGTCAGGGGATCCCTGGGGACTTTCTTGTGTTGCTTCCATATTCATTTACAGAATTCCTGTTGTATCCTCCTCCCCAAGGGACCACCTTCTCTGCAGAAAGAGGACAAACCAAGAATAATTAGGAGGGTGGGGATGTACCTAACCATGTGTAATCTCAGGTAGGTCACCTCATCTCAGGCTTTCCATCCTTTCAAAAGAAAAAATCATGCTTCATGGAGCAACAGAGAGGGTCAAGTTAGGTCAGTATACCTGAAAACGTGTGGCACTAGAACTACAGAATGCTCTTTATAGTAGGGTGCTCTAAAAATTCCTGTGTGATATAAACAGTTTTTGAATAATCATAGGAATATGGAAATGATTTATAAATTATAATTTAACAAATGAATTTAGCTAACTTATAAATGAATTTAGCTTTGTTTCATCTAAAAGACCAATGTTCAGTTAGAAGCAGCAGTTAGAAGGCATCATTTAATGCCTTGTACAAAAAGTTTTAATTAATTCACTCTTTTGTATAAGAGAACAATGGGGGCAATATTTCTGATCAGGATGCCTAAGAAATATCTAAAAAGATCTGTACAAACAACCCAAGGAAACAATAAATAACCAAAATACTTTCAGGCTTGAAATGAAAACAAAACAAAACAAAAGAAAGCCTCTGTGATAGTGACAACACAGAACCCATCATTAGCTAATAGCCCTGGGATCATGCCTTTGGGCCACAATGCCAAAGATGAGTTCACTTCTCCACTATCCCTGAAAAAGTGCTCACATCTTGGAGTCATATATTCATGGCCACATTTTTTTCTTTCGTACAAGTGTTTTACTGTGTACTGTAAGTATTATGTGCTACATACATGTTTATAATGAGTATATTGGGAATTTCTGTAGCTAATAATAACCAATCATAAACACCTGGGTTTTTATTTCTATTCCAATCTAGAGGTTAGTTCAAATGCGGGTTAAACATGAACTTTTCAGCCAAGTTAACCCCCAGCAGCCTCCTCAAAGACATCACCCTCTGACTGCAGTGGCTGTTCATATCCATGACAATGCTTTCTCCTGGCCTAGCCCTTCCACTGTAGCTTGGCCACGGGATAGCCATATTAGTCTTTCCATGGAGCTCTAGACAGGGTCTGAGTGCTTGATGCCATGGCTGGGGTCCTGCAGATTTGTGGGCAGCATGACTGCTTTATGGCCTGGCTGGCATTTGCAAGGAGAACACACCCTTCACATGTGCTCTGGTACACCTCAGGGATGCTGGGTGAGGGCATTTCTGTAGCACTCCCCAACTGGCATGACCCAGGAGACTTCCTTCTGGCACTGTACTTCACTGAACTAGGGGAAGGAGTTGGTTCCAGAGTAGTCAAATGAGGCAAGGGGAAGATCACAACAGGGCTGTCATTGGTATACAAGTAAGGAGTGTGGGAAAACCTAAGACAGTCAGTTCCCCAGTGTGACAGCTCTAGCCATCATGTTGGTTTCTGAAGCCAACAGTTGCTTCTCAGAGCTCTTGCCTTGGGATCTTCAAAATGCATCTGCCTTCTTTTTTTTTTGATATCAATAGCTGTGATCTTGGCCAGGTAAAGAATTACATTTCCTTCAGTGCTTCTAATAAGCTATAAATTCCAGTGCCTTCAGGATCTTGGCCACAGTACATATACTGTCCCAACTGGTCAGAGCATGTTAAATTATATGATGGCTCTTTGCCTGTAAATACGCTGAGATTTTGAACACAGCATGTTGGGTAGGCCTGTAAATATGCTGAGATTTTGAACACAGCACATTGGGTAAGCCTTGTCCTGGATAAGCCTTAAAATGATTCTGCCTTATTTAGCCATTTAGATGACATGTATTTTTAGCTGAATAAGAAAACAAAAGAAAATGTGTAGTAAATCAAATGTGTTTGGTAAATCAAATGTGTTTCTCTACAAATCCAGCTCCCCAGGAAGATCAGTTAGGAGCTTCGTGCCATTTTGCCTTTTGCCATGCTGCCTGGTCAAAAGGATCTTATCAAAATCCAGAAAACCAGTTACAAGTGAACCATAGCTGCCAGGCACAGGGCACCAGGGAAGATATCCAAGTTACTAAGGCTATATCTTAAGCTCAGAAGCACCACTCACATGCAACCCCTTTTAGAAACTTAGAAGACATAAACCTTAAGAGTAAGGGGACCAAAATAAATAAATAAACAAAAATGATTGGATCACAAAAGCTACAGTCAATTCCTGCTACAGGACTCTGGTTACCCAACACCAAGGGATCCCAGTAGTATGAGTGTAGGCAGGTGCTCATAAAAAAGAAAGCTTCCCTTAGATTTTTTTATTAAGGAGTTCTAGGGCTTTCTGGCACTTATTATAAACCTGAATATTCCCAGGACCAGTTCTACTTTTTCTAGGTGAAGAATGGTCAAGCCAATCTACCATCTTTGGCACAGTGTTAAAGAAATTCCTTCCAAATGCAATGTGAATAGAGTGCAATCAGACACTTTGCTACCAGGAGTCCAACAAGATAAAGTCTATCCTGACCTTGACCCTTATGCCCTCCTCCCCTCAATTATATATAAGGTGAGGTTAAGTATTGCTGATGGGGTTATCATTCAATGATCTAAATGTCCTCTTTTAAGGAAGAAGAACAGCAAATAAATAGCTTCTTGGTTGACCAATGTTCACGTCATCACACTCCATGCATGTATTTATTCAATGACTTGAATAATCTTGAGCACCCACTAGGTATCACTTTCTGTACTAAACAATGATTTAGTTCCTGCCCTTAAAAAGCTCTGTAGTATTACAGGGAATAAGGACAGAAGTTAAAAAGAAATCAACCTTTGCAGCAGGATGTAATAAGTACTATCATAGAGAGTTGTATGCACACGAATGGCAGGGGCATAGAGGAGAGACAAAAATATTTCACCTTCAAAAGAGAGAAGAGGCTTTAAAGTGGAGGCACCATTTGAATGATTGAGTCTGAAGACTATAAAGGAATTCCCCTAGGAGAATGTGAGAACAGCAGCTTTGGAAATAGCCTTCCCAATACAGACATGCTACCCATGAAGCTATGACAATCACTACCCTTCAGGCATTCTGGTCTTCTGGAACTAACACAGCAAACACAGGACACCTTGAAGATGAACTGGCCATCAGTTCTCCAACCAAGGGGCTGGCACGAAGCTCCTAACTGATCTTCCTGGGGAGCTGGATTTGTAGAGAAACACATTTGATTTACCAAGATTTTTTTTCCCCAAAATTATAACCTTGGCTGAGCTTGGTCACTGCTAAATTCTCTTTATCTGGTGGCTGGACACATAAAAAGCTTGTATCACTGGGCTGCAGAAACAGCATTTGTATGTGTGCTGGTATCCTGTAATGAGAGGATGTGAAAGCCAGGAGGAGAGTAAAAAGAGAATACTCTTTGAAGACTGTCCTCACCTTGCCAACTCCAATAGACGCACTGAGTCATTATTACTGGAAACAGCTTCAGAGACAGTGCAGCAGGACTGGGTGCTAGAGTTGGGGTGGAGTGGGCGCTGTGACTCTCTTAGCTCCCCTGGAGGCTTTGGAGCCTGGTGTCTCTTCAACTGTCTAGACCTCCCATATGAGTAACCAATAATCATATAGGCATGAAAGATCCAAAGTTGGAGAACACAGAATTAGGCAAGGGCCAAAATGAGGAGCTGCTCCTTGGGTCACAAGAATGCCATTAATCTATAAGATTTCCAGATGGAAGTGAATACAAAGGAAAGTGTATGGGGAAGATTGCTTGGGAACTAGAGGCAGCAAGAATAACATTACAGAAGGAATTTAAAAGCTGACTATAGGAACAAAGCTAGTGCTCACTGGCTTCAGGAGTGACCAGGAGGGAGTAGAGATGAACAAGCAGGCTAACAACTCACCAAGAATCTTAATGGTGAGAGGAAGGTAAGTTATAAGGCAGCATGAAGAGGCAAGCACAGGGTCAAAGACAGTTTTGATTTGTTTTTTCCCTGAGAATTGAGAAGCATTTTCCACCAAGGGCAAGGGACAAATAGGCAGGGAGGAGCCGAGAGAAGCAGCAATCAGAGGAAGAAGAGGAGCTGGAAGAGGACTGGGTCAAGGACAGGATACTGGGATAGCCTTGGCTGAGAGAAGGGACTCTTGGCCCATGAAACAGAAGGATGCTGAAACACAGTTACATTTTGCGGTGAAAGGGAGGGAGGGTGAGAGACTCATCTCAGTTTGGCTATCTTTCTTTTTTCTTTCCTTTTTTTTTTCTATGACATTGGTAGCGACATCAGTTGAAAGGGGAGTATAAGGTTGGAGACTAATGGAAAAGTGTGAAAGAGCTGCTATGGAGGATGGGACAGAGAAAAGCAGGGATGAATCAAAGGATCCCTAAGTGCTGCTGCCAGCCCACAAAACCAGCAATGACTGCGCTGCTCTGCGGTGCCCACAAGTTATTCAGCAAATGACCCTGGTGTGATGCCACTTTGTTAAATCCCACTGGGTAAAAGAGACCTTTTTTACCCAGGTGCTGGGTGTCAGAGATCGCAGAATTCTAGCTTCTAAATTATACCAGGAAATATGATGTACAGGCACCTTGGGTGTGTTGACTAGAAATAGGAGGTACCATAGGAAATTGAGGACAGCTAGTGCTCTTGGGTGACCATATCCACTGTTGCCTTTCCCATGGGATTGAAAAACCTCTCTTTTCAGAATCAAGGTTGGGTACATGGCTCCTGAGTAACCAGAGGTTGTCAGTTCTGATCGATGTCATCATCTCCATAACTCTAACACTTATGAAGTGCTTCCTAAACACTTAACCTATATTGAATTGGCTGGGCACGGTGGCTCACGCCTGTAATCCTAGCACTTTGGGAGACCGAGGCGGGTGCATCATCTGAGATCAGGAGTTTGAGACCAGCCTGGCCAATATGGCAAAACCCAATCTCTACTAAAAATACAAAACTTAGGTGGGCGTGGTGCCGTATGCCTGTAATCCCAGCTACTCAGGAGGCTGAGGCAGGAGAATCGCTTGAACCCAGGAGGAGGAGGTTGCAGTGAGCCGATATTGCACCACTGCACTCCAGCCTGGGTGACAAAGCTAGACTGTCTCAAATATATATATGTGTGTGTGTGTGTGTGTGTGTATGTGTGTGTGTATATATACACACATGTGTATATTATATAGAGAGAATTGTTTATCCATATATTATAGTCAAGGAAATTAAATTCTAGGAAGGTTAAAAAAATTGCCCAAGTCTACACAGAGGTGAAATATGAGTCCAAGGAATCTAGATCCAGGATCCATGCTCTTAGCTAGTAGGAACAGCCTTCACAGAAGCTCCTGCCTATTTCTGTAACTTTCTCTGCAGTCCAACATGAATGCAAGACAAGTCAGTGTTTGGAGCAAGGATGCCTATGTGTCTGCCTTTGCAGCTCTTCTGGCCCAAGTGGCCAGGCTACTGGATCAACCATTTGAGCACCAGATGACACAGAATAAAGTCTCACATTAGCAGCTTAAGTTCATTCCACTTTCTACTGCAGAACCCAAGCCAACTGCATGGGGGACCTGTAGTGATTCCATTTTCTTTGTGACTTCGAGTTGGAATTTGCTTAAGCACTGAGAGTGCTGGAAGCCAGGAAGCAGTGTGAAGATGCTGACAGTCTGGGATTTCTGTTCCTGGGAAAATGAATTCTTGCTGAAAGAGCAGTGGGTGGGTCCCACAGACCCTGCTCGGAGCTATTTTTAGAGGCGTGTTCATGGTTGTGTGGGTTGGATCCACTGGCCTCAATGTAGGACAGGTGGGAGCTGTTTGTGACTGAATCCCTCTGGATACTTGTGGCAGGAGACTACCTTATCCCTAGGCTTTGTCTGTTAGAGAATGAACTAGAGCATCAGCCCTGATTAGCCTTCATTCAGCAACCACAGCCAAGCTGGCCGGATCCAGCAGCCAATGAGGCCTCTGGTCACCTATGATGGCCCAGGTTGCAGCTGCCTCTTCTAGGTCTTCAATATACTTGGTTTGAGACCTCAATCTGGAGTGTGGGAAGGTGCATAGAGCTGAAGCACTGAATGGCCTGAGATGCACTGCTAGGAGAGAACCTGGTCCCATCTGTTCCTCTTTCAACTTCTCCCTTCCTGATAATCACCAATAGCAGTTAATAGCAAACATGTTATTGAGTATTTCCTACATGCATGATACTGTACTAATTGTATCGTTTTAGTCCTCATAAAGCCTGTATGTGGTAGGTACTATTATCTCCCTTATTTTACAGTTGAAGAAATCCAGGCTTTTGAGATAATTTACCTTGGATCACACAGCTGGTAAACGTGGCAATGCTAGGATTCTAATCCAGGCCTCACTCCAGACTCCATGTTCTTAACTATAATGTTAATATTATACACTATCCCATCCCACAAGGACCCTAGAGCAAGGTTTCTTTTCTGAGCAAATATTTCCCCTCCAGCTCCTTGCCTCTCTGACCATAGGTATCTCCCCTTTGCCCTGAGACACTAACTACCACCTTGGACTGCTCAAAGGGAAAGCGTTCCTGCTCTGTGCACTAGGTACCTCTTCTTCCAGAATCTATGCCCTCTGTAAAGGAGAGTGAAGACGACAGTGTTTCTACCTTCAAAAACATGAGTTCAGAGAAACCAGCTCTCCACGCCACCTCAGCTGAAGGAAGCACAGGAGAAAGGGTGGGTGAGCTGTGCAGATGGGAAGTGCTGCAGACCTGGGCTACAGGAGGTGGGGAGGGAGGGCCAGCAGAGGCTTCCTGGGAAAGGACAGCCTGGATGGAGTCAGATGAAGTGGAAGAGAGTTAGACAGGAGGTGGTCATCTGGGGTAAAAGCTCAGAAAAGGGAAGAAATACACTTGGGAGCTCATCAGGGTAGATATAAAAGATAAAACTAAAAAGGTAAGTTAAGGTTGAACTGCTAATGGTCTCAAAGGCCAAGCAAGCTGAAGGGCCTGAGATTTTTCTTCTAGACTAAGGGTGAGTCCAGGGGGGCTCATCATCAGGGTCATAGGATGAAAGGGAATTTGTTTTTGGTTTTTTTTCAAAGAAGATTTTAAAAATCTGGCAGTAGTGTTTAGGGTAGAGAATAGGGAAAATACTCTTTCACACTGCCTATGAAATGTCTAACACTTTGAGTTTTGCTTTTGTAAAATGCTCTTTAAAATTCTAAAAGTAGAAGAAAAATATCTATTTTGCTATGAGTCATCCTGGGGGGTTCTAAAGTCTCCTTGCCTAAAGTTTCCCTAAGCAAACTTCTAACTGTCCACAGGAGCCAGAATACCCTGGGTCTTGGGACAAGAAGGGCCTTCTTATATTGCATCACACGCAAAATTAGTTTCTCCACACACAGAACTTCTCCTGTAGTAGGCAGAGTTACAGTATCTGCCCCAGGGGCTGGGACAAGGCTCTGACAATCCTAGGCACATGTTGGCTGAAAGGATTTCTTGATTAAAAGCTTCATTTGGAATACAGAGAAAGAAGGACCAAGTGATGGACAGTGCATTTCTTACATATTTCCTGCCAGTATCTCCCCAGTGGGACTTTTAAAAAACTTAAGATGATGCAAACCTTTCCCAAAACATCTGGTCATCTCAGCATGCTCTCTGGTGACTGTGATGCCCTAGGGGCTGGGCACAGACAGGATCTCTGCTGGGTTCTAAAGCAATAATTTTATACATACTTGGCAGAGAAGATGAATAAAGAGAACTAGACTGGGAGATACAGAACAGGGTTCAAGACCAGGCTGCACCACTAATAGCTATGACACTAATACCATGAGGTTCTTAGCCTCTTGGGCTTTGTTAAATGAGGGGTTTATACTAACTGATCTCTTCAAGCCCTACAGCCCTATAATTGTGTTCAGCTGCCTCACTTTTCCCACCATAGCTTACCATATACCATATCACAGCTAGAGTAATTTTCTTAAAATACAAATTGGACCCCCGCAGTGTATCCCATGTCACTTCCCTGCTACAAGTCCCCCAGCACACAAACCATGTCGCCCAAAAGCCTTACGGTGGCCTTCGCTGTCCTGCGTGATCCGGCGTCTGCCCACCTCTGCCTGCCATCACTGTGCTCAGCCACAACGGGCTCTCTCTCAATCTGGACACTTGGCAGACTCTGTCTTGCTTGAGGACCTTTGTATACATCATCCCCTTTGCCTGGAATGTTCTTCACCCCATTCTTCACCTGACTCATTCTTACTGCTCTTTCAGTTTTCAGCAAAGTATAATTTTCTCAAACTCCCTGACCACTCCCCCCCATCCCCCACCCCTTCTCCATCAAAACAGCAGTCCCTTGTCTTCTGTTCTTCCTCCAGGCACACTTTTTGTAATCTGAGGTTTATTTCCTGGGACTGTTTCACCTACATCTCCAGCATTAGGTAGAAGATCCACAACAGACTGGTTCCATTTTGCTCACTCCCGTACACCCAGTACCCAAACTCAGTAAAGATTTGCTGAATGAGTGCTGCTGCACTCACACAAAAGCCAGCCAGCCAGCCCAGGGTCTGAGAGTCGAGGTCCAGGCATCTGCATGCCCCTTCTGAACTGGATGCTTCCTGGCTCTTCTGTCCTTCTGCAGTTACAATGTCAAATTTCTAACCTGTCAGCTGTTTTTGCCATTCCTGCCTCTGAAAAACATTCAGCCTAAAATCCCTTAGTGTGAAAATCAATTCATACCTATCTTAGCCACTTTAAAGGCAGCCACAAAAGAAGAAATAGCCTTAGGAGTACGATGCTACTCCAGCCCCCAACGTCCATTCATTCCTTGCTCATACCACACATTCAGATTTGTCCTCTAAAGAAAGAGCATGAACAACTTGCAACATAAACCCTCAGCTTCAGAGCATTCAAAAGAGAACTCCCTGAAAGCTTTCCTCTGGAAATGCAGAAGCTCATTCTGCTGATAGCAGATATGTGCTCCACCGGATAACATCACAGTGAGAATGAGTTAAACAACTTCCGAACCCAGTGCATTTAAAAAGGCAGCAGCCTACATCCTCAAACTGAAAAGCGGCGGGCACATTTTTCTGGTCACGGTGTCTGGAGCTTCTGACTGTTTAAGTGCCAAAGTTAAAATAACCAACTTTCCTCACTCCATTCTTGCCTTTCTGTACAGAGGCTCATTCACTAGAATGTCAGTGAAGAAACAAAGACAGCTGACTGTTTTCTCCCTGGTGTCTATAATTAGATTCTCATGAAGAACTTGGCCACAGCAGGGCTTTGCCGGACAATACCTCCCCCACCACACACACGCACACACCCCCCAAAACACCCTAAAGTGTCTCCCCCTCACTCATTTCCACGGAGACCCAGACAAAGCAGCCAGTCACTTACCCTCTTCAGCCACGAGAAATGCTTGTAAACATCAATGTCCCCATCCATGCTGGGCACCCATGTCAGCAGTTAGAGGCCTTGGTGGAAAAAGCCCTTTTTCTGGCTGGAGACCAAGTTTTCTCCTCTTCCTTGCCTCTGCCCCCTCCCCCACTCAAGAACTCCAAGCTGTGTTCAAATTTCCCCACTTTCCTGGCCTGCGTCCTTCAGCCTCTCCCTAGACAGTTTCAGACACACAGCGACTCAGAGCAGAGCGTGCTCCCGGACCACCCCAACAAACACACGCACACACACACGCACCAGGACTGGGATTCGGAGCCCTGAGGAGAAATCAAATGTAACACAAAGGTAGGGGAAAAAGAAGACTTGGACAGGAGTTGTAAACACCACACACAAGCGCACACACACGGGACTGTTCTCAGTGATAATACCGGAGCCTGCCAGAGAGAAACAGTCCTGAAGAAAATTCCTTGTCTGGCTTCCCCCTTCTGGAGTGGCTGGAACTCATTACTGAGAGCCCTGATTTCCTGTCTCTGCTTCACTCTGCATTTACCCAGGGCTCCCAGCTGCTCTCAGTTTATTTGGGACTGGGGAGAAGACTAAAAATAAGTGCTGCTCTTGGAGGAGCTCACTGGTTCCCACACACAGCCTGACCCCCACCCTGAAGCCCACGCCCACCCGTTTTCCAGGCAAGTGACGGGCTGTGCCCTGAGGAAAGCCTGCTCTTTTCCAAAAAAAGAGTAGATTCAGAAGCAGCTCCAGTTGGTTCTTGGTCCTGCTGTGCGATGGGCCCCGCACAGAGCGTTTGCTGTCCTTGGCACTGGTGGTACCATCCATTAGAGACCAAATGCTGCAAATTCAGGGGAGTCTGGCCCTGGGCTGTTGGCCACGAGCCAGGGCTCCCTAGGTGCCACATTCTGGACAGGGGCCAGGGCTGGAGGGTCCTGCCTCTCTGGCTGTCCCCCACTCTGGACTACCTGCTTTACAAACCAAGGAGGTGGAAAGGTTGAGGCTGCTTCACGTGCATTTCCATGGGACTCAGGGAGCAGTGCTGGGTACACAGGGGCCTTGGAAAGGCTGATGGAGACCTGGAGCTGTGGCTGTTTTCCTCCTGTCAGGGCGGGTCACATGCGGGCTCTCCAGGTGGCCCCTCCAGCACTCCCTAGATGCCAGCCCCCACCTCCTTCTCATATTCCCATCTCCTTTGAGAGCTCCCTGCTAAAAACAGCTTTTCTCCCTTGCCCAGCCCTTAATGTGTGGCCTTTGGCTATGACTGATTATGAAAGTGACCTTTGATGTGGGTGGGGTGGGAACTGTGGTTACATGCAAGGCCCTGAGCTCTGCTATAGCAAAGGACTTGCAGATGCATATCTTGTGACTGCCCTGGCCTTCCCAGGTCTCTTGGGGGTCACCTCCAGGGTTTCCTGGAACGCCCAGTCTGAAGAGAAGTCCCTATTGGGTGTCAGCATGTCCCTCAGCATGGCTTCAATGTCCACCAGGGCCAGAAGCAGGGCCCAAAAGGGTAGAAACAAAGCATGGCAGCACAGTCCCCAGCAGGCTGGGCCAGCCCACAGAGATCACAGAGGCAGCAAGGAGGAGAGCTCTAGCCAGCAGCTGGCATGAGGGGAGGAGTAAATTCCTGGAGACACACCCAGACAGAGGCCAGAAAGGAAAAGCAGGCTTTGCTACCCATGCGCTGAGCTCTAGCCCCTTGCCCCTTACCTCTGGCCCAGCTCCACAGCACAGTGTGACCCACCCAGCCCAGGTTCCCTGCCCACGCAATGGCAGGATGTTGCCAAGGAAGAATATCTCTAAAGGTACAGGGGTAAGTAGGTTGGTTTATCTCTGTCTAGAAGCCTGAATAAGTCACATGAAGAAATTCATCCAGTCAATACACATTTTCCCCGCATCCAAGGCAAATGAAAAACTTCCTGCCTTGGGTTAAGAATTACCACATGGTATGCAATAAAGGTATATCTAGGACTCCAAGGAAGAGGAGGTAGACAAGCTGATTTGGGAGCTGGACAGGGAGAGGTGGTGCAGAGTTCCAGCCTCTACAGGATGGCAGACAATCCCCCACTCTCCTGGGATGAGCACAGTGCTCTCCCTTAGGTTCTGGTACAAGAGAGGAGGAAAGAGAAAGGTGGCCAACATGGCTGCTCTCATCAGCCTTGCTCACTCCCAGCTTACACAGAGCTGTGACTCAGGTGTCCCTCTTCTATCCCCTCCTGAGCACCTGCATTCCCCTCTACTTCATCACTGACCTTGTCACACCAGACCACCCCTACTGCACCAGACTGTCAGAAGTATGTCTGATTTCCAACTCACTTCTCCTACTTCCATGCCTATAATTCTTAGCACACAGTACGAATTTAAACATTTTTTGGATAAAAGAATAAGGCTCAAATGATAAGACTGGTAAAGTAAGACTAAAACCGAAGAAAAGAGACTTGAAGGTCTGTTTCTCCAGGGTAAAGATGTTCGACACAAAGAGGAAAAGACGGGACCCATTTCCTCTGTTAGCTCAAATCAATGTATGATGAACAAAGGTGGGGTGTGCAGAGTGGGGAGAGAAAGGGACAGAAAAGGGAGGAAGGTAGGGAAGAATCCAGATAAACTACAGTTAAATTCTTGACATTTTATGGCATCCTCAAGTAGCAAGTCTTACCTCAGCACTGTTTTCCTTAAACACCAAAGTACATTTTACTTATATTGTAATTCAACTCAAAAATCACAAATTAACACCCCAAAAGACCTAGGAGCAGGTTGGCAGGGGGAAAACAGGAGGGGCTGAGTGAAATGGGATGGATTGAGAAGCTAAGGTACCTCCTCACTCACCCCACCCCCAGGGGCAGCTGGGTCCCTGTCGTGGCTCCCTCATCATGCTGGCCTGGCAAGGCAAACCCATGGCTGCACCACTGCCCTAGAAGTCCATCCTGTCCAGAGCACCTCACTTGATCTACGGATGGAATTCCAGGGATCAGAAAAGCCCCTAAATATGTTCACCAAATATATACAAAGTACTACTATTTGTATTCACAAATCTTTCTCTGAAAAAGAGTTGTCAGATTATCAGAACAGTCCATGACTCCCAAAAGGCTAGAGGCCCAGGTTTTATTTGGCCTAGGTAGTTACTCCCAAAGGTCTAGGCTGTCCTTATTATTGGGAGCTCGGGTGCCTGGGCTTCCTGCTCCCATTACACTGCTCCTGTGAGGTGGTGTCTCAGACTCGCTGGACCCATCCCTGAAGACAGAAGTCCTCAGGAAGCACAAAGGGTACACAAATAGGGGTCACCACAGTGACCTAACAGCCCCCAGGGCCTTCCTGGAAGTACTTTGCTCACCTACAACCAGCCTCATTACTGCCTGCAACATGCAGCAGTCAGCTATGGGAAAAGGGCAGGAGACTGCGAGGCTGAGCGTTCTGGGAGTGAAAACAGCTAAGAGGCCCGGGTGGTCAGGTTTGCTGCGGAAAGTCACTATAGCTTGCTCCATCCCTGTCCTAAAGTCTAGAAGAGAACCCCAGGATTGTCACCTACCTGGCTGGAATTCCAAGTACTCGAGGGAATGGCTGAAAAAGGAGCTGAGGTCCCCTGATGTGTTACTCCAGCTGCCTACCAGAAGTCAGCAACATCTTATCAGGCAGAACTGTAAACTGAGAGGAATCTCATGGTCACATGCTGTTCCACTGACCTATCACCTACAAGCATCCTGGGCTCCGCTCAGCCCTGAGCCTTCACCTCTGGGCCATGGGTGGCAGCTGCTAGGACACTCCCTCATAAATTCTCATAAGTCAGATACAAACTTGTGTTCTTCAACAGACATGGTGGACAGTGGGCCCGCTGCTAGTAAGAAGGAGAAGCGGGGGAAGGGAGTGAAGAGCACAGTGGAGGAAGCCCTGGCCACTGTAGCTCAAGCCTCCACAGAACGCAAGCATGGAGAACGCACTTCCAAAACAGATCAGGACAAAGGTCACCAGGCTTTTCCTGTAAAGGGCCAGATGGTAAATATTTTGGGTTTGGTGGGCCATATAGTCTCTCTCATACTCAACTCTCCCATTTGCAGTGTAAAAGCAGCCACAGCCAACACCAAAACCAGTGTGTGACTGTGTTCTAGTAAAACTTTATTTATGGACACCAAAATGTGAATTTATGTTATTTTCCCATCTCAAAACATTGTGATTTTTCTGCAGTCTTGAAAAATGTAAAAATTATTCTTAGCTGATGAGGGTAAGCAATATGCAGCAGGCTAACTGTGGGCCATGGTTTGCTAACCCCTGGGTTAAGACAGTGCTTCCCCATCCAGAATGAACTGCCTGGACCCGAGGGGGTTCTAGTGAAAATGCAGATTCTGGTTCAGTAGATAGGGTGTGGGGCCTGCTGTTGTGCACTGCTAACAAGCTCCCAGGTGATGCTCGTACTACTGGTCCCAGGACAACACTTGGAGGAGTAAGAAGTTAAGAAACTGCTTTCAAAAGTTCCTCAAGGCTGGGCATGGTGGCTCATGCCTGTAATCCCAGCACTTTGGGAGGCCGAGGTGGGCGGATCACCTGAGGTCAGGAGTTCAAGACCAGCCTGGTCAGCATGGTGAAACTCTGTCTCTACTAAAAATACAAAAATTAGACCGGTGTGGGGGTGCACAACTGCAATCCCAGCTAATTGGGAGGCTGAGGCAGGAGAATCGCTTGAACCTGGGAGGTGGAGGTTGCAGTGAGCCAGGATCACATCACTGCATACCAGCCTGGGTAACAAGAGTAAAACTCTGTCTCAAACAAACAAAACAAAACAAAAAAACCTCCTAATTACTAAACAAACTTGCCTAGAAGCATAAATTCCCTGGAGGCCTGCCTGCCCACTAGCAGGTATCTGAAAGGGCAGAAAGCTCTTGGTAGTGTGTCTCTGGCAGGTTTTTCTTTTGTGGGTGGAGAGTAAGTGGTTGTCTACATGCTCAGACCTCAAGTTATGCTAACCTGGCAACATTGTCCACCATGGCCCCTGGGCCTGAAGCAGGAAATTTAGTGGGGAAGGATTTATTTGCTCTTTCACCAGTGTTTGCATATCCTTGGTCATTTATAAACATTGGTTCTTAGAAGCTGAAATAGTCTGTTTAGGTCAGGTCTGAAAGGAGCTGGATTGCTAGAATTTAGTAGGGTAAATTTACTTTAGGGGGCAGGGATCAAGATCCAGGAAAATTAAAACTGCTAAATTTGCAGTGGCTGAAGGCCCCCTTGGCTGCTGTGCCAGGAAAAGGGCATTCAAAATACCCCAAGGGACAGGAAGCTTCTCTAGGGCAGGGCATGACATACACTGTGGGCTAGGAAATGCCCCCAGGAATGGAAAGGGCCATCCTACTAGCACCCCAGCAGAAGGCACTGCAGTCAAGAAATCTGGAGAGGTTTCTTCATATCCACTGGGGAAGGTCAAGTCTAAGATCCCAGGACCAGCCCTGTCTCTTCTCCCCCACCCTAAACAGTGGAGCCCTCCCTTGACTGCCCTTTGTCCACTGTTTCTAAGGAAAATGGCAAAGAATTATCTTTGCCAGCAGACCCAGGTGCAGTTAAGCAGTTTCAATAATGAGAGATGCTTATGTTATCTTTGTCTAAAAGAGAAAAATAAAAAGTTGTTTTCTCATACAAAGTCCATGCTGTACCTCATTCTTTGGGATTTCACTTCCCAGCATTTGTCCCTGACTCCCACCTAGTGGCTTCTTCCAGCACTGCACAGGGACAAAGAACCGCCACTGGTGCCACAGGAGCCCGGCCCCGGAGGCCCCTGGGAGCTGAGCACAGAAAGAAAGCAGGGACACCTACTCCTTTCTCATCTCTCACTCAAGTTCACACCTGTCACAGGGGAGGTAAGAAAACATGCTGGAAACAGGCTCTACTTTTTTTCTTGAAAAATAAGCACCGAATTTTCCCTCCTCTTAAGATCCAGAGGAAAAGGTTTACCTATAAAACTCCTTCTGTAACTTTTCAAAATTAAAATATTCAACACACATGTATCCTGACTATCTTCTGTTTTCCATTCTGGAGATACAGAAATGAATCACATGGTAAAAAATTCAAGCTCACATTTTATAATTCATAAAACAACTTTTTCTCTCCATCTTTTTTTTTGCAACTCCTCTGGCTTTTCAATATGGTAAACAGATTTGCTACTTTGGACGGAATGAAAGATTGCAAGCTGGATCTGGCAGGAATGTATGGGCTTTGTTTGAGGAGCCTGGAGCTGAGAAGCTGCCATCTGTGACAAGGTGGTTTGGAGCTGAGAAGGCAGGTGGCTGTGCTCCCCAGCCTGAGTCTGGGTTTCTTTGTTTTTTGGGAAACTAGTTAAAAAGGTAACTGAGGGCACCTGAACTGACTGCTGGGCTGTCAGAGGTGAGCACTTACCCAGCTGGGGCCAGCAGAGGCTGCTCATTCAGGAGGGCAATTCTTCAGGTTTTTCAACATGGTAAACAGATTTGTCTCTCCACTGTTGAGATGTGGGCCTCCGTCAAGCTCTAACATAAGGGCAGCAGTAAATTGAGAGGATCCTAACCTGTCTCCACACTTTGGAACTCAAGAGGTCAAGACTGAGGGAGGCAAAGGCGGTGCTTACAAAGAGACCACTCCATATAGCCCCCAGAACAAACTGCAGAATTGGAATGCTTGGCCAGATCTTGCAGACACTTTCAAACTCAGCTGTCATTTCCGGTAGGGAAACTGAGTCCCAGAGAAGTGAAGAAGAGGCTCATATGAGTGGTAGAGCCAGGGTAGAACCCTGGCCTTTTAACTCCTTCCTACCTTCCATACTCCCTCACCCTGGTTCAATTTGCTTTCACCTACTCAAGCACACTGACCAGGACTCTTGCAACCTTGCAAAGAAAAGCCTGGGTTCCTGCTGGGTTCCTGCTGGGTTCCATGTACCCCAGTTCCAAACAGGGCCTAGAGTATAGCGCTTCTATGGGTTCTCTGCCAACCACCCCTCACCCTTGAGCCTGAGCTCTTCCTTGACTTGCCTTCACTTTGCTGCTGGGTTTGCCTACCCCTTCTCTGGCTTCATCTTGAAACTTCACTGAGAATCTCCTTGGCCCATACCCAGTGTGCTAAACAGCAGAACAGACTGGCTGGCTGGTAGGAGATGAAGGGTGTATATAACATACTGTTAGAGAAGCACCCATAGCTACTTCATATGGAGACTATACTGGCTCTGGTATCTTCTGGGCATCACCCAAAGACCTGGAACACGAATCAACACTGTGTACCAGCCTAGGTCTACTCCAGCTAACTGGCTATTCCCAGCCCTGTAGAGCCCATTTGAATCTGACTGGCTAACCTGTCTAAGGTTTCCACCACCCAACCTAGCCGTAGATCTATGCAGCCAACCACCCAGCCAAGCCAAGCAGGTGTAGAGGGGTAGAGACACCCCTTTCAGACCATGGGAAAGCTCCACTCAAGGCACAGCCAAACTCCTGGAAGTGGTCACAGTTGTACCAGCTCCTTCTTGCCTGGGCCAGGTACCACATGCCAGGGCCACTGATGAGTACATGCCAGTACATGCCAGGGCCACTGATGAGCACTGCTTCCATTTCTGGGCTTCAGGACCACCTGTGGGGTTCTGGGGCTCCTGACCTGAAATAACCACACCCTCCTGAGGGCATCATCCTACATTTCACCATAGTAAACAGAGAAGGAGGAGGATGCCCCTTTCTGGAACTCAGCTCTGTTCCTATCACAACAGAGCTGCCTCAGCCTTCCAGCCAGGGCCTCAGCTTCATCCTCCATGAGCACTGACCCTGAGCTTGGCTCTGTCTTCCAGTTATAAAGGACCACCTTCCCATCTCCTAAGGGTAACACTGCTCTGCTGCACCACAGGCAGGACAGCCTCCCAAATACTTCCTCTGTAGGCCAGGTCCCAGCTCATCTTAGACCCCAAGATACCCTCTATACAAGGTCCTCATTCACCAACTTTCCAGAGGAAATACTGCTCCTAGACCAAGGGAATCTAGGCCCTTTGTTCCTTGCCTCACTGAGGCCCCAGACGGTGTCCCCATTAAGAAAACCTCACACATGCCCTTCCAGACCCAGAGCCCACTTCTCCTCATTATACTTACTGTCAAGGGGCAGGATGCTAGTTTAGACCCCAGAGCATGGGAAACTCTCTCACAACCAAGTGCCACTGACTCCTGGGCAGGTCTGCTCCACTTGGCCTTTACAACGAGTCTGCTCTGTTTTATACCCATCTCCAGGCAGAGTCCTGGCCAACAGCACTCCTACTGCTGCCGACTGTGCTGGCCCAGCTGTGCTTCAGCTCTGCCAGGACCCAGCAGAAGAGGAACCAGCCCTGCCACAAAGAAACAGCTGCCCAATAGGAGGCACTAGGACTAGGAGTGTCCTTTCCATGTAAGACATAAGAAAGAGCCCAGGACTAATCTGCTATTTGTCCTATTCTAACTATGGACCACTCCTCCACATCTACCCCTGCTTCTCAGCAACCCATTTTTCTGGTGGACCACAGATGCCCCAGTGCCAGAAAGTCTGCAGTCCCAGATGAGCAGCAGCAGTACAAGACCACGTTTTCCGCTACGTAATCCCTCCCCTCTGCTAACAGTTGATTCACTCTGGGGTAGACACCTGATCTAAGGTGTGCATCTATAGCTGTGAATAAATTAAAAGTCTTTAATGCCTATTTCTTTTACACTTAACACTTCTTCATTGATCTGGAGGACTTTGCTCAAAAATAATTAACTGGGTCAATCAGATTCTTTTCCTTAGAAACTTGAGTTTAAAGAGAAAACACATTGAGAAAACATGGAAAGAATTTGTCAGTCAACAAGAGTAAACTCAAACCTAACAGAAGTTTGTGGCAGTCACTCTGAGCTGTCTTCCTGAGGGTCACTCACTTTCCCCCACTCTATCATCATTCCTTTCTGACAGAGGCTACCTCTCTGTATGGCAGACGGAAGTGTATGCACAGGTAAACAAATCCTGGCCACTGCGGCTAAATGGGAAGTCTGCTAGAGGGCTGCAGAGAGTTTTCCTCCTGATTAAAAACAACAACAACAAAAACATACTAAAGAAACGATTCTCTACCTCTGCACATAGTTGTATAGTTGTGTCTTTTAAGGACATGCTGCCTGCAGTTCTAGTGGCCATCTTGTGACTATCAGGGGATGTGCCTGAGCAAAAACCACCCCTTGAGGATGGCAGGGCAAAAAGATGGGAAGAACCAGTGTCCGTGAGGTCACTCAGAGCCACTTATTTAACCCTGTGACTGTCTTCTGTACATCTTGTTAGTGGCCTATCTTGTTACTGTTTATATCATTTTACTGGAAAAAGTATCCCAACTGATATAGATGTCACAAGACAGAGTTGGACCATGTCAGGCCAGTGTCATGGCCAAGCAGGAACTCTAGGTGTGTAACAATGCCAGTGTGTCTACAGAGGAGAAGGGAGCAAATATATAAGGGATGCACAGACATCATGCATGAGAAGGTGCTGGGCAGTGCTGCCTAATCCTTCACACCGTCTTACTAGTTCCAATTCTAATCCTAATCCACATGGAATTTTAAAAAAATAATTCAACTGAGTCTCCATGGTTGAAAGCAGTGCTTCTTAAACTTTAATGTGCTTATGAGTCACCTGGAGATGGTTCAACAAGTGTGAGATGGGGCCCATATTCTGCATTTTTCACAAGCTACTAGGGGATAAGAAAGCTGCTGAGCCAGAGACCAAAATTTGAGCAGCAACAACTTCTAACTAAAAGTGTCAATCTAAAGCCCGCGATGAGTTTGCTTACCAGTCTGAATTTTATTTCCATACAGATTAAGACCTTGTGTGGAATGTGGATGTGCCGATCGTAAAATGACTTTAGGTCTGCAAGATCTAAAATACAGACAGGCTATCTCTGTCCAGAATAAAAACTTTAACATACAGCTCTTACGTCTTGGAATGTTTATATGAACTTCTGACCCCCTAAAAGTACTTGCTTCCCCATTCATAGGTTAGTGATGTCCATAATTACTCTAGAAGATTTATGAAAGCAATCACTTTTAGGGAAATCTCTTCAAAGGCAGGCATGCCCTAAACCATTGTAAATAACCCCAAGACAAAACTGCAAATCTGAATGCAAGCTGTTTTCTACCAATGCATCTTGAAAAAAAAAACAACCATGTCAACTGCCTTTGGATCAAAAAATATTTTAATACATTTCCAAAACTGTTTTGAAAGTTAGATTCGTTGTTTATACCAAACACTAAAAAATATTGTTGATGGACTGGAGTTAACCATAAAATAAACATCAAACCATAAACTTACTAGAGGAAGATACAGGTGAATAGTTATTTGTTCTGAGGTTGGGAAAGGCCTTGCTAGGGCCAAAAGGAAAACAAGAAACCAAAATAGGAAAGACTGATAGAGTGAAGTATAGTTGGTTAAAATTTAATGTCTCAAAAAGCTCCCTAAACATTTAAAAACAGAGTGAGGAAAATATATGCTACAAATAAAGCAAACGGCTAATAAAAGTTCATTCATATGGATAAGAAAGACACTAAAATCCTAATAGAAAACAACAGCACAGAATACGAATAGACTAGAGTGGGAGAGGCGCACCCAAGAGGCTCAAGGTGATTTCTGGGTGTATAGGGAAAAATATTGGAACTATTTTTTAACCTATCCTTTAAAACTCTATTTTGGTGAGCAATGGATACCCTAAATATCCTGACTGACTTGATCACTATGTGTTATATAACATGTAACTAAATTTCACATGTACCTCACAAATTCATACAAATAAAAAACTTCAAAATTCTGTTTTGTGGTATTTTTATAATTTAGGTATATTAGTGAAATACTGGCCTCATGCTTATAATCCTAGCACTTTTGGGAGGCCGAGGTGGGTGGATTGTTTGAACCAAGAATTCAAGACCAACCTGGGCAACATACGGAAACCCCATCTCCACACACACATTTTTTTTTTTTTTTAAATTAGCCAGGTGTGGCAGTGCACTTCTGCAGAAGTGGTGCACTTCTGGGAGCAAGAGTTGAGAGAATTCCCTTGAGCCTGGGAGGTCGAGGCTGCAGTGAGCCATGATCAAGCCATACTGCATTCCAGTTTGGGTGACAGAGCAAGACCCTGTCTCAAAAATAAAATGCTGCATGTGAATATGTATATGGGAAATGCATTCTTTTTCCAGATAGGATAGAATCAAAAGTTTAGAGACCATACAGAGGAATACGAATAAACTAATTTTAAAAGTTTAGCCTTTTACCAAACAAAGAAACGCAAAATAAGAAAACATTTCCTCCTAAGAAATTTGTCACACTTTTCTTTAAATCAATGAGGTAACCAGTCTTTTGTTTGTGGTAAGAAACAAGGGGTAGTGGGATCTAGCCGAGGGGAGAGACACCAGCCAGGGATTAGAACTTAATAAGCAGTACTTGTAATTCGAGGGTGTGTGTGTGTGTGTGAAATCTTCAATGTTTGCCCTTCTCTGGCCCTGGATTTCCTCAGGAGAGAGAGACTGTGGACCATGGAAGGGCAGAAGACATAGCTTAAGTCGCTTGACTGGGCTCTATACTCCTTGATAAGAAGGGCCAACCTGCAGCATTGGCTAAAGTGGGATGGAAGAAAAGGCTGGAAGGTGGACAGATGAGTCAACAGCCCCAGTCAGTAGGGGCACTCCATGGGCTGCACCATTACATTCCCCAGTAGTTCCCAATCAGGCCATGCGACTACTCACCAAGCTCTCTTCAAACCACTCCTTTATGTAGGCAGCCGTTGGGCCAGGGATCTGGCTCAGGAGGGCTGCTCTCTCCTGAGGAAGCTCCAGCATCTCCAAGGCCAGCCTCAAGTCCTCAATGAGATGGAGCACCGGGAAGGGGTTCATGTATGAGGCTGGGGAAGCCAGTCCAGGCTCACAAGTACCATCACTAAGATCTGCACCTGTTTTAGTGCCTGCAACGAGAGGGAGGTGGAAACTCAGTAAGAAGGGTGGACACCATGGGCAAAGAACTAGTAAAGAGCAAAGGTGGTGAAAAACAGGTGAAAGGGACAGATAAGAAGCCGGGAGTGAGCTGGGCATGGTGGTGCATGCCTGTAGTCTCAGCTACTTGGGAGGCTGAAGCAGGAAGATCACTTGAGTCCAGGAGTTCCAGGCTATAGTGCACAGTATCAGGCTTGAGAATAGTCACTACTCTCCAGCCTGGGCAACAGAGACCCCATCTTTAAATAAAGAAACCTGGAAGGCCACCTCGACCCCAGCTGAATCACTCACAATGTAAACTTTCCAGAAATCATCTTTATCTAATCTTGGGCTGGACAGTGTAAAAAGAGGCATGCAGAGGTGGATGACAGTACCCTTTGGGACTGACATATGAAGCTCACACACTTAGACAACTGGGAAAGCACAGCCAGTCCTCACTACGGACCACAAACTGCTAGTTTAGGCAGTAAGATCTCATTCTTCAGCTTTTAGAATAATTTTTTTCTTTATATTAATGTCATACATTGTAGTTGGCCATCAGAGATTCCTCTATTCCTGTGTGTGCATTCCACTCCTCTGATAAAGGGATGGATCTTGACTCTGGGCTGGCTTGGTGACTTGCTCTGATCAACGAATGCAATGGAAATGACTCTGTACCAGCTCTGGGCCTGGGCCTTAAGAGGTCTAACAGGTTCCACTCTTTCTTTGACCCTAAACCACCATGTAACAAAGCCCAGTTACCCTGCTAGAAAAACAGCCCCACCTTTCTTAGCCCTCCCAGCTGTAGTGACAGACATGTGAATGAAGCCATCCAGGATCTTCCAGCCCCCAAGAGCCACCCCAGCTGACACCATGTGGAACAGGGAGGAGACACACCTGCAGTGCTACTCAAATCATGAAATTACAAGGAAACGATGGCAGTTTTAAGCCAGTATGTTTGGTTTGGCTTATCCCACAGCAACGAAAATATTCATTTTCGTGAGGGTTTAGTGAACTGGAATCTTTCTGGATCTTCCCAGTTGGGAGATCTTTATATTCCCTATATATCTCTATATGCTCTTAAATTTGTATTTATATATATCTCCATACCTTGTCTCCTTATTGTGGGCTGTGGAGTCTCTGAGAGAGTCCATGGTCCATGTTACATTTAGCCGAGTTCCCAGCATCATGCACTCTACCCAGTAGACACTGAAAAGGAATCTGACCAAATGCCTGCACATATACTTGAACGAGTATCTGGAGAGAGAGTGCTTCAATGTCCTCAGAGATCTGGTATATTGGGTCAGCTCTTTCTAATTTGATAAGCCCCAAATTCGACTGTTCCACCATTTTTTTGTTTGTTTGTTTGAGACAGAGTCTCGCTCTGTTGCCCAGGCTGGAGTGCAGTGGCACGATCTCGGCTCACAGCAAGCTCCACCTCCCGGGTTCACACCATTCTCCTGCCTCAGCCTCCCAAGCAGCTGGGACTACAGGTGCCCACCACTACACCCAGCTAATTTTTTGTATTTTTTAGTAGAGACGGGGTTTCACCGTGTTAGCCAGGATGGTCTCGATCTCCTGATCTTGTGATCCACCCGCCTCGGCCTCCCAACGTGCTGGGATTACAGATGTGAGCCACTGCGTCCAGCCTGTTCCACCATTCTTAACACCCATTTAACAGCAGCAGCAGCAGCAGCAGCAGCAAAAGTCTCCTTTCCATAAGTTCAGGGATATATTTTTCAAATCAAAACTGGGGCAACAGTCTAACAAAGGAAGTCTGTGCTTCTTTCACCAGTAAACACTTTAGAAACTATGGTTTAGGTGGTGGAATTTCTAGGGCATTTGGATTATTCATAAGGCCAACTGAATGAGAGATTTGAAATTCGGACTCTACTGGAAATTGTGAGCTTGGGGCCACCGCATCCATGGTATGCTGCAGGCCTGACGTCCAATTACAGGTCCCTTTACTCTTCTCAGAGCCAACCTCCTCCTTGCCAGGCAGTCTTGGGAAATCAGAAATCCACACAGATGGAAACAATTACCATTTGATTGCCAGTTTGCTTTCTGAAAATGCATGATACAGGGAATCATGGATCACAATCCACAAACAAGTCAGAGGCTCTGGGGAGCCAGGAAACTGCCCAATTACCCACCACTGTGATGTGTGCTCAGCACTTTCTGGCTCCTACAAATCCAATTAAGAGTGAACTGGGAAGAGCCACAGCCAAAGTTCAGGGAAGAAAATGGAGAGAAGCAGAGCAAGACCTCCAATCTCCAAATCATTGCTCAGTAATCCCTCTCCATTCTGTACACACGAATTTCAAACACGTAGCCATTCAGTTTCATTTTAAGTATTTCATAAATGTAGGAAGAATGAGTCAGGCTAAAAGGTGGATGGAAGATCTGGGTTTTCATTAACTTTATACCACTGTGTGGCCTTGGAAAAGTCTCTTCCTTTCTTTGGGACCCTCTCTGCCCTAAAGCTTTGGGATTCTTTCCTACTATTCAGAGTGTGTGTGTGTACATGTATATCTGTGCCAAGTTTTACAGGCATATGTGTATATATGTATAAAAAACTGTATATTTCTTTGCAACTTATATTTCTTTTATTACTTTATCAAAACCAATAGTCAATAAATACTAGATGAAGGAAGTGAAAAGATAAATATTTTGTCCCTGAGCTAGTGGTAATGACAGTGACGGAAAAGCCTCAGAAGACAAACTCCGCTTGATTTTAAATTTAAGAATCAGATAAGGTTACAGGGCAGAAAACTAAGGGAAGAAGAAACTTTCAGATGCCACCATTGGGCTTTGGGATGCAAATGGCAAAATGATATTGAATAAGCATCTACACAAAAGGAGATACAATTCTAAATTTCCTCTCAGAGGAAGAGTTTGGTAACCAGCCTCCAATAAGCCGTCAGTGACCCATTCCTCTTAATGTTCGTAATTTGTGGATATTATATCACAGTTGCTCCGTGTCACCAGTAGAATATGACAGAAATGATGGAACGTTACTTCCAAGGCTAGGTTATAAAAAGCACTGTGACTCCTTCTGCTTTATTATATCAGGCCACTCGCTCTAGGGGAAGGCCACTGCCATGATATAAGGACATTCAATCATCCCTACAGAGAAGTCCATATGGTGAGGAAATATGGCTACCTGTCAGCAGACATCAAAGAACTGAGCCCTTCTACCAATGGCCATATGAGTGAGCCACTGTGGAAGGGATCTTCCAGCCCAGGTGTTCCCAACCCCAGCCACAGACTAGTAGCAGTCCATGGCCTGTTAGGAACTGGGCTACACAGCAGGAGGTGAGCAGTGGGCCAATGAGCATTACTACCTGAGCTCCACCTTCTGTCAGATCACTGGTGGCATTAGAGTCTCATAGGTGCGCGAACCCTATTGTGAACTGTGCATGCGAGGGATCTAGGTTGCTCACTCCTTATGAGAATCTAACAAATGCCTGGTGATCTGAGGTAGAACAGGTTCATCCTGAAACCTTCCCCCGACCCTCCAGGTCCATGGAAAAACTGTCTTTGACAAAACCGTTCCCTGGTGCCAAAAAGGTTAGGGATTGCTGCTCCAGCCCCAGAGAAGCCTTCAGATGACTGTAGCCCCAGCTAATATCTTAACTATAACCCTTTAAAAGACCTAAGCCAGAACCACCCAACTAAACCACTCCTGAATTCCTGGCAGATAGAAACAGATGATAAATGTTTGTTATTGTATGATGCTATGTTTGGGGTAATTTATGTTACACAGTAAAATAACTAAAAATAAAAATAGCTGAGAATATTCTGAGAAGTACAATCAAGAGACACTTGCCATACACTTCTAAAATATGCTGCTAGAATTACTCTCACAGAAAAAAATAAGATCTTTATTCTATACCATACACAAAAATAAAATTTAGACAGACAAGGATTATATGCTTAAAAAACTGAACTAGAAATACAAAGAGAAGATAAGTCAAAACTGAGTTAGAGGAAGATTTTATAGGCACAAGAGCAATTGAGCAAGACATAAAAGAACAATAAATCTGACTACATAAAATTAACTTCTGGAATATTAAAAATAAAATTAAATTAAAAGACAAATTATAGCCTGAAAAACCTACTTGTAGGCCAGACGTGGTGGCTAATGCCCGTAATCCTAGTATTTTGGGAGGCCGAGGCGGGCAGATCACCTGAGGTCAGGAGTTCGAGACTGGCCTGGCCAACATGGCAAAACCCTGTCTCTACTAAAAATACAAAAATTAGCCATGCGTGGTGGCAGGCCCCAGTAATCCCAGCTACTCAGGAGGCTGAGGCAGGAAAATCGCTTGATCCCAGGAGGCAGAGGTTGTAGTGAGCTGAGATGGTGCCATTGCACTCCAGCCTGGGCAACAAGAAGAAAACTCTGTCTCAAAAAAAAAAAAAACAAAAAACAAAACAAAACAAAAAAAACCCTACTTGTATCAATTACAACAAAAGCTCAGTACAGCCTTCATTTAAAAAAAAAAAGAGACCTTATCTATCAATAAAAAAAGTCCCCAATTCACTTCTCACACATAAAACAGGCACAAGGTTCTTATGGGGGTAATTCTAGAATTAAAAAACAAAAGTAAAATTAAAATATGGAAAGAAAATGTTTTGCACTAGTAAATAGAACATTTAAAAATGATACTCAATTTTCATCTACGTAAATTGTTGAAAATGCAAATGAAATGAGAGTCAATGTTGGCAAGCTCATATGCTGTTCATAAGGGTACCCTCATACACTGTACTAGACACAAAGACCAGCCTAATCTTTCTGAAAAGCAATTTGGCAAGATACAGGAAAAATATTCATGGCTTTTGACCTAGCAAGTCCAATTCTAGAAAGTTAACCTAAGGAAATATAACCAGACATGTAGTCAAAGATTAATATATAAGAATCATCTCAGCAGCATCTTAATTTTCCAAAAGTAGGGGAAAAATTCCCCCAAATTGGTGAATGTTTAAATAACTTCTGAAACAAAGAATATGATTAATATAGCTATATAAAAAACAATTATCTAAAGATTCAATAACATGGGGGAAATACTTGCCTTATTCAGTAAAAAAATTGTAAATATATGTATACGGTGTATATATACAGAAAAATACACAAATGTGGACAATATTTTCATAACTTGTATAACATTTGTTTTAAACTTTAAATTTGTTGAATATAAGTGAGACATTCAAGTTTAACATTTAGTTTGCACAGGGACTGTAGGTTCTCTTGTTCTCTGAAAGTCCCCACAGGATGCTAGACAATATGGAAGAATTCAGGCCTTTATTTGGTCAGGAAATCAAGTGAGTAAACCCAGACAGGTTTCTTCCTTGTGCTGTTGATTAGCTTTCCCTCTCTCCATAATTGCATTAGTGAAAGGGGGGAAAACCTGGTAGTATATTCACAGAACAATCATTTCAGAAAATCCCAGAGCAGGCTTCTTGGTAAGCTAGCCATGTACTGCTTAACGGGGAGCCTTCTGAAAACAGGACAGACTCAACTGCCAGGAGTCCCCCTTACCCACAATGAACAAACAGAAAAGCTGAAAAGATAACACCCTTATTTTATTTTATTTTTTAAATGTGGAGCCAAGCCTGAAAGACAGTAAAAACCTTGGGTACCAGAAACATAGTAAACTCAACAGTGAAATTAATTCAAGCTGACTCTACAGTAGCCCAGGGCAAAATACCCAGCTATACGGAGGAACCAAGGTTGGGACTTGAGATTTTAATGTCTCCAGTGAAAGCAGTAAGTTGAAAGTGAGACCCCTATAGAAAGAAAGTACCCCGAAGTATTGCCTATTTCATAAAGGGGTCTGAAAAATTTCACCCAACGGCAGGGAAGCTTGCAGTATGCTAAGGGGCCCCCTACGTGTTTATAATACCACATATATACACCCTCCCTCACCCCCAGTGAGACATCAAACCTACAGTCCTCTGCATACTACTGGTATAGTGCCAAATTTCTACTATGCACTTACTACTGAAACCCCAAACCAGAAATCAACATATATACACACAAAATGGTCCAGAATAGTGCAACACCTAAAGCCCAGCATTAGCAAATGCAAAATCTCCCAGGAGGCTCACTTCCACACTCCACACACATTCCCCGCAATTATCCCCTGTAAAAAAAATTACAACCACAGTGGGAAACAAATCAAAATAGAACAAAAACAATAAATAAAGAAAATGTGTACCCTAAAACCTGGGATTAACAGGACAATTTAGAAGGCACAATAAACCACTAATACTGGATATGCCTAAATATAAGGCAAGATTTACCCCCCAAATTTCACAGAAAAGGGTAATTCAACTTACAGTCAAGCCTAAAGTTTCTCTTTGGGTCATTCTATTTCATTTTGAGCAACAAAGTATTCAGAGTAGCACAAATGTTTTCAACTTTCAATGCTCACTGAAGTCACCTGAGCAGTTTTACAAACTACAGATGCCTGGGCCCTCCTCCAGGGATTCTAATTTAATTGGTCTGAGGTGTGACCTGGGGTAATAAAAAGTTTGCCAGGTGACACTAAAATGATACTTAAGCTGAAACCATGGCACTAGCGGATCACCTCAATCAAATCTAGCTTTGATGGTTATAGAGGTCACCCGAGAATTTTTATTTTAAGGAAGAAAACCAAAATTTAATGAAGATGTAGTAATTATTTTTGAGGATAAGACCACATACAATGCAAGTGTTATAGGATTTCATTGAAAGCCTGTTCTTTTCTTTTTTCTTTCTTTTTTTTTTTTGAGACCGAGTCTCTCTCTGTCACCCAGGCTGGAGTGCAGTGGCACGATCTCAGCTCACTGCAACCTCCACCTCCCAGTGATTCTCCTGCCTCAGCGGCCTGAGTACCTGGGACTACAGGCACGCACCATCACGCCTGGCTAATTTTTGTATTTAGTAGAGACGGGGTTTTGCCATATTGCCCAGGGTGGTCTCAAACTCCTGAGCTTGTGATCTGCCTGCCTCTGCCTCCCAAAGTGCTGGGATAAAGGCGTGAGCCACCACACCCGGCTGAAAGCCTTTTAATGATTGCTTTTGAAAGCACATAGGTATGTATGTGGTAGTGACTGGGGTTGTTCAGGTATTTTGTTCTCTGCTTGCATTCTTAGTAGGCTTACAGTTCTGTTCCTTGAAGTCACTCATGGTCACATAACTTCCTTTGGCCAATAAACAGAAACTATGTGTATCACTGGGAGAAAGTCTAAGAGCCAGTACACAATTCCCCATATCTCTTCCACCTTCCCTGACTCCTGGCAATAGTGGAGACTCAATCAGCCTGTGTTCAAGTGAAGATGATAAGGACCAGAGCTCTCGGCAGATCTCAGAGAACTTGCAATATGCACAAGAAGTAAACCTTTGTGTTTCAAACTACTGACATTTCAGTAGTTTCTCACTGCAACATAACTTAGCCTATCTTCATTCATGCAAAATATATATGTTGTACAATTAAGACATATAAACAAGATAAACTTTTAAAATCTAATCTTTTACTATGTAAATGGAGTTCTTTGGCATGAGACGAAATAGCTGATGACAGCATCATATGTGAATTTTAAAAGTGTTGTATTTAAAACAACTTCCAAGTAAGGATGGTGTGTTCTAAAACCTTGCCACTTAAAAGTGGGGTCCACATGAGTAGCAATAGCAAAACCTGAGAGTTCATTAGAAATACAGAGTCTCAGACCCCATCCCAGACCTACAAATAGGAATCTGCATCCCCAAATGCTCTAAACTGCTCTAGAATGCTAGGATTATTCAAAAAGAGCTCTTATAATGATAGAAACAAAGATAAGTATAAAAAGCTCGAATAAAATTATTTCATCAGATGTGCCAGTGACAGGAATGGTGGCGGGCACCTGTAATCCCAATTACTCAGGAGGCTGAGAATTGCTTGAACCTAGGAGGTGGAGGTTTCAGTGAGCCAAGATTACACCACTGTACTCCAGCCTGGGCAACAGAGCAAGACTCTGTCTCAAAAAAAAGAAAAAACCAAGTGCCAATGAGACAAGAAGTTCATAAATTAACATATCATTTTGAATTACTGAAAGCCTTTTAATTAGTGCTTAAACATATAACTAAATCAATACATGAATATTATGAATAAATATTTTGTCTATTTGGGAATATTTGGGCATATTTCATATGTTTTATGTAATTAAACGAGAAAAGGAAGAAATAAAAACCTTAAAGAAAATGAAAGCATGATTTTAAAAAATAGGAAAATTTGAAAAAAAATACAAACCAAAATAAAGAATGCAGCAAAACAATTTAAAAATTAAATGAACAGGTTAAATGGCAGATGAGAGAATTATTGGAGAGGAAGATAGACCTGAAGAATGCTGCATACAGAGACACAAGTGAAAAATGGAAAAGAGGAGTAGCAAGCATGGAATTAAAAAAGAATGACAAGGTCCAACACAATTCTTCAGGAATTCCAGAATAATACAGAGGATGAAGCAGAGGCAACAAATAAAATGGCTATGAATTTTTCAGAATGGAAAACTTGAGTCCTCTCAGTTTAAAGACACTCACTGAGTCCCAGGAATAATACATCAAAACAAATCCACCGAAGAAACAACACAGTGAAACTGAAGAATACCAAAGATAAACAGGAAGTTTAAAAACAACCAGAGATAGAAGACAGATACAGATTGCCAGACTTCTCATTAGCAATAAATCCCTGTGACCACAAAATAATACCTATGGATAGTGCCCAACCTACAAGCCTGTATAAGATAAACTATCATTCAAGATTAGGAACATTTAAGGACATTTTTCAAATGACAACTAATACAAGCTATTACTCACAGACTATCAAATTTTAAGGAAGAAAAGTATATCATGCAAAAAAAAGCAGCATGATAAAAGAATCAACTATGATTCGAGAGGTTGTTAAAATTGTTAAAACGCTGTCAATTTCAAAAACAATAATTTGGAGAACATAAAGATACTGGAATACTAAACAAAAATAATGTGGAAGATGGGGCAGTCATGGGAATTAAAGCATTCTAAGAGTCAAGTATTATTTATTTTATTTTTATTTTATCTTTTGAGATGCAGTCTGGCTCTGTGGCCCAGGCTGGACTGCAGTGGTGCGATCTCAGCTCACTGTAAGCTCCGCCTTCTGGGTTCATGCCATTCTCCTGCCTCGGCCTCACGAGTAGCTAGGACTACAGGTGCCCGCCATCACGCCCGGCTAATTTTTCACTGTGTTAGCCAGGATGGTCTCGATTTCCTGACCTCGTGATCCGCCCGCCTCGGCCTCCCAAAGTGCCGGGATTACAGGCGTGAGCCACCGCGCCCAGTTGTCTTATAAAGAAATTTAATCGTACTTTAAATTTTTTTCCACACAGAAAACACCAGGCCAAATGCTTTTATATGTTAATTCTATCAAACATTAAAGAATAATTCTAATCTAACAAAGTATTTTAGATAAAATATAAAGGCCAACTTGATGCTAACAAAATGGAAAGCCTCAGTAAAATGGACACATTTCTAGAAAAACTTAACTTGCCAAGACTCAATTAAGAAAACCCGTCCACACCATTACAAGAAAAAAATCTTCAAACAAGAATACATGATGCCCACACAGTTTTGCAGCTCAGTTCCTATACCTACAACTATAGCAAATATTTAAGGAACACATAGTTCCAGCCTTATCCACTCTTTCAGAGAATGGAAAACAAGGCACAGTTCCATAAAGGACTGGGAGATGGGGTCTACCAGTGAGGGAAAAATGGAATAAGGGCTGTCAAACAGCGGGTGCCCCAGTAGCAGTTTTGACCTCTTCATACAAAGGGCAGTCTTTAATAGCTCTGGCCCTTAGACACTCCTAAAACCCCCACTCCAACTCTTCTGAACAAAGTCCTAGCAGGGCTCTCCCAACCGCAATGCGAAACAGCGAGTCTATTACTGATGACTGCTATATGCTGCTCCACCTCAGAGAAGCCGGGATAAGACCAGTTAAGGACTGTTCAGGGTATGGTCTCAACAGCCTTCAGCACCACAGCTGACTTCATTCACAGGCCGACGTGAAGAATCTTGGTCTTGATCAGAACTTTCTCTGCCCCTGCACAATCTTTTGTTGTTTTCTTTTTACAAACCCAGATGCTAATCAGAGTTGGCAGAATGGCCCCAGCTGACAGGGCAACCTCTTTAACTGTCATAAAACAGACTCCTCTTAACTATTCGTCCTCAATGAGTACTGCTTGTACATAACTGCA
The DNA here is from genome assembly GCF_001698545.2 of Rhinopithecus bieti. Classification (NCBI taxonomy): domain Eukaryota; kingdom Metazoa; phylum Chordata; class Mammalia; order Primates; family Cercopithecidae; genus Rhinopithecus; species Rhinopithecus bieti. Next base: position 301,411 of record NW_016810227.1, on the reverse strand, counting down.
TGAGTAACCTCCTGCACATCCAAGAGGAATAAGTGGCCCTCTGTGTCCTGACCACGTGGCTCTCTGGTCCCCTGCCAGAAGTAGCCTGACAAAGTAGCCACTGAATCTGTCAGTTCACAAATTAAGCACCATGCAAAATTAGTGTCTGTGGCAGTTGCTCTGGGCCATCCAGAGGGAGGTAATTAAGCAATATATAGTTCAATTTCAATTGTCAACAGTGTAATTCATTACAGTGTAATTTGCAAGCAGAATCACAGGGACTAATCCGGAGGAAGACTAGATCAAAGGTTAACATCCTACTGGAAACTATAATAATGGTCTTTCATATTGGAACCAAGTCATTATTGACACAGGTCCTAGAGTCTTTAACAGCCACCCTTTCCCAACTTTCTGATATAAAATCCTGAGGTCCAAATCTAGTATAGTCCCACTCTAGTATAGTCTAGTCACCTGGGATTCAGCCATTCAGATTTTAAGAATTCAACTTTACAAGGAGTTTCATTTAATAGTCCTGCTTACAAGGCATTTCTTTTTGCATTTACAAGAACCAATTTCTGTCTCTCACACCTCCCAAGCATTGACCACCTGAGATGAAGGCCATCACACCGTGGCTCTGGAGAGGCGTAATTACCACTTGCGCATCAGGATGTCCTCTCAGAGTACTCCTGGTCTGATTGTTTACAGGAGTGATAATCATCCTGCACTGTTTGCACTTTTTTAGTTGATGGGGGAGGAGACAGACATTTTTTTGCACTAAAAGCTTAATTACATAAACATTGATATCACATGCCCAAAGTGCACTCTTTTTAGAAGGAGTTTTGGAAAGTAAACAGTAATCTAGCCTACTGTAATTAATAAGAGGCAATTCCTTGTTATATAGTATATGATTATTAGTGATCACTGAATAAATTACATCCATTTTAGTAGGAATCTGTGTTGTTTTCATGTAAGTGGCTACTATTTGGGAGGTGCAGGAAGCCCATAAAGGTTTTTTCCATTGAAATACATGGTAACTGTGAGAAAACACATTCTTTGGGTACTTGAGTACTTTGATGGAAAAGCAGTTGTGTTTTGGCAGTGGTGGTGGCACTACTTGACATCAGGCAATCTGAAATTAATCACAGAATATAAATAAAGAGGAAGATTTAAATGTTCACACAAAAATGTCATTTCTGCAGGATCTATGGTATCATGATGTGGTGCCACAGTTTTCCAACTTCTTTAGCTGTGCCACCCTTAAGCAAAGGAAACCTTGTTTGCAAGAAATAACGTAAGAGAGACAAGAACAAAACCACTCTGGCTTAGGGATTGTGATCAAGAAGAGAAAAGTACCCTTCCCTCTGTTAATTCTTTTCTCCTACAGACAGCCCCATGCATCAACATAAAAACCAGCCCAGGAATAAAAGGAGCCCGAAAGAGACTCAGATGGCCCTGGACTCAAATCTCAGCAGTATGATCTTGGGGGGTTAAAATAATTTAATAGGGGGGTAAAAATAATTTAATACTAATATCAACAAAACAAATAACTTGGACCAATTCAGCACTTTCAAGGTGCCTTATTTGCATTAATTCAACCCTCACAATAATATGAGACAGGTACTATTATTACCACTATTTTATCAATAAGTAAATTGAGGCTCAGAAGAATTAAGCAATTTGTCCAAAGATCCCACAGCCAGCACTAAATGGCTGAGCTGGGATTCAAATCCCTACAGTCCAACTCTGTAGTCCACATTAATAACCACAAAAATTCCTAACCTCTTTGGTCCAATTTGGCTCAGCCATTTTAATGCCATCATAAAATGAGGAAAAGTGTCCTCAACAATCTTGAGAAAAAGTATCCTGAACAAGGCATTCAAAAGAATGATCATTATTTTTATCAAGAATAGCATAGAAAACATGCCCTCCAGATACTCACTAGTAACCTCAATGTTGAATAATGTGTCAAATAGCTCCTGTCAAATATCTATGTGAGCCAGTTACTACTTCAGGGATGGTTCATGGGACATACAAACTACTAGTTTTCCAATAAATAAATAAATAATTTGTTATTCCAAAAAGAATCAGTGAAACAAAGGTGAAAATAGAGAAAATAAATGAAGTTCAGTATGCAGTCAGATAGAGGATGTATACAGAAACCTATATGTATACCTCCTAACCAATGAAAAGGAGATCCTAGTCACAAAAGCAAATAAAATACATCTAGCATATATTAAATGCTTATTAACTAAAATGCCTAAAACCACCAATTAAGGCACTGGAGATACAGTGGCAGAGCCTCTGTCCTTAAGAAACTCACATGCCGGTGCAGGAGACAGACAATAAAGAGGCAAATATGAATGTGATAGGTCAGGAAATAAGTGCTATAAAGAAGTATAAACAAGATACAAGAACAGAGTTATGTGGGAATGCATGATAGACACAGTCAGGGAAGGCCTTCTGATATGGTAACATTTCAGCATAAGCCTAGATCTGGAGGAGGGCATTCCAGGAAAGGGGAGAGCAAGAGCATGGTTAAAGTGAGATAAGCCCTGGGAACATAAAAGGGATGCATAAAGGGCTGCAAAAACCAAGTCATGCCAAGACCTTGCTGGCCATGGTAAGGGTTTTAAACTTTATCCTGAGATGGGAAGCCATTGAGGAATTTTGGAGAGAGAAGTGATATGACTTAATTTACATTTTCAGGTTTACTCTGCAGCTCTGTGGAAAAGAGTCTATAAAGGAGCAAGAACAGACACAGAGAGCAATCAGAAGACTATGTATCAATCTTGCAGACCCTGGGCAAATCCAGCAATGGATGCACAAGCCGTATACAGTGAAAACCACAAAACTCAGATGGGTGAAATAAGAGCTTTAATAAATGAGAATGCTACCCTGTCCCCAGAAAAGATTCAACATGAGAAAGATTATTTTTAGTCCCTCATTAATCTATCAAGAACTAACATTTTATAGTGCTTACTATGTGCCAGGCACTGTTCTAAGCACCTTACGTGTGTTGACACAGGCAACTCTCTAAGATGGGTACTATTACTATTCTCATTTCAAATATGAGGAAACTGAGGCACAGACCGTGCAAGTAACTTGTTGTAGAGCTAGGATTTCAAACAAGTAGTCTGGCTACAGGTATTCCTCCCTACCAATCTGCAAAGAACCAATTTGCCAAGAATGCCTTCTCTCTATAAAACTCTCACGCCTGCTCCAGACAGAGAAGCCCAGGAGTCCTTCTAGATGGAACTTTCCAAGATGGAGGACTAAGGAATGGAAGGACAGAGCAGTTTGTACTGGAAGATCAGAAGAATAGGTCTCCTGGGTTTCACACAACCCACACTTAGGGACCCTCTCTCCACACACATCCCAGATTCTCAATTGCAGATCCTGGGTCAAGGCAAGGCCTTAAGGATCCAGCCACATAATGTCTCTCAGAGACAAAACGAATTTTGCCAGAGGCGCTGTCATTTCAGGAATGCCTGTATGGAGAAATCAGGAAGCAGAAAGAGGTACTGACCCCATACAAGGCTACTTTTCTTTAGAAGTCTGATTCATCGCTCAAAAATTCAATATTGTGAAAGTGTCAGTTCTTCCCAACATGATCTAAGTTAAATGCAATCGCAATCAAAATCCCAGAAAGGTACTTTGTGATAAAAAAAAAAAAAAACTGACTCTAAATTTCATATGAAGAGGCAAAAGGTAGCCAACACAACATTGAAGAATAAAGTTGGAGGACTGACAGCACCCAACTTCAAGACTTACTATAAAGCTACAGTAATCAACACAGTATGGTATTGGTGAAAGAAAAAATAAACAAATAAATCCATGAAACAGAATAGAGAGCTCAAAAATAGACCTGAATATGCATCACAAAAATATAATCAAATGGCCTTTGACAAAGCAGCAAAGATAATACATAGAGAAAAGACAGTATTTTCATCCCTCCCTGACAACCATGGAAGAGGTCTGACAGGGGCTCGCTCGGTCTCCCTTTTGCTCTTTGGCTGAAGGCTCTGAAGTGCTGACTGCCTCAGGCATTTTCAGGCAATGATCCTGTGGCTCTTATCCCAATGCACATAAGCTCCCAAGGAGCTCACAGGTCAGTATCTCTAAAAGGATTGCTAGGAAATCCACTTTATTGACTCTTTCTCCTCAGTAAGGCATCAGAGACCCTAATCTAGAACATGACATCTGTATTGGCCAGGGTTCTCTAGAGGGACAGAACTAATAAGAGATATGTATACATAAAGGGGAGTTTATTAAGTAGTATTAACTCACACAATCACAAGGTCCCACAATAGGCCATCTGCAAACTGAGGAGCAAGGAAGCCAGTCACAGTCCTAAAGCCGAAGAACTTGAAGTCTGATGTTCAGGGACAGGAAGCATCCGGCACAGGAGAAAGATATAGGCTGGGAGGCTAAGCTAGTCTAGACTTTTCATGTTTTTCTGCCTGCTTTATATTAGTTAGCAGCTTATTAGATGGTGCCTACCCAGATTAAGGGTGGGTCTGCCTTCCCCAGCCCACTGACTCAAATGTTAATCTCCTTTGGCAGTACTCTCACAGACACACCCAGTATCAATACTTTGCATCCTTCAATCCAATCAAGTTGACACTCAGTATTAAACATCACGACATTCCAGTCTATGCAGCCTCTGAAAAGCAGGACATTAGTCATGGGTTCTCAAGGGCTCTCTATCCACTGAGAAATTGAGAAGCAGACAGATGATAGCTAGAATACATCACAGTACCAACAATAACCTGAAGAAGCTGCAAGACACAGGCACACTCTCCCACCTCAGGCTCAAATACCAAGAGTCCTCTGTAAGTCAAGTGAAATCCTCCAATGGGAAGGAAAAGCAAATGCCTGAGAAGCGGCAGTGTCAGGTACTCTGTGTACCTCCTGGGGTCTAGCCACACTTGGCCCAATACCTTCCTCCATGCTCTCTTCCAGCCACAGCTCAAACAATGAAGAGCAAAGTCCCAAAGAAGCACATCCAATCTACCAATGAGGCTACTGAAGTGTACCAGGTAACGTCAGAAGACTTGGGACCTTCTGGAAAAATTTCCAACAAAAGGTTTGGTCTAATCAATACGGGCTTCTGGTTGCTCCCGTAAAGAAAGGAATCAGCTGGAACAGCTAATTGATAGTCCTTTCAAATTAACCACAGCTTTGCTAGATTTTTTCTTAAAAAAAAAAAAAAGTCCCCTACTGGCTAATGCAAATATTAAAACCAAACAGTTGAGATGGATAAAAAACAATATGGCATAAAGAACATTTGAATCACTAATTGAATCAAAACAAAACTGCCTCCTATCTCTGAAACACACTAGAGACCATCTGAGGAAGCTGACACTTGCATTAGGTGGCAGAGTCTGCTAGATTTCAAGTTTCAGATCAGCTGTAATAAGCCATGAAAAGCCCTGAAAATTTTACATTAGAATCAGTCTCACTGAACCCAAACTGCCCCGTAGCCAGAATCCAAACTGAGACGGTAGATGGTAGGTACATCCACACTGTCTCAGCAGAGACCAGAACGATCACACCAGACATCAGAGAGTGGTATAAGTTCGTATCAAAGAAAAAAAGAGAGTTGATATACACAATAACACTATTGAAAAATAAATATAACAAGGGACTTTTCTCTTTGCCAAAAAAAAAAAAAGTAAAAGGAGAGAAGCAGTTTCTGGAATGTGGAGGATGAGACCGCGGTTGCTGGGGTTCCCTGGGCATACCTGCAATGATCCCGTCCATTTGCTCCAGGGCAGCTTCCAGCACATGACTAGCATCAGAAGCCATGACTCCTTTTGCCTGCCTAGTCTCCTCCTCTTCTTACTGAAAATTCAAATACAGAACAAAAGAAAAATCACAGAGAGTTCCACGTTACGCACACAAGATCACAAAAACCTTTCATTCCATCATCACACAATGTGTTTTCATAAGAATCATAATAGCTGACATGTAGTTTCTGCATCTCCACAGCCTTTCCCCTCCTGGCATGAGTGCTTTTTTCACGAATCTTTAGCACACAATCCCATTCACTTCTGTAATGAAAAACCACCAGGGCTCTCCAGAGTCACCTGTGGCAGCAAGACGGCAATTGTTAACACCTCAGCAGGTGTAACAATTGGAGTCCCAGGTTCCAGAAGCTCCAACCCCACTGTTTCACTGAGTCTCCTATGCCACTCCACTAAGTGGCGTAGGAGAGCAGCGTACCTAACAGGGACACTGCCAGGGCCAGGGCGTACAAGGCAATGCAGTGCAAAGGCAGGGCCTGGGACAGTCCCTGCAGGGATTTAACTGTCTGCCTTTGCCCTAGGCCTGCAGTGCTTTCCTTGGGCAGGTGTGAGTCAGGCTGAGAGGGCTCAAATGCCACTTCCACTCCTTCAATTGGGAAAGGGTGCACTGCCTAGGAAGGCTACAGGCCACGAGGATGTAGAGAGAGCACTATCCCAGGAGCACTGTAACTGACCATCTTAGATCCACTCTACCCAGCACCATTCGAGGTTCAGAATCCCATCTTTTCAGGGCAGATGAACACCTCCAAGGATACACAGTCCAGTCACTCCCATAATGCTGTATCCCCTAGCTATAGCAAAGGGGAACTGCTCAGTGCCTCTCCCCTGTCCCTTGGGCAATTGCATCCATCTCTAGACAACTCTACCTCAAGGAACGTCTTTAGTTTAAACTCCCTTCCTGCAGCCTCCTCTCATTTTTCTTGTTCCCCACCCTCTCCCTGGGTAGCAGGGAGGGATTTACAATACCACTTGTAATCTCAAGAGAATTAGCTCACGTCTGTAAACTGGAGGAGTTGCTGTTTGCTCATTCAGCAAATCTACACATGTGCCTAATGGCCATACATGCTATGGAGAACAGAGGCACAGCTCCCACACTCAAGCATGGTGCAGCACAGGAAACAGGTGGTTCTGAAGCTCTTTGCCAGTTTTTCCAGTGAAATGGGACATTTAGAGTGAAGACAGGAAAATGGGCACCACCCAGGAGTGGCTTTGGAGATGGTGTGGATAAGCATATCAAGACCAAGGAACCACACCTGACTGCACCAGGAAGTAATAGTTAAAATTCACAGGCTGCAAAGTCAGATAGCTTGAGTTCAGACCCAGCTCTGCTATGTACTATGTGATCTCTGAGCCTCAGTTTCTTCATCTGTAAAATGGGGATAACAGCATCTAATCCATAGATGTCATGATTAAAATTATGTAGAGAGCACTAAGCATATTCCTTTGCACAAAGTGTTCAATATGTTAGCTGCTTTTTTTTGTTTGTTTGTTTGTTTTAAGTGAGGCTATAACATCAGGACATATTTTTGTCAGCTCAGAGGAAACTTGAAACAAAAATAGGTAGGTGCAGAGAGGGAGAACCAGATAAACTCAGGAGGCTGGTTTGTTTGGAGGTGGCAGGCATGGGGAAGGAAGATAAGCAACCATGCTTGTGAAGGGGGAGAGGGCAGGGATTTACAGGTGCTAAGGCCAAGGAAGGTTCAGAAGCAGGCATTCAGCCTCGGGGGTCAAGAACCACTGCACAGTTAGCTTAGAGGGAATGAGAATGGGAGCTCTCAGGGGTGTCGGGGAACTTCAGTGCACCTCAGGGCCCTGGCAGGAGCCAGAAAAGGCTGCAACAAGGAACAGAGTTGCTCCGAGGTGAGATGAGCAGCCCAGACTGCTACAGAGTGAACACGGTGTGGAAATCCTGGGGCCTGAATGGAGGCCAGCTTCGGACAGGATAAAAGAAGAGGTAGCAGGGAAAAGGGGGGAAGCAGAAGGAGGGAAACAATCTGCAGACTGTCACCTGTTCAGCATAAGGGATATTAAAAGTTTGAAATAATCCCTCCAAATCCTTCCCACTGCTCTTTCAATAAAGGGAAACTTCCAAACTCCTTACTGTGGCCTATGAAGCAGGTCTCAGGATCAGGCCAGGCCATGCTCACATCTCTCCCCTCATGGCTCCTCATGCTTCAGCAGCACTGGTCTCCTGTCTGCTCCCAAGTCCTCCAAGACCTTACCTCCTCTGCAATACACCTGCCATCCCCCTACCCTGAGCTCACTGCCTGGTTCTCTGCACAGCTGATTTATTCTCATCCTTCAGGTCTCAGATCCAAAGTATCAGAGAGGTCTTCCTCACACCACCCTCCCCGGCACCATGTAAAGCAGCCCCTTCAAGGCACAACAAATCCACAGTATCTTGTTCTATGTATTTGTTTCCTTGCTAACTGGCCACCTTCTCACAGAGGCAGAGGGACCCTGCCTGCCTTGTTTACTCCTAGGTTCCCACTGTCTAGCAGATAGATACTTATGAATAAATGGATAGATCCATGCAGCCAGCATTGTGCTAGGGCCTGGAAGGATATTGATAAATCAGACCTAGTCTCTGACCCCCATGAACCACACAATCTAGTGGAGGAGATGGAAGTATGAACAAACAATTATGACACAGTGCAAGGTGTGTTGATAGAGGCAGGTGTGCAACTTCCCTGGGTCTTGAAGGATGATAGAAGCTTTCTCAGAAGGTGAGGAGGAGAATGCTGTTCCAGGCAGAGAATGTGGTACACATGAAAGCCAGGGAAGCATGCACAGGCAGGATGTAGTTGGCAAAGGCCAAAGTGGTTGATGAGATTATGCAGCAGCACCCAGCTGCTCGAGATGAGTCAAAGCCTTCCATGGAATTCACATATGCAGTACAAGGGCAATGCATGAGAGGAGCCTGGGAATCACACCCACCACATCAGGGGACTGGATGCCAGTGCCTAACAAATCAAGTGGCTTCAGATGTAAACATGACAGAGTGTCAAACCCAGAGGGCCCAGGCTATGTGCCCCTGCAACAGAAGAGCCATAAAACAAGACCCACGGGCCCTCTGCCCAGCGATGAGTTTGCACTTGGCAAACAGCAAGCTGGGTGGACCCGTGGGAGCTGGCCTGAAGTGAAACATGATTCAAGGTGTATCCTATTCACAATGCATGACTAGCATCAGAAGCCATGACTCCTTTTGCCAGCCTATTTTCCTCTTCCTGAAAATTCAAATACAGAACAAGGAAACATTACAGAGAGTTCCACATATGCATACAAGACCACAAAACTGCTTAAATCCATTATCATACAATGTACTTTCTTAAGAATCCTAGGAGCCCATGTGTAGTTTCTGACAACACAGAAGCAACCAAAGGGAAGAGATGCACAGGGCAAGGGACTGGGTGGGGTGGGGAATGCATGGAGCTTCCATAGCCTCTCCAGGGCTGCTACCCAGCAGCACTTCCAGGGGTTCACCAACCCGGAAGTTCTCCAAACCCCTTCCTTCATTTAGGGTTTCTTATAGAAGTTCCATTCCATAGACATGATTAATCCAATCAGTCCTTGGTGATCGAACTCAAGCTCCAGCCCCACTCTCCTCCCTGAGGTAGGAGTCAGGAGGATGGGGAGTGGAGCTGAAAGTTCTAACCCTCTAATCACAAGGTTGGTTTCTCTGGTAACCAGCCCATCCTGCAGGAGTCATCTCATTAGCATAAAGTTGAGTAAGGTTGAAAGGGGCTTATTATGAATAACAAAAGTTGCCCCTTTTCTGTGCTAGGAAACTGGAAGGAGACCAACTACGTATATTTTTTATTATAGTAGTCCCCACTTATCCTTGGGGGATACATTCCAAGACCCCCAGTGAAAGCCTGAAACAGTGGATGGTACCAAGCCCTATATATAGAATACAATGTTTCCTGTACATACAGACCTATGATGAACTTTAATTTACAAATTAGGCATGGCACAGTAAGAGATTAACAATAATTAGTAATAAAATAGAACAATTATAATAATACACTGTAGAAACATTATGCGAATGTGTTTTTTTTATTTTGTTTTTGTTCTTTTTGAGACAGGTTCTCACTCTGTCACCCAGGCTAGAGTGCAGTGGCACGATCTCGGCTCACTGCAACCTCCACCTTCCAGGCTCAAGTAATTCTCGTGCCTCATCCTCCTAAGTAGCTGGGATTATAGGTGTGCACTACCACGCCCAGCTAATTTTTGTATTTTGGGTAGAAGACAGGATTTCACCATGTTGGTCAGACTGATCTCAAACTCCTGGCCTCAAGTGATCCCCCCACCTCGGCCTCCCAAAGTGCTGGGATTATAGGCGTGAGCCACCATGCCTGGCCCTGTCTCTTTCAAAATACCTTTCTGGATGGTACCTTGGGTAACCGAACCCCAGGAAAGCAAAACCATGGGTAAGAGGGGGCTACTGCATATCATAGTATCACAGGTCTCAGAGGTAAACGTGCTGTCTGATGACATGCAGTATGTTCAGTGTCTTCCACATTGGTTCCTCCCACAGGGACACAGCATCTCCTAGGGAGCCAGGGCTCATCAGGGATATGGGGCTTAAGTGTACCAAGCTCCAGAAGCAACATGCCAGGGAGAAGACAGAGAGAGCCAGAATCCAAGACAAAATCCCAAGTGACATGTGAAAAATCAGGATAACATCTAAGCAGATGGTGGGAAGTAGATTTTTTTTTTTTAAAAAGGAGTCTCACTCTGCCGCCCAGGCTGGAGTGCAGCAGCGCAATCTCAGCTCACTGCAACCTCCGCCTCCCAGGTTCAAGCAAATTCTCCTGCCTCAGTCTCCCAAGTAGCTGGGACTACAGGCACCCGCCACCACGCCCGGCTAATTTTTTGTATTTTTAGTAGAGACAGGGTTTCACCGTGTTAGCCAAGATGGTCTCAATCTCCTGACCTCGTGATCCACCCGCGTTGGCCTCCCAAAGTGCTGGGATTACAGGCATGAACCGGGATATAGAATTTAAATCATGCTCCCCAACAATGAGAGGAGAGCTACAGCAGCTAGTCAAGGGCTTTACACAGCACGGACAACAGAGGAATCAACAATGTGCCATGGGGACTGTATGAGGGGCACCCAACCAGCCCAGGAAAGAAAGGAGCAGACACAGAGAAGGACATTGCTCTTATCACAAACAATACAATGACAGTTGTTACATGGAACCAAAGCACTTTTCATTCTCTCTGGACACTTAACATAGCTGGCATTTGACCCTAATGAGCAGGCTAGCTTCTGATACTGAGACACTGTCTCATCCCTGGCCATAAAGATAAGGCAGGGTATGTTGCTTAAGAAAAAATGCAGTCCATCCATAATTCATCCTTCCTTCACTCACAGACCTATATGTGTGCTGTCATCTTCCTATCTGGGACAGCGTCTGAGGTTGGGGCTCCTGCTCATTACAGGATTTAACCCTTCTCTTCGCTACCAGTGAGGGAGAAAATGATCCCACACCCCCTTAGCTGTAAATGCAGCAAGTGAGGAAGTAACAGCCATGTTTTAGAATGGCAAGGTATATGACATGCCACAGCCACATGAACTGCACCACACAAAGGCCAGTTTGGCACCTGGAAGTTGATTAGGGAGCAAGATCTGTATGTGTCCTAAAATTTAGAAAGTGAGTCACAATTGACCTTCATCATCTGGTATGTTCTGAGGCAAACAGTGATTTACATACTACGTTAACTCCTTTCATGTTTGGCAAAAGAAAATTCTAAGTAGGCAGCATCCACTGATTAAGGTGAGTCTGAAGCAAGTAAACCTTAATTTACTCTACCCACACTGAATTTCATTTCTAAACTTCTTTTCTCTCAATAAAAATGGTTAGGGTTGTAACTGACGTTTGGAGCAGGCTAACACAGCTTTGGATGCTGAAATGAACTAGGAACAGATCTGGAAGTCACCGCTATTCCCTGTTCCTCCAGGATATTCTGAGCCTTGGACACAGTTCGGCTAGAGCCGAGACCTGACTCCTCAGCAGCTGCCACTAGACAGGGGCCAGTATTTCTGCCAGAAGGCAAGACCTGGGGAAGGAGGCCTCAGCCAAGAACCCCACCACAACCACAGAACCTAACTCCTTTCCTACCTCTCCCTTCCCCAAGTGGCGAACAGATGACAAAGAAGTGTCACCATATCACAAGAAACTGGAGTCTTTTCCCCACAATTTACAGGCTTCCCATAAGCCATAGCTGCTCTTAAATGGTTATTTTAAGAAATACCTTTTGCTATCCCTAGGCTTAAGAGAAAGCCTCTTAAAAGGATATAAGAAGCCTCTTTGGTAGAGTGGAGCAAGAAGCCATTTGGAGCGTCCAGAAATAAAAAGGACAAAGACAGATATGAAGGAATTTGATGGCAGCGCTAACAACACCCCATATTAACCAATAACTACTTTCTTTCTAAAGGACAAAGGAGAGAGAGTACAGCTTTTATAGACAGACATGTTAAAACACGGGCTCTGCTGCATAAAGGCTGTGAGTCTTTTAACCTCTTTTAGCCTCAATTGTCTCATCTGTAAAATCAGTATAAAATCAATTTCATTGTTATGGGCAAATGTAAATAAGACAGAACTCAGATAAACACTGCAGGCTGAACCTAAACATTTAATTTAACTCCTTATTTAAACAAGAGAGAGATTTATTCTGAAAGACATAAACTCAAAAGGATACAATGTCATAGCCATAAGGGAAATGCTAGGGTGCAGTTCTGCAGCAAGCCTGCAAGGTCAGCCAGTCCAAAAGCTCTGGGAGAGACTTCATCAGTAATATGAAATTGACAGAATACCTGGTGCATCTGAACATCTTAACAGACTTATATAATTGGTGAAGACTTTGTTTAATTCAATAAGAACAGATAATGACAACTGGGGGAAAATAATAAAGCAGCACAACAAGCATTTTCTAGAGCTACAGATAAAATACAGGACTAGAAGAATTAAGCAGCTCCATCTGAGGAGGAAAAATGGGGTGGGGAGGTGGAAAGGTGGCTGTTTTAACAAATTACATACAATTATTTGAGTCTTTAAATTGTGTGGATATATAGTGGTGACAAAAATTAGAAGAAATAAAAAAGATTAAAAGAGATAATACATGTGGCATGGCAGGCACAGTGCCAAGATTAAATTAATGTGGAGTCTGTCTCCTCTTTAGTTACCATATATTGGGCAGATAACTGTTAGCTATTTGCTAAGGGTTTACCCAACATTATCTCACGTAATCCCCACACCAGTTAGGAATTATTCTCCCCCGTTACAGATGAGAAAACAGATTAGGCAATTTGCCTGAGGATGCACACCATTTTTCCTCCTGTTCTTCCACTTTCCTGAGACAGAAACCCATTTGGAGGGTTCTGAGGTTAGAGTTGACATGATATGACTTAACCTTTTAAAAGGATTACTCTGGCTGCTGCTTGGAAAATAGACTGCAGGGGATGCAGCAGTGACACAGGAAACCCGGCAAGAGATGAAGTGACTCAGACCATAATAAATTAGATGTTCTAATTCCTGATATACCTTGAGGACAAAGCCCGTAAGATTTACTGATAAACTGGACATAGGCATGAGAGAGCAGAGTCAAGCGTGCCTACACGGTTTTTGCCCCGAGTACCTAGAGAATGTGGAGGTCTGCAGAAGCAACAATGTAGGGTGTCCGGGGATGAAATCAGGAGATTGGTTTTGGAAACGTTCAGCTTAAGATGCCTACAGACACCGAGGAAGTTACGCTAAGTAGCCCTTTGGAAATAGGAGTCTGATATTTACAAAGTCTGGGATGGAGATGTCAAATACATCTTCATAAAGATGTATTTAAGCAATTGCATGAAGTGGCTTAAGAAGTGGTATTAAAACAGAAGAAGCCCCAGGACTCCCTGAAACATTCCACCATGCAGCCACTGGGGAGAAGAGGAATGGACAAAGGAGACAGGAGGAGCAGCCAGAAGTGAGAGTGGCACCCAGAAGCCAACCGAAGGGTTTCTGGATAGAGGGTTCAGTCAGGTGCACCAAATGCTGCTGAATAAGACCAGAGCACTTCTCTCTAAACTCACGCTAGTGGTGATCTCATCTGCTCACACAGCCTCACCTGTCCCTGTATTACCTCACCCTAGATGACTACAATAGCCTCCTAACCGGTTACCCTTCTCCGAGCAGCCCTCCCCATTCACTATGCACTGAAGATTCACCTATCTCAGTGGTCCTCAAACTCTATTAATCAGAATCACCCTGAGAACTAATCAAGCAAGAAGCCCAACCTCCTGTAAGTAGAGCACCTGACCTTTATGGCTGATCTAGTCATTCGGGTGATTCTGGATTCTGACCAAAGTTGAGGAACTGATGGAATGCAAACACAGCCCTGCACCAGGCACCCTTTTGCTTAGACAGCCTCAGGGGCTGGCCACCAGCCACAACAGTAGAAATCATGGTCTATCATCATATGGACTCAACCTACTTGGTCACAGCTTTAACTTTTACCATACATACCTTTTGGCAGACCTCTGCCCCATCCTAACCAGATGCCTTATCACTAGTGGACTGATCCCAATTGTTAGTTAATTGGCTGTCTGCACTGCTTTCCAGCTTTTATGCCCATGCCTACTGCTGTCCCTGCTAAATTCCCATCAAGCCAGCTCTTCCAGGTAATTGTACTTAATTCTGGCTACCTAAATGGGATCTCCCTGATTATCTTTTTCATCCTGAAGGACAGGGATGACAGCAGCTATGCACAACCATCTCCCTGACAACTGTGCCATGGGTCTGGGTCCCTGTGGGGTCCCCCATTCTGTAAGCACTGGATAAATGTTTACAGATTTATTGATAAAATAACCAATTTATTGTCCATGGGAAGCTAAAGCCTGGGAGATAGTGGGGACTGGAGTGAGGTTGCAGCAGGTTCCCCACAACAGCCTCAAAGTCTTCCTATCCTGAACACCCACCTCCCTCTCTATATTCTCACAATGGGTGGCACCCAAATGCTTCCCATCCCACCTTGGTGATGCCACCATGGTCACCAAGATAAAAACCTGGCAGTCAGCCTTGAACCTTCTTCCCTTTTGTTACTCACATTCAACTGGGCACCAGATCTGGTAAAATCTCCCTCCTCACCCTCTTTCAGATCTGTCCCCTCATCTTTACCCACCCTGCCATCATCTATCAGAATGGCTGCACTGGCTTCTAACCAGTTTCTCTGCCTCCAGCCTCACTGCTCCCCCATACCCCTCATCCTCCACACTGCCGCCAGGAGGGTTGGTCCATTTCACAAATTTTACCAAAGCTCCCCAGGGTTCACAACGCTTCACCAGCTTTCTATCACCCGGGCAACAGAGGGGTGCCTGGGGACCTGGAGAGGAAGTTAAGGACCCACAAGAGCAGTTAGGAGAGGGGCTCTGTAGTCAGACCTGCATGTAGATCCAAGTTCTTTGCTTCATGAGCTGTGCCCCTGACAAGCTCCTTAACATTACTGAACCTCATTTTACCTATTTATAAAATTCAGGTGAAAGGAGACACATTGTGGGATTGTAGAGATTCAAAACTGGGTGGGAGTTCACAACCCCAGCAGTGGTAATTCTCCTGGCTATATCTGGCTCCTGCCCTGAGCAACAGCCAAGCTATTGTCTCCAGTTTACTTCTGCTTTTGGGGCTTCTTTGGTGTTTTAGCTGAAGTCCTTCATTCCACCTGCTCGACTCCCACTCCTGTTTTGAGGCCAAATTCCATCATCATTATCTCCAAGGATCCTCTTCCATCCCCCAGATGGAAGTGACTGCTCCTGAATGGGTTTGTCCCCCCTCGCCACTCCCAGGACAGACCTTTCTAGGGCACTTTTGTCTGAGTGGTAAGGCCCTCACAGGCAGGGCCACGTCTCTGACCCCGGAGCTCAGCTCCCATTCTAAAAGGGAGAAAGTGAAAGGAAATAAAGAGGTCACTGGTCTACACTGGCGAGGCTCTCAGCATAGCAGTTGAAGTTGTCCCCACCTTCTGCCAGGGGCCACAAGCTGTACCTGTCCTCTACAGATCCTATACCATCCTGAGGTCACCACCCCCACAGGATCAGATCTGACAGTGGAGAGGAGAAGCCGCATACCTGGCCTGCGAAGACAGCTCCTCAGAGCAATGGCAGAGCCCACAGACACTGGCTTTATATCACAATGCTAAATTTCACTCAGGACAGAGGAGCTCAACACAGCAAGACATCCTGTCAGGACAAAGAGGAGCCATAGCAGGACAGAGGGGCCAGGCTGCTGAGAACATTGCTATCAGAGTTGCTGAATGCCTTTAGTGAATATCGGAGTCTAATAAAACTGAAGAGGCAGAGCTTTGTTTTCTTTTGTCAATGAATAGAAGCTTAAGTAGCCTAAAAGAAGCTGAAGAGGAGAAAATAGAAGAATGCCACTGAAGGTGAACAAGCACGCTTAACTGGTCCCCATCTAATCATACTATCAGTAACTCCTAAGAGCAAACATTTGTTTAAAGCTTTATAACGACAAAAATATTTGGCACATACAAGGTTCCTTGTTTCCACCTAAACATCCTAGATCAGGCTGTTCTGATTAGTCAGTTAAGCTCAGGTCAGTGGGGGCTGAGATCTGTCAGAACAGCCAAAAGGGCCCTGAATCTAGACGCAGGCTGGCAGTGCTGGGTGGCGGCAGGGGATGAATGCAATATTTCTTGCTTAGCATCTTTTTCCCGCTATACCAGGTTAGTGAGTTGTGTGCACTGGGCATTCCCAGCCACTCCTTGTCAGGCGAGTTCCAGGACATCCTTAAGAACATTTGTGCTGGAGCCTAGTTCTGCTGAACCCACTGGAAGGATTCCTTTTGCTTTCTGGTCCTTCCACACAGCCCAAGTCCTGTCACATGTCCCTGCTCCACCACTAGCCTCCTTTGGCATAGCCAAGCCCAGATGCTTCCACTTAAGCATTCCCAAAAAGCTCAAGCCCTTCTCACTAAACCACAGCCCTTTAAGCAAGGCTCCATGATCCCAAACAGCATTTCCAGCAACATATCATAACAGCAGGGCATTCAGTCACAAAGCTGAACACTGTCCTCTGAAGAAGGCAAAGAACAGCACCAGGCACTGAGACCTCACCTCTGGGCGCCCCGAGGCCAGACTCCCTCTGAGCCTAGCTGTTCCACAGTCTCAGGAGCGACATCCTCCTCCTACTGGAAATGGCAAGCTTCTTAAGAGAAACGCCACCCCAAAGACATGAGCATGAGACACCATGAGCCCAACCCACAAGGAGGAGCACAGGGTCTAGCCAGGACATGGGTGTGAGTCTGAGGTTCTGATGGCTCACACCCAGAAGCACATCTGACCTTCTGGGCTTTAGGAACACTGAGAAGCTGATGTCAAGTTTCCTTCACTGTGTTTGCTTGATGTTGTTGAATGCTTGCTTCACCCTCCTCTGACTCTTCTCACCTCCTATTTCTGCTCTTGATATTCTGCCTTTGTTCCCCTCTCTCCCCAAGCTGGTCCTTTTCCCAACTCAATCATTGATTAGGGTAAATGTGCCACAACAATCTTGGTGACCAAGGCCATGCCTTAATGCCAGGTCTGTCAAAGAACGGTATGAGGAGACATCAAAGGTCAAACAGTGTAGGTACTCCAACAAGGAGAGGGATTGGGGGTCGGGGGGAAGCGAGACAGGGATCTGTGCCTTTAGGAAGAATTGAGATGGAGAGCCAGAGAGCATCCAGGGAGCAAAGCATCACCAAACCCCATCAGTCTGCCCTTCAATACTGTAAGACAAGTATATCAGTGCCCTAATGGGGATGGGGCCCACCATAGCCACTTAGAGAACTTGTGGAGAGGAGGCTCTTTCCCTTCCTTCTGAACCACTCAGAAAGAGTGGGTCTAAGAAGTAAACGTAAATGATTTGAGGCTGAGATATGAAGAGCCAGGACTAGGAATAAATAACTCACATGTTCTAAGATTTGGCTGCCCGCCCTGGCCACACAGCCATTCACAATAGATCAAGATGA
This sequence comes from Rhinopithecus bieti, assembly GCF_001698545.2. NCBI lineage: Eukaryota > Metazoa > Chordata > Mammalia > Primates > Cercopithecidae > Rhinopithecus > Rhinopithecus bieti. The sequence continues at coordinate 283,620 of NW_016810227.1, read as the reverse complement.
TGGTGAATTACTTCATGCCTATACAATATCCACCTGTGTGTAAAAACTGCCTGCTCTGGAAGTTCACAGGTTTCCTGTCTCCTTTGAGAAGCTGCTGCCCCTGTGGGGAAAAAAAAAAAAGTGTCCTCATTTTTGTTTTCTCATTTAATCTTCAAGGGAGTCCTGTGAGGGATATAGTACAATTATCAGCCCTGTTTTACAAGGATGTAGCTCAGTGACCAGAGAGCAGGGGAAGAGTGACAGCAAATGAAGCTGATGCAGCTTGAGAAGGGTCTCTCACCTCTCACCCCTATAACATAGCCTGTAGCCATTAGGCAATTACAGCCACCGAGGGAGCCACCTAGAAGCCACCCACTCTTCCCAGCAATAACATAGGAGGAGGAGGCGGGGACCTGAAGGAAGGATCCTTCTCAGTGAGCTCAAGGATCTCTCTGGATTCCCCTCCCCAAGGGTAACCATGCTCTGCCGGCCTGCCCCTCTACCTGCCCACTTCAGGTCCCCACCTATCCCCTCCCTCCCCACACTTCCTTGACTCCACTTCCTTTTTCGCCATAGCCCTATTCTGGACAATGTGGAGGCTCTCTCCCTGGCTCTGTTCGTCGGAGCATAGAGTCCTCACCTCTCTCCAGCTGCCTCCCAGCTTACACTGAACCTGCTTCTCAGCTCATTCTGCCTCTCTGGTCACAACTTACCCTCATCCTCCCTCTGCCTGGGGTACCAGGTTCACATGTCTCTTCTTCCTTCTGCTCCCGGGATGCTAAACAACACATACTGCTACATCATGCATGATGTAGACATTCATGCGCCCGGGATCTCTAATCTCATGTTTCTTCCTGTCAAGACTCCCTCAGCAAACTACCATGCGTCTTTCTTTAATGAGAAACAAAACCTCTTGATTTCCCTTCTCTCATCTCTTACCCTCTCTTCATATGCTGTGGAAAAGCTGCCGCTCCTCCCTGTGACCCCTAATCTCCAATCATCACTGAGATCCAACCTCTCAATTATTCCCCCTCCAAACTGAATCTGCACTCTCCCTCTCCCGCTGCTTCCTCTGCTATCCTAGAACATGTCCTTTGACCCTGCACCCGACTGTTATTATTCCATGTTTCTCCTTTGCCTCAGAGCCCCACTGCCCACTTCCCATGCTCTCTGACACCCCCAGTGGTGGGACGTCACTCATCTGTGTGCACTCGTGCCATGCTCTCATCCAGCCAGTTGCTTGTGTTCCCATTTCCTTAAGAGGCAGTCTAGGGTGGGCTTAAAAGCCCAGGCTGGGGTTGGACTGCCTAGGTGACAGCCCTGATTCTGACACTATATGTCCCAGGGCAAGACACTTAACCTCTGTGCCTCAGCTTTGTCATCTTTAAGATGAGGATAATAATAAAACTGCCTCCCTGACAGGGTGGTTGTGAAGGTTAAATGTTAACAGAGTAAAGCACTTAGACTCGCCATCAGTCAGCGTTGCTCCAGTGCCTTCTTTGGCATCTCATCGGTGCTGATACTCTCCTCCTCTGGCATTTGGGAGGAGCGCTCTCCGGGTCCTTCCTTGAACTATGCAGCCTGGATTCACCTGTCATGCTTCCCCACCCTACTCCCCTCCCCTGTGAGCCACCAGGTCTCTGTGGTCTCCCACTGCAGGGATGCTCTTCTCCATCTCATCCTTTCCACTCCTACTGCCCAGACTGTGTTCAGGTATTCAGAACTAGGACACTGGAGGACCTCCTCTCACCTGAGTAACACCTGGCCTCTCCCACAGCAGTCCAAACGCATGAGCTGGCATCCAAATTGCAGCTGACCCCAAAATATCCTGGACTCATGATGGTAATTATAATGGCTACCATTTATTAAGCACTCACTTCTATACTGAGCTAAGTTCTTATATTTATCTCATATCTCAATATTTATAACTATTATTATCCAGATTCTACAGATAAGGAAACTGAAGCTTGGAGAGGTTAAGTGACTTGGCCAAATCACACATCCAGGAAGCAATAAAGATAAGATTTGAATTCAGGCAGTCCAACTCCAAGGTTATGTTCCTAACCACTACGCTTGATGCACTTCCTCACTGAGCCTGACCTGCTCCTGGGTTCCTGATACCCCAGCCGCAAGAGAGCGTTCTTATGCCACTGTGCCTTTTTCATGCTGTTTCCTCAACTAAAGGCCCCTTCCCCAATCTCTGTCCATCAAAACTAATTTTTCAATGCTCAGGCAAGTTTTCTCTGTGACAGCATCCCCACCCTTGCCTGTTCAAATGAATCTTGGCTGAGACATGGGCTCCCACGTCCATTTAGTTTCTACTTCATGTTGTCACGGGGAAGATCCAATGGGAGGATACTGACTCCCTCTCTTTCCAGGATTTCCTCCCCGGGGAAACAAGTCAGTATCTGATGGTAGAAATCAAAGAAGGAACTGAGCATGTGCAGCTCAGCCCATTCTCCCCTCTCCCTAGAGCCACCTTGGTAAAGGAAGTGGCCTGTGCCAGAAAGAGCCTATGAGGTCCCATCAGGGCCTGTAGTGATGCACCTACAATGGACATGGTACCTTCTATTTGAGAGCATGGCTCCCCAGCAACCTGTGGATGATGCTGTAATTCACTTTCCCAGGTGGGGTAATGCCAGGAAGGCGGTCTGGGAAAGTAGGCATTTGTGTTGTGGCCACTGCACAATGCCTGCCAGAATAAATTAAATTGGTGTCTAGCTTATGGACTAGCCTTGTCAGGTTGGTCAGTGTGAATTAAGCTCTGGGCAACAAACCCCTCCCAGAGAATGGATAAGGGTGTGTGACCTGTGGTAGTCCTTACCTCCATTCTCTCCCCTGTCCCCACCACACCTGCCCCCACAGCAGACAGAGAGCCTCACACTCCTGACAGGACCCTGTTGGCAATGTGCCTCCTCAGCCCCAGAACTCACTCTTCGAGGGAAGCTACCCTCATTTTCCTTCTCACAGCAAAGAACACACAGGCATACACACAATTTACCTCTAGGGAGGAACAAATGGACATGAAGTCATTTCATTGCCTCAACCGGATCATAAACAGATTCAGAGAAATGCTTCAAATGCAACCTCAAATCGAATATATCCAAAAAGCTTCATCTCAAAAATTGCCCCCCTAAAAAATAATACAAGCAAGAGGTTGTTAAGCAAATGATAGGTGAGAGGATTCATTTTACTATTTCTATTTCTGTGTACATTTGAATTCTTTTTATAGTAACAGGTTAACACAAGAAACCAAACCACCACCTGGGGATGTGGACTTTTCAGGGCAGGGGGCACAGAATTCTACCTGCCCTTCCAGCAGAACTGAGATTTGAACCTAAGTTCCTGATGACTCATTTGGTGCTCTTTCTACTGTGCCATTCAAACTCCCTGAATAGGTCCGAACATTCCACCAAACTCTCCTTACCTCTCACCTCACCACAGTTTAGAACCTCATCATCTCTCAGCTAGATTGCAAAAGCTGCTTCCTCTGGGCTTTCTACCTCTAGGCAACTCCCCTGCAATCTTTCTTTCTTTCCCTGTGCAGGCAGGACGTGTTCCATGGTGCTCATGACATGCTCCTCTGCTCCCAAACATTCCTCGGCTCCCCAGTGCTTTCAGGAGAGAAGCTGCATTTTGCAGCTCTGCCAAAGTCCTCTAATACAGTTAACCTTCCCTGCTACACTCCTCACCACTCTGAGTTCCAGCTTCACTGGACCACCTCTTACCCTCAAATACAGAAATACTCCATTTTCTGTACTTCCTCTATGTGGGTGCTTTTCTCCATCTCTACTTTCAAATCCCACCCAAGCTACAGCCTTATCCAAATGACCACTGCCAGAAAGCCTTTCCTAACACCATTACCCCATCATCCCTGAAGGCGCTGGATGCCTCAGCTCTGCTCCTGTCATATCCGGTATGCACAAGCAAGAGGTTGTTAAGCAAGTGATAGGTACAAGCCTATCTATAAACAAGCCATTATTTATAAAGATGATAATAATTTGTATTATTTCTCAATGTGTCTGCCTCCCTGTCTAGATTAACTCCTAGGGAGCAAGGAGTATGCTCCATTTACCTTTCTATCCTCAGAGCCCAGCAAAGAACCTGACACAGGACTTTCAGTAAATGTTTGTTGATACAAAATGTTAAGTGTTTGTGTATCTGAGTGGAAAGTGAAGGGAGGCTGGGCATGTAACCTTGGCCAGCATTCTGAAATAAGGATTGGGGGCAATCCATGACAGCCTCTCCCATCGTACTTTCTCCATACCTGGGGCCCTTCTCTCTTATAGCCAGATATTCAGAGGTGAAAGCGTCTCTACCATAACGGGAACTTACGCTTGGGCTTGGCATGAGCGAGAGACATAATTGATGGATGCAATTGTATTCCTGAAGGACCAATGAGAAAAAAGGATGACATTTCCCCTAACAGATGATAAAACCAAGCATTTCTCCCCACTCCATTATTTTAGAATGCTAAGCAACAAGATTAAAAAAAACAAAAAACAAAAAAACAGATATGAATTGGTAAGTTTTCTCTATTAGCTGCAGCATGCATAACTTTTTGCCTATAGCCAACTCCCTCCTACGAGCCTCCCTGGCTGCCTGCTGAGGGATAGGCCCCAGAATTTGGCAGGCTGGAGGCAAACACTAATTGAATTAATCAAAATGTATTCGGTAATTTGAGCCTTCATTTCAACATTTGTTGAACGGTTTAATTTTGATTCATTGCAAGGCTTTTCCTCTTGCAATAAAAAAAATTTAAGCCAGTAGAAGACCAAAGAATTTCTTTAAAGACAGGCTTGTGTGCACCGCCAACAACAGCTTGGCCCCTGCCTCCATCAGAGGAGAAGGAGGCTTCCCCCGAAGGCCTGGACTGGAGGGTATTAGCAGCTCTGTCTTCACTGGAGTTCCAAGGGCCACACGGGAGCCAGATGAAGACACTGCACAGAAACTACTACTGCCAGAGAGCCTGACTGCAAGTAAACAGCTCAGCCTGGAGCTAAGCCTTTGGACAAGGCTTCCTCCACTAGCTAGCTGGGTCCACCACCCTCTCCTGGTCCCAAGGTTGGCAGGATCAGTAGTAAGTATCTCTCCATCCTTCACCATGACACTGAGCCTTGTTCAATGAATATTTTGGAAACACCCTGTTATGAGCTGAATTGTACCCACACACTCAAAATTCTTATGTTGAAGTCCTAACCCCCGGTACCTGAGAATGTGACTATATTTGGAAATAAGGTCTTGAGAGAGGTAATTACATTCCAGTGAGATAATTAGGGTGGGCCCTAATCCAATAGGTGGTGTACTTAAAAGCAGAGCAGATTACGACACATGGGTACAGAGGAAAGACCATGTGAAGACAAAGGGAGAAGACAGCCATCTAAAAGTCAAGGAGAGGCTGGGCATGGTGGCTCATGCCTATAATCCCAGCACTTTGGGAGGCCGAGGTGAGTGGATCACCTGAGGCCAGGAGTTCAAGACCAGCCTCGCCAACATGGTGAAACCCCATCTCTACTAAAAACACACACACAAAAATTAGTTGAGCGTGGTGGTACATGCCTGTAACCCCAGCTCCTCAGGAGGTTGAGGCAGGAGATTCACTTGCACCCAGGAGGTGGAGGTTGCTGTGAGCCAAGATCGTGCCACTGCACTCCAGCATGGGCAACAGAGTGAGACTCTGTCTCAAAAAATAAATAAATTAATTAATTAATTAAAAATAAATAAAAGTAAAGGAGAGGCCCCAGAAGAAACCAATTCTGCCAACACCCTGATCTTAGACTTCTGGCCTCCATAATTGTGAGAAAATAAATTTCTGTTGTGTAAGCTCCCCAGTCTAGCACCTTGTTATGGCAGCCCAAGCAAACTGATACACACCCCCATTTGATCCTGCACACGCAGCTGGGAAAGTTATGGGAAGAAGGCAGCCTCCTCTCCCAGGCTGTCGGCCTCTATCCTGACCCACTGGTGTTCCCCTTCCCTCTTAATCCAGGGGAGACTTTGCTTCACATCCTCAGACCTTAAACCACATCCAGGCAAGCACAGTTCCCAATATTCCTGTATCTGTATTCTTTGTAAGTCAGCTCTAAGTCGAATCATACCTCTGGACCAAGACCATTTAGTGAGGCCAGTCTTTAGGATGCTACAAAGAGGAAACCCTAAGATCCTGCAGCCTGACCAGATGTCAAGCTGCATTCAAGGACCAAGAGCCCCAGGCCCAGCTCTCTTCAACTCAGTTCAAAAGCTCCAGCATGTGGGGAGGCAGGGGAAGGGTTGGTCTCTAACCTCAGCTTGCCAGTCACAAGGTATTTGCCACTTGGATCACTTCCCTCCCCTAAGAATTCAGAAGCCAGAAAGTGGTTTAGGGACTTTCCCAAGAAAAGTGCTCCAGGAATCCCCCACTTGCACAAGTGTTCTGCAGGCCAAAGACTGGCCTGCTGGAGAATGACACTGCACTAGGTAGCCCCTTCCCTGCAGGCTCAATTGGTCTTGCTCCTGGAAGTTTGTTAGCTGGACTCCAGGGGAGTGGGAAGGTCTAACAGTCTCCTGGGACCTCTCTCCCATCTTTCTCAGCTCTTCCTTTCCATAAAGCAGGGTCTTTATTCCCCTATAGAAGATACCCAAAGAGTTCCTCAGAATGAAAGGAAGAAGTGAAAAGCACAGAGGTCTATGTGACTCAAAAGGGCCACGGAAGGGACAGTATAGATGCCAGGTCCCCATATAGGGGGATACTCCCCAGCTCCATGCCTTCTGAGGCTCCTTTTTTCCCAAGTGAGGAGGGGCTTCTTTCCCTGAAGAAAGAGAGGCACAGCATGCAGCAGAAAGAGCCTAAGCTTTGTCTTAGTCTGTCCAGGCTGCTTTAACAAAATTACCATAAATTGGGTAGGTAGCTCACAAACAATGGAAATGTATTTCTCATAGCTGTGGAGGCTGGGAAGCCCAGGAACAAGGCACCAGCAGAGTCAGTGTCTGCAGCAGGACTGTTTCCTGGTTCACAGATGGTGCCTCCCAGCTATGTCCTCACATGGTGGAAGAAACTAGCTAGTTCTCTGGGGCCTCTTTATAAGGGAATCGATCTCAAGCATGAGGGCTCCACTCTCATGACCTAATCACCTCCCAAGGCCCCACCTCCTAATACCATCACTTTGGGGATTATAATTTCAACATATGAATTTTTAGGAGACATAAACATTCAGACCATAGCAAAGTCAGACAGACTTGGGTTTAAATCCTTGCTCCACTACTTATGAGCTGGATTCATTTTTTACCTTAGGTAATATGGACATTAACCTCTCAGGTTACTATGTAATGGATATAATACCTGCCTCACACAGGGTTAGTCAGAGGGTTAAGAAAGAGGACAGAATAGGCCGGGCGTGGTGGCTCAAGCCTGTAATCCCAGCACTTTGGGAGGCCAAGACGGGTGGATCATGAGGTCAGGAGATCGAGACCATCCTGGCTAACATGGTGAAACCCCGTCTGTACTAAAAAAAAAAATACAAAAAACTAGCCGGGCGAGGTGGTGGGCGCCTGTAGTCCCAGCTACTCAGGAGGCTGAGGCAGGAGAATGGCGTAAACCTGGGAGGCGGAGCTTGCAGTGAGCCGAGATCCAGCCACTGCACTCCAGTCTGGGTGACAGAGGGAGACTCTGTCTCAAAAAAAAAAAAAAAAAGGAAGAAAGAGGACAGAATAAACTACCCACCTCAGTGCCTGGCCCGGTAAGTATGTAACAATCTGCCTCTCCTCATCAGAGAACATGTTCCCAACTGCACTATTCCAGAAGATGGCTTTGGCTAAGACCCTTCATCGGGGCCTAAATGTTGGGATCAGGGAAAAACAACAACAACCACGATGTTGAATTCCTTTGAGAAGTTGCCAAATCTCTCGCAGATAGCCCCCAAAGTGGCAGACCCTGGGATACAGCAGCTCAAACAGCCCAACATGCTCCAGGTTTTCTGTATCTCTCTAGTCGTACCTGACAAAACAGAGCAAGGCTAGGGCCACACGGCCTTCCAGAGCTGAAGGTATCCTAGGGATCATACGCTCACTCTTACAGCCCCTCGGTGCCTTCCTCAGTCATTCCACCAGGGTTACAAGGTGACCTGCTTAGGGACAGTGAACAGGCCGAGTTATGAGGCTCAGGGGCCATCCCGGGGCAGGTACCTGACAGAGAAGACACCGCTGGGGAAATGGATTTGGGAGGCCTCAAACACATAGGCTAAAGCTGAACTGGGCTCTGTAGAGTTAGGGAGGGGAAGGGCCAAGTCTTGACCATGTTCATGGCTGGCTGGCTTCAGCCTTGGCGTAGCAGGTCCCTGGCTCCATGCACTGGCATCCAGAGAGTCCACAGTAACCCTAGAGATGGCCTTGAGAGAAGATGGCTGAGCTGTACTGGTATATGAAAAAGGCCTTCTGGTTATTCTCAGTGGACCACACTCTTAGGGGACACCTATAGCCAGACAGGCAATCACTCCAGGAGTTACTGAGGGAAGGTTTCCATGTGTAACAGTGATGTAATGAGATGCATTTTTCATGGAACTGATAAGATCTGTCTCATTAACTCCATTTCCCATTCAGCTGTCACTTGGCTTATTTAAAATTCTCTTTTAAATATAAATCATAACAAATTTATGACCCTGGAACAGCCTTTAACGGGTTCTCAAAGTGCTCCTTATTAAGTGGTAGGACAAGGAGGTAGAGCTTCCTCCCACATCAAGTCTCCTGTTAACTTGAGATCCTGAGTCACTGCAGCCCAGATGCTCCCCCAACTTCTTCCTCTGAATATTTCCTCTGTCTTCTCAGTGGTTACTACTGCCTCCCAGGTGGTCTCAACTTTTCTCTCCAGGCTGGCGAAAAGCCTCCCATTAGGAAGTCTGAAGGACCCTGGGTCCATCCTGAGGACAGAAGCAAGGTGTGGCCACCAGGGCTAGATCTGAGTTCTAAGCTCCAGGAGGAAGGTTAAACTGGATGGAGAATTGGGCCCTGGGCAGATCTGCTCACCAATAAAGACTGGCTGACTCTACTAGATATACACATAAGAATGAACCCCAACTTGAGCAGGCAGTCCCCACCAACACCCACCTGCTCAGAGCTTGAACATGTTATCTGTGAAAACAATGCTGTCCTTTCATGCAGGTATCCCAGCACCCACTCCACAACCCTGCATGGGCAGGCTCTCAGCAAACGCTTACTGAATTGTATCAGTCCCTCCTCTCAACCCCTACAGCCCTACCTGGGTTACTGCCCATGTTTCTCTGACTCTTACCCTCATCCCACCCTTCCAATCCACTTCGAGTACCACTCTTGCTAAATATCTCTTAGGGCTGACACCTTGGTATCCTAAACAGGTAAGGTTGGTTGTAGGTAACTTGTTACTAATGATAGAAGCTTTTTGTATAAATTGGAGAAGATTCAGGCTTATCTTGCCCCATTCTAATATACTTTATTGATGGGATGAGAAAATATTGGAATTTAGCCAGCAATTCAGAAATTGCCTATAGCAGTTTGGGAGAAACAGTTTCTATTATAATGTGAAAACTGCATTTAGGAAGTTAGAGATTAACTTCCTAAATATACATGTGTATGTATACACATATATGTATTGGAACTGAGATATGCTTTGTGACAATCTGGCCATGTCCACCAAGTACCCTCTCAAAGGTTACTGTGGTTTGCCATGTGCCATCTGACCATCTTCCTGCCTCAGTACGGTAAGAACAGGCCTTCACTGTAAATTTAAGACTGGATAATCTAGACTCTAAACATAGTGGCAAGATTAAGTGGAAAGAACAGAGTTTGGGGTCAGGCAGCCTGGACATCAATCTTATTTTGGCCACTCACCAGCTAGGGAACCTTGAGATGATCAGATATCTTCTTGGAGCCCATTTCCTCCTCAGTTAAAGCCCTGAAAGGCTGCTTTGAAATTTAAGTGAGCACAGACTCTGTGCTCAATGGCTGATGCATGATGGGTACTTCATAGATGGTAATTTCCAATTCCTGATGCCCTATTTAACCTCATTTACTCCTCAGTTCCAGCCAAATCATGCCTCCAGCTGTTTTCCACAGGTGCCCCTTAATTGGTGTTACTCATGCCTTCCTTTGTGCACTGCTGTTCCCTCTGCCAGCAATTCCCTTCAGCCCCATAGAAAAGCGTGTCTCCAGTCCCTATCTTTCCTTCAGGACACACCTTAAATGCCACCTCCTCAGCAAGCCAGGCCACCCAACATCTTTCTCTGAATATTAACTGTATCTTCTCAGCAGTTACTACTATCTGTTTGAGTAAGGGGGTACATTTCTTAAGTTCCATTAAGTCAGGGGACATGTCTGTTCATCTTGTGGTCCCATCATCACTATTCTCAGCATAGAGGACAGTTCAAAAATTATTTAGGGACTGAAATAATAAATACTGTCATAAGCCTACTGATTCCACAGTACTTGAGAAGTATGCTCTACCTCTGCTGCTAAAAGATAGGTTTCCCCAGATCCAATGGGCCAGTTCTGACCTTGGGGTTCCATGGCCACTCTTCCTACCATTCTGGCCAGACTCCCTCCTTGCCACCCAGACCAAGACATGCCGCTCAGGCATCCACGTTGCCTAACCACAGCAACTCTCTCCTCCCATACACCACACCCCACCCAAAACCTCAGCCTACTTGAATGAGGCCCTGGTACCCACATCCTTTCCTTGCCTCCCCTCCCAGGGATGGAACCTTGCTCACTCTATGGCCCAAGCTGCAGACAGTCAGATTTCCCAGGGCAAGGTAGGTATAGAAGGGAGTGATTCAGGAGGACATTCTTGTGACCAGTGTCCTCCTGGATCACTCCTTTCTATACCTGCTATGCCCTCCAGGATGCTGTGAACCCAGCTGTTTCACACCACATGCCCTGGTTCTCCAGGTCTCAGGATGGTGTGTTCTCAAAATCTTCAAGGGATGGTAAGTGAGTCTACAACAGCTCTCAGGCCACAGTCAGGTGGCTGGGCCAAGGTAGGCATCAGCAAAGAATATACACAGTCCAGTCACTTCTTGGGATCATAGTCTCATTTTCAGCCCACAAAGACATTTGCTCAGAGCCTTTCCCTTCTCCCAGCCCTTGTCACTAAGTGGGATGTTCAGCCTGTGACTTGGGATAGAGAAGCTTCTGCACAGCTTTAAGGCTGCTCTTTCCCAGCCTCCCACCCTCACTCCAGCCTACATCTGCTGCAAGTCATTTCTGCTCAGAAGCCACCAATTATTCCCCACTGCTGACAGGGTAAAGTCCAGCTTCTTAGTTTGGCATTCAAGTTCCTTTTCCCTTAGAGTCCCAACTTCTTTCTTTGACTTTTAACAATGGGAAGAATCTAGTTGAGCGGGTTTCCTTATGATTTCTTGATCCCACTTCACTCACTTGTGCTTCTATGCCTTTTACTTACTTGACTGACCAGGGATCCCCAGAGAGCCTTTTCTCCCAGCTTCCCAGGATCCCACCCCAGTTGGTTGATCCACAAAGCCTTCCCTTTGCCAAAATTTTACAGCACTTTAATTAGACCTATAATCTTTCAGTACACCCTCCTCCCTGTTATTTCATAAACTCCTCTCTAGTCAATACTGCTTGAACAATACCCTTTGCAGGTAGACTCCAATATCTGCTCTAAAACAGCTGTTTGGCCCTAGAGACAAGCTTGAGTTCTTTAAAATTTCTTATATTATGTCAAAGTAGAATCTGCCCTGTCTTTAGTTTTCTTTGCCATCACTACCATAGGCCTTCATCTCTGCCCTCTGAGCAACACAGAACACGCTGCCCCTCTTGCCCACCTGAAAATAGCAGTCATTCCCCTATATCTTCCTGACTGTCCTTGGGCCCCTCCAAAGCTTGTAAGACAGGGATACCGGCTTTACACACTCCAAGTGTGGCCAGTCTCAGCCAATGCAAGGAAAAGATACTCTACCAAGGTCTAAACCCAGGACTTCAATTAATGTGGCCAGGCTAAGCCAACATATTGGGCTTTTCCACATAGATAGACAGGACACTCACAGAATTGATTTTCAGGGCCTAAGGGCAGGACTTTGCACTTAACCCTGCCACGTCTCATCCAGCTGGTTTGAGCTCTGCGCTGTTTGCTTCTTTTGTCCTGTACGTGGGTGACCAGGCACCTGAATCCAGGCTGTTTTCTACCTTATATACTTCTGCCTCCTGACTGTCTGCTCACCACCACCATGGCTGCCCTTTCTGTGTCATGCCTGGAAGCCCAGAGCGTGCAACTTCCCACCTGAAATTTCAGGATAAGTCCACTGAATGATCTAAATATCTCTTGACAAACGATTTCTCTCAGGCTTCCTGAGAAGGGAATAATAGCATTTACTAACTACCTATGATGTGCCAAGCACTGGAGTCAACATTTCATCTCATCTAATTTTCACAACCACCAAATGAATTGGCCTATTATTGTTCCCATTAAACAGATGAGGAATATAAACCTCAAAGAGGTAAGGAGACTTGCTCAAAGGAGCAACAGCAAATTTGTGTAGAGCTGAGATTTTAATGGAAGACTATAACCCTCCACTCTAGAGCTACCAGGGTCCTCAGGAGTTAGGGAGGCCAAGTCCTCATGTTGGAGAAAACCTGCTGCCTGCCATGATAGAATGAGGGGGCGGGGCAGGCAAGAGGAGTCAGTTTCCTCATCTCCAGAAGCAGGACAATAATCCCTGCCAGGGGCATTGTGCCGCACCAGTGAGTAGGCACAGTGAAAACCCAGACAGACACACAAGGCTGTTGTTGCTACCAGGTGAGCACATGCATCCAAGAACCAGATGTCTTGGCTGGTTGGTCGCAGGAAAAGCTTATGTAATAAAACTTTTTCATGACATCCAGTCAAGGTCAGATGTCAGAGTCAAGAACTATTCCTCTGCCTTGGTGAAATGTTGAATTAGAAGAATCTGCTATTCCTATCCCAAATCAATTTCCACCCCCTCAGGCCAATCCACTCTCCCACCCCACCCCTTCCCTTTTCTGCCCCCATTGCTCATAGAATTCAGAGTTTTGAATACTGAATTTGAAACCACACATCCCAATGTGCCTGATCCTGATCTTCCCCAGGCCCCATCCAGTTTAGCATTTATGTGGCTCCTTTCACTTTCAAAAGTGTTCAGTTTGGACAATAAATTACATTAAATCTAATACCTTCAAAAGTGTCTTTACTTCTCTGGCACCTGTTTCCCATAAAATGGGAATAACACTACCCTCACCTCAGGAAACAAGCCATTTGTCAAACCCATCAAAGTTGCAAGTTCTGCTCTACCCTTTTCCGTGGAAGAAACTTTCTGTGGGGCCAGTCTACACCTCCACTGCATCCCTGAAGCAGTCCAACATTGAACTAGTTATTCATGCAAAAACGTCTTTGATTTGGAGGGAACATGGACTTGCGTGTTGGGAGAAGGAAACTGTTGACCCTGAAGATAGAGGCTTTCTTGCCTAAGCAGGCAAGAAAGAGGTAACCCATTTTTGGTCTTCCTAAGCTTAAGCTGTGGCTCTACCCACTCTCTGTCCCCCTTGTCCCTATAACAAACCTCTTGATTCCTACACAACTCACACACATACACGCGCACGCACACACACACACACACACAGTTGTCAACCAAGTAGTTCCTTTTGGCAGAGTTCTCTGAACCTTTCACCAGAAGCAACTTGGAGAAGTTTGCTAAGAAGGCCTCTTGGGATAACCAGTGCAGTCACAGGAGTGGCCCTCCAGGTCAGACTGAGAGGCCCAGTTGCATGTGATGGCTGCATTTCAACCATGCACACAAGTCACTGTGGAAGTGTAACTTTACCCTGGAGAGCAGGGGCAAGAGTATCCCCACTAAATATGCCTCATTGGCATCCCTAAGCAGGCAGAGAAATCCTGAGATCTGGATCATCTCCTTCCCTATTCCCAGGAGGAAAGAGACATACCCAAAGCAGAGCCACCTAGGAACACCACAGTGGCCATAGGCCAGGGAAGAGGCAATGTAGGATCTAGTCCCCATAGCCTCCCTTGGGCTAACAAATCCCTTCCTGGAGATGCATTAGTGGTTCCTCCACCCACCTACTTCCTAAGAAATGGGAAGCACAAATCTAAGTCTGTAATCTGTGCAATTTGTGGAGTCCCTGACACTTTACCATGGGTGAGCAGGCTCGTGCACATATTTTGGCCTTAATATGAAAAACAGAAACAAAAAACCTTCAGAACAAGATGAGATATAAACTGGCAAGACCCCACTACAAAGCTCAAAAGAAAAGGGGAGGATTGACAAGTTTTCCTTCAACATTGGCTCCCAGTATCCTTTGTGTATACGTTTTTATTTGGCAACTAACACATCTCAGACAATAATCCAAATGTTTCACATTCATTAACCCAGCTCTTCCTCAAGAAATAGAAGTGACCACTGTGTCAGCATCCACGGCAAAGACAAGACTCCATCCTGGGAGGCTGGAGGCTGAGGAGCCTGGCTGGGCAGAGAGGTGTGGAAGGGAGGAGTGAGGAGGATTGAGGAACTCCAGCCTCAGGGCCACTGAGTCTCCCCATAGCAGTACAGATTCTAGATAAGATCCTCACTCCTCATCTGACAGCTGTAGCCCTCATCCAGCCACCTGAGTCCCTGATCCTGACTCTACACTGGCCCCTGCTTGGATGAGGTCCTCATGGCTGGCTGCCTTCCCTAGCTAGCTGTTCCCTGCACCCAATCCCCACTCCAACACTGTAAGAGGCAACTTTTCATGAACTGGCTGGATATGTCCCTGAAGTTTGGGTAGAGGAGGTGTTTGGGCCTTGGAATACAACTTTCCATGGAATTGATAAATTGATTGGTGGTTACATTCCCAGAAGAAAATAAATACACATGTGCCCACATTGAGCATAATAAGTATAAGAGCGCTGATACCCTAAAAGTACTTCATACCTCCCATCAGTCCCACATACAGCTAGGTCACAGGGCAAAAAGGAGGCCTCATGAGCCTTCAGGCCCCCATGACATTGGCAACCAGCAGACATTTCCCATCTGGGTGCTCGACCTATAAGACTCCAGCCTTAGCTGTTCTGCAGGCTGAATTCACCCCAAACCTGGTCTCATTCCCATTTTTCATTGCCTAATGGAATCTCCATCTCGACCTTCTGGCAGCTCTCCTCTGTCTAAACTCATGCACTACAGAAGATAGAAGCCCAGGCCATAACACCAGGAGGCCTGAGTTCTACCACCAGCAGCTAAGTGATCTTCAGTAGGTTTCTTTGGGCTTTACCATTCTTTCATGAGTAAACATATAAAGGGCAAGTAAGAAACTACCCGAGACTCCCTTCTGATTCCAAAAGAATCAACCACTTTCACTTCCCTTCCCCCTTCCATGAAGTGCCTCCATGCTTTCATGCTATTAACAGTTGCCTCATTCTTCTCCCAGCAAACTAACACACAATGTCAGTATCCAGTTTGACTCTTTTCTTTCTCCCTCAAACACAATCAGTCACCAAATCCTCCCAGATTTCTTGGCATGCTCACTCGCCTCTGCTCCCTTCTCTCTATTCCTACTGCCATTGCTTTGATTTAGGTCCTGAGCTACCTCAATGGGTTATTCTAACAGCCTATGCTCATAAGAAGTTCCTCCCTGTCCCTCCAACCTGCCCTTCCCAGCCAGAATCATCCTGAACGAACAGTTTTACCATGTCTTTTCCATACTTGAGTATGGAACCTTCAATGTCATCAGAATAAAATTTAAATTATATAGCTCCAATTTTCAGGGCCTTCCATGATCTCTTCCCAGCCTGAGATTCCATCCTCACCTCTCCCAGTGTCCACCCAACCCCCTGACTCTAGCCATGTGGGCTCACTCTTCAGTGGGCCTGTCCTTCCTCCCAGTCTTTCAGTTTCTGCTCCTGCTCCTTCTCTCATCTACCACACGAAATAACCAGCCCCTTTCCCTCTTTACTGAGGTAAACATTGCAAAGCCAGCCAGCTTAAGGCCCATATCTACCACAGACTCTTCCTGAACATCTGCTAACTGTGAGGCCACACACAACAGCTGATAGAGCCCTAAAGCAGCTCAGAGTTTGGAGGGGTATGGACAGAGACATACACATAAAGTGATGAAATAGCATCGCAGAACTTTATTTGATGTGATATGTATGTAACAGAAGAGTAAAAACGACTTAGGGGCAAGGGGGTTTCAAGAATTTGATCTATATCCTGAAGGATTAATAATCTTGTAGAACAGAGACAAAAGGGCTTTCTGGGAAGATAAAAATAGTGTATGCAAAGGCAGATAGGCACAAAACAATAGAAATTATTCAGCTTCTCAGTTTGGGGAACAGTAGAGATGCAGCTGGAGAGCTAAAGTAGGGCCCACCACTAAAGAGACTTGAATGCCATACAAGGATGGTATATTTTATCCTATCAGAGAGACAGTCCTATACACTTCTGTGTCTAGGCCTCCCATCTACAGGTATGTTAGGGGTCATGATTACTATGCAACATAGAATAGGGTGATTAAAAGCATCATGCACAATGAATGCTCAGCTTTCAGTGTGCATGAATGTGTACATATGAACAGGACAGAGAGAGGAAATGAAAGTAAGAATTACAAGGGAGAACCACGCCAAGGACCATAAGGCAAACAGAAATCATACATTTGCTGAAGACAAAGCTCAGAATCAGCAGTCCCCTGGAACTTGAGGCGCTAAGGAGATCTGGACCTAAAGTTAAACAGATTGTTCTAGGACAGCGTCTTTTAGAGGATTATTTACCAGATGAGTGAGAGATAAGAATGAAGCTTGTGAAGATCCACAAAGTCAAACAAGACTTGACTTTAAGGGTATATAAAGGATAAAGCCCACCTTCCCCAGAACTACACATAGATTCCATGAAGACAGAGACACATAGGTGCCATCAAGCATTGGAACCAAAGAATGATACTAAGAAACATAAAGTTCAAGAGAAGTGGAGCTCCTCTGAAGAAGAAGGAAGCAGGAAAAATAGTGACTCGGGAATAAACAAAGCTGCCAAAAGTTTCAGCCTAGTTGTGCCCACACCAAATGGGGACTGAATGTCACATCTTGAATGGGGATGAACAGGCTGTAGAATGGAATAAATGTTTAAATACCTTATCAGTTGTGTTTATATTAGTACTTCCTTCTTATATTTTGCATTAGGATATCCACCAGAGGATTTCAAACAGGACAGCATCATGAACAGATTTGGATTTCAGGGGAAAAAAAAAAAAAAAAAAGATCTTAGGGCCAAGTAAAAAACCACTTCCAAACTGAAAGATTCTCCCTGGGATCTGAAAGCTTGAAGAGATAAGTAACTCCTCCCTTCTCAGGCCCAGTCCCAAGGCGCAAGGCCTACTTGTGCTAGCAGCCTGTGTCAGCAAGACAGCAGAAGCAGGAAGAGAGCCAGCCGGAAGACACCTACCCTGCCTGGAAGACACATATCCCCTGAAGATCAAGAGGTGGGCCATCTGGGTACCGCCTAGCAGCTACCGCAGACTGAGACACTTCTTGTCTACAGGAGACTATAAAACCCCTACCCCATCCTCATTTGGTGCTGATGCCATTTTAGGCCTCAGCCTGCCTGCACCCAGGCACTCATTAAAACAGCATGTTGCTCCAACCGCCCCATGTTATGTGTTGGGGCGCTCTCGGGGTATGAACCAATACAAGAACCTTTCATCTGGTGCTGAAACCCAGGAAGGGCTTGGGTCTGTGTCCCCCGTGGACCTACCCCTCTACGCTGGAAAGCAGGCCACAGCAGCTGAACAAAGGAAGCTCCCCAGCCCCTCTGTGCATGCACGTCGGTCACTGATCTCGCCTACTGGTAAGTTTCTCTGGGAACCCAGTTAATAGGGAAAAATCCGCTCGGTCTCTCTTGGTTTCTCCAGTCCAAAATTCAACGTTGGTCCAAAAGGCCCCAGCGTGTGCCAGGCACTCGCTGATCATCTGGTCTTAGGGGGACACCTCTAAACCATTTGACCCGGTTCCAGGAGCGAAAAAGACAGTGGTGACGATTGCTCCTTTTATCGTCTCCATCCGGCCATCCAGGACCATCTCCTTCTTCCCTGTTCTCCTGTGCCTACCCTCCGTTATGGGAAACTCCTGGTTCTCCATTCCAAGAAACAGCCCTCTAGGCTGCCTCATAAAAAACCTGCAAACCTTAGGCCTCAGGCAAGATATCTGCCCTAAGCGCCTTGTCTTTTTTTGCAATTCAGTCTGGCCACAGTACAAATTAGGTAACGGTCCAAATGGCAGGCAAATGAAACATTTGACTTTACAGTTTTAACTAATTTAAGCAATTATTGCCAACGACCAGAGAAATAGGGAGAAATTCCTTATGTCCAGACCTTTTTGCATTCAGATCACAACCCGACCTCTGCAATTCTTGCTCACCTGTTCAAATCCTTCTCCTCTATTCTCGCCATACTAATCGCCTTTCTCCTCCCAACCCTACCTCTTTTTCCCCGTTAGATCCAGCACACTGCTGTCCATCCCTCCCAGACTCTACCTCTCCTCTCAACCATCTTCTTTAACCCCACAAGCCTTCCTCTTTATCTTCTCAGCTGCACTCTTCCCAGCCGCCATCTTTCCAGTCACCATCTTCTCAGCTGCCATCTTCCCAGCTACCATCTTCCCAGTCAGCAGTACCCACTTCTTTTCCTACACCGTCCTCTCCTGAGGACAACTCTAGCATTATTTGTACTCATTCTCCTTCCTCACTGCCCTCTCCTGAAGCCTGTAAACCCATCCCGCCACCTTATGCCCCTATCTATACTCCACTGCCTATCAACTCAAATCCCCTTCCCCCTTCAAACCCTCAGTAGGAACCACTTCCGGCTTCTTCCTTCTCTCCTGCCCATACTTGCTCGAGCGCCATCTTTGGTTCATGCCCCACCCTCACTTCAGCACCAGTGCTAGAGTGCCTCCTTTGGGAAGTAGCAGGAGCTGAAGGTATTGTTAGAGTTCATTTTCCCTTCTCCCTCACTGATCTCTCTCAAATTAACAAAAGACTCGGTTCATTTCCAGAAGACCCTACCTCTTATATTAGGGAGTTTCAGTATCTTATCCAGTCTTATGAACTAACTTGGCATGACCTCTACGTTATCTTCTCTTCTACCCTCACCTCAGAAGACCAGGACCGTATCTGGACCCTAGCTTAGATGTATGCTGATACAGTTCATCACCAAGCTCCTGCCGAGCCTACGGGTGCAGAGGCAGTCCCCATCCAGGCCTCCCAAGGGGATTATCAAGACAGGGCCTCTAGATGCTGCCATCGAGACCACATGATTGTGTGTCTCCTTGCAGAACTCAAAAAGGGTACCCATAAAGTGGTAAACTATGAAAAACTTCCAGAAATCACCCAAGCTCCTGACAAAACGTAGCCCTTTTTCTCTCTCATGTAACTGAAGCCATGAGAAAATATACCAACCTAGACCCAGCCAGCCCAGAAGGAACCACTATCATAAACCTTCGGTTCATCTCCCAATCCATTCCCGATATGGGGCAAGCTTCAGAAGCTTGACGACGGCCCTCAAACCCCCACAACGAGACCTTCTTAATTTAGCCTTCAAGGTCTTTAACAATCATGATGAGGAAAGTAAAAGGCAAAAACAGGCAGAGTTTCAAACGCCTGACTCCACCTTCAGGGGCCCTGCAGGCCCACGGGGCCACAGCTCCACACAGAAGCCTCCTAGCAATCCACCTCCACCTGGCGCCTGTTTCAAGTGCGGCAATGAAGGCCACTGGTCCAGACAATGCCCAAACCCAGGTAAGCCCACTAGGTTGTGTCCCCTCTGCAGAGGACCCCACTGGAAGTCGGACCATGAGCAGCCCCTGCAAGGACCACCCCTATCCCTTCCCGAGCAGGCCAAAACCGCCTACTCGGATCTTGTCCGCCTTGCCAGTGAAGACTGACAGTGCCCTGGAACGGACGCCCCGGCAACTACCATTGCTTCATCCAAGCCAAGGGTAACCCTGATGGTGGCAGGTAGGCCAGTATGTTTTTTAATTGATACCTGGGCAACCTACTCTGCTTTACCTAATTTTTCAGGACCCACCCAGTCCTCCCACGTCTCTGTTGTGGGAATTGACGGACAAGCCTCCAAACCCCGAGCCACCCCTCCACTTTTCTGCTCCCTGCACACCTTTTCCTTCACTCACTCTTTCTTAGTCCTGCCCTCATGCCCAACTCTGCTTGTAGGCAGAGACATCCTCTCAAACTCCACACTACTCTCCACTTCCACGTTCCCTATAGTACACAACACATCAACCCAGACCCCTCCGAGGCTTCTAATTTTCTTCTGCTCCTGCAACCTCCCACTCTAAAACCTGCAACCTTTCCTTATCCCCCATCTGTAGTTAACCCCGCTGTTAGGGATACTTCCACACCCTCAGTTGCAAAACACCACACCCCTGTCTAAAGACCCCACACTACTGAAGTCAATCTGTGCCTCCTAGGCACCACCTCCCAAAAAGCTGAACTCATCACCCTCACTCGAGCTCTCACTCTAGCAGCCGGACAACAGTTCTCTAATTTTGGAAGATTTAAAACCCTGGTAGGGACAGTAATCTTCATCACTGGGTTCCTCCTTTTCCTCCCCTGTGTTATCTCACTAATAATAAAAGCCACTAAAACTCTTGTTGAAACTACAGTTAGCCACCGGACAATTCAGATTATGCTCCTGCTACAGTGACACGATGGATACCAACCCGTCTCTCAAGAATATCCTAAAAATTAAGTTTTTCTTTTTCCAAGGAGCCCATGCCACCCCTGTGTCATGCCTGAAGTAGTTATTGAGACGGTCACTCCTTATCCCTTTTTACTATAACCAAATAGACAGGAATGAAAGATTCTCCCCGGGGTTTGAAAGCTTGAAGAGATGAGTAACTCCTTCCTTCTCAGGCCCAGTCCCAAGGCGCAAGGCCACTTGTGCCAGCAGCGTGCATCAGCAACATAGCAGAAGCAGGAAGAGAGCCAGCCAGAAGACACCTACCCTGGCCAGAAGACATGTACCCCATGAAGATTGAGAGGGAGGCCGTCTGGGTACCACGTAGCAGTTACATCAGACTGAGACACTTCTTGTTTACAGGAGACTATAAAACCCCTGCTCCGTCCTCATTTGGTGCTGATGCCATTTTAGGCCTCAGCTCACCTGCACCCAGGCGCTCATTAAAACAGCATGTTGCTCCATACCGCCTCGTGTTGTCTGTTGACGTGCTCTCTGGGTTTGAACTGATACAAGAACCTTTCATAAACTTTACCTTAAGTATTACAGTCTAAAAGCCATACCATTCCTCAGGCCCAAAGCTGAATCTTCCCAGCATTGTTTCTCCCTCCTCACTTGTCGTTCCATCTAATCAGTCTAGAGACTGTCCCATTCCCTAGTCCTCTGTCCTACAGATTCTATCTCTCCGAAGTCTCCCTACCTGTCCCCTCCTCACCACTCTCTCGGGCCCAAAATAAGGCCTCATCCCTTTGACCCTGAATCAGCCTCCCAGTTTCCTATCCAGCCTCGCCGCCCCCACTGTCTTTTTCCCTTGGACTTTGCTTCCCACCACATTGCCAGAACTTTGCCGTTGCAGCAGTGGCCTTCGGATTTGTCAACAGAATCACCTGGGGAACTTGGTAAAACATCCCAGAGTACTTAATCTGGACATTTTACAAAACTCCCCAGGCGATTATGAGGCAGTTTGCAAACTGCTACTCTAAATTCTTGCTATACATAGGGAAATGATCAGCAAGCTCCTGGGAATCTGTTAGAAAGGCAGAATGTCAGGTCCCACCCCTGACCTATGGAATTGTAATTTGCATTTGAACAAGATGCCTGCAAGATTCTCAAACTTGTTAAAGTTTGAGAAGCTCTGCTCTACAGTGTTGTCAGACCGTGCACTCCACAAATATTTACTGGATTTTCTCTTTATCAGGCTAGGAATTGGGAGGGTTAAGGACCAAGGTCTTTGACTTTGAGAAGTTCACAGAACCATCAGTCAGTCCCCTGCTGTGCCTTCAGACCAAGTCCAGACTTCTGCACTGGACAGCTGGCACCATTTTCCAGCCTCATCAGCAGCTTTACTGTCTAGCACTCAACATAAGAGCCAAGCTGGACCACTGGCCACTTCTCATGGTGAGTCCATGCCTGCCTGCCCACACAGTTGTCACAGCCCAGGCCACACTCTACCCTCTTCTGCCTCGAAAAACCCAGAAGGGATCCTTTGAGGTCCATCACATAACCCTTTCCTAACATTATCCCAGATTTCCCGCTCAGATGAAAGACAGGAATTCCCATAACTTTGTTCCTACCGTCTTCATGTCATTGATCTCATTCCACTTAATCTTAAAGTGCATCTCCCTTAGCTACACAGTAAAGAAGGCATCATGATGGTAAGCAGCTTGTCTCTCCAGTAGCAATAAGCTAACAACTGTCACATCATCAAATCTTAAAATAGTATTACTAATAATCGAAATATGTTAAATAAAACACGGATATATGCAATCAGTGAAAACCTCATCAGTCATCCCCATCTCCCACTTCAATGTCAGATATTAATTTAAGCAAAGTGCAAATGGGTTGCCTCTCTTAAGCCAAAGAGAGAAATAATTTCTAAATTAGATAACACTTATAAGAGTTTTCCATACACCTATAATAATGAAAGACTGAATATGCTGAAGATGAATTATGTCTAAAGCCCACTACTTGTCTGTAGTTGACCATTTAACTTCACATAATACACTATAAAATTTGAAAAAAACTTCAGATTTGTATTATAATCAATTAAGGAGGGGTTGAGAAAGGAGAGAGATGAAGAGAAAGACAGGAGAGAGAAGAAGAGAAAGACAGGAAGTAGACCAAAATATAGAAATGCCTGTCTTAATTCTACCCAAACGCTGGAAGTTCTGTTCTCTAGTTACATAATCTTATTTTCATCCGAGGAAAATCTGCGGGTCTGAAGTCTGATGTGATGAGGTGAAGAGGCGCCCACTTTTAAATAGGACCGTCCCCATCCTGCAATCTACGGGGAGGCAGTGGTTTTAGATTTTGAAAAGTGTGCTGTATTTTTGCACTTACACTACAGAACTGGCTTTAGCCGAGGCGCTGCATCTAAACACAGGCTGTGTCCAACAGAGAATTGCCTGGGCTGACAGACCTAAAGCTTCCGCAACCTCCTTAAGCTCCCTAGTCCACACCGCTGCTCCCCGGGCTGAGCAGGGCTGAGACGCGCCGCACAGAATTCAGGGACCCCACCTCCTTGCGCATCTCCAGGGCCACGCTGGCACCTGCAGGAGTGCGGACTGTCCGCTGATCCCAGGCAGGGTGGGGTGGAGATTCGCAGCCAACCCACAGGAGTTCTGCCCTCCTCCCAGGCTTCTGGCCAGTGGAGTTGCAGAAGGGTCCCAGTCCTCGAGCCTGGGACACGCTCCGGGGCTCACGGAGACACTGACCCACACGCCCCCGTGGTTCGTAGCTCTGGGGGCGCTCCACTCCCCAGGTAATGCTCCCGACGGGGATCCCAACCCCGACCGCGCGGCGAGCCCGAGGGGTGGGGAGAGCCCACTGACCTGGGTGCTGGGCCGCGGCTCCTCTCCGGGCGGCTCAGGTGTGCGGGCCGCTCCCGTGTCCCTCACACCTTCAAACATGAGAGCCCAGAAGCGTGCGACAAGCCACTGGCCCACCGACCAACTGCCGGACCAAGCGCCCGACCAACCAGCGAACCGACCGCAGACGCCGGGGCCGGCGCTCACGTGACGGGGCGGGGATCTGAAGGAGGCTCTTCCCGGAGCGCCGCGCCCCCACGCCGGGACCTGCCACAGGGACCACCCTCTCGGGCACCGAGGAAGCCTGCTGGGACCCGTCCGCCAGAGTTCCCGTTCCCCGGGGACCGGCCTGGTCAGCCCTGCCCCTTCGAACCTGCCTCGTCCCCACCCTCTGGGCCGCGCGTCCCGGCACCAGCCCCGCATCTCTCGGGGAATCGCGCCCCCTCCCGGGAGCCCCGCCCCGCCCCGCCCCGCCCCGTTCGCCGCACCTCCTCCTCCGCACAGCTCCGGTTGCTGGGAGGCCCGGGTGGGTCCCCAGCGCTCTGACTGCCAGTATCCTGGGCTTCTCCAGCCCTTCAGCGCCGTTCTCTGGTCACAGGGAATGAAAGCGAGGAAGAAGGAAACTGTGTCGAGAATTGCGAAGGGAGAAAGCATAGAAAACCCACATTAGAGGCACACCCAGAGCAGCAACCCTTCGGAGCATCCCGACTTCCTCAGGCCGCGTGGGATCCCAGCAAAATTGAAGTGGTCTCTGAGCCGTCCTCCCTAAGCAGGTCGGAAAGCTTCGAATCACCCCTGGTCCCGCCGCGCTCCACTCGCGACCTGGGGTGGTGGAGGTCCCTCTAGTGGTTGGCACCAAACAAAGGTTCTGTCTTGCGAAGAGCCGAGGTCAGGAAGCATTTCCCTGTGCCCAGCACCAAGGATCTGGGACCTTAGGTCCAAGAAAAGCGTTGGCAATGTCTGACCACAGGAATGGGTTCTCGAACTGGGGAGGACTGAACGCTGGAGACCTGGTCCAACCCCTACCTCCAGTGTGTGGCCTGAACCCGTTTTGGTTGTACTACTACTAGGCTGTGGTCCTGCCCAGGCCTGCAAGGACTGGCTGCTGTTAAGCTGTTTAAAATCCCTGTAGGCCTCAGATGGCAGCGACACCAGGGACTCTGGCATAGTCCCCAGCTCTGGCAGGAGTCACCACAGCTCTGGCCTTTAGTTTTCTACAGGCTGGAGTGTCAACAAACTCCATAGGATACAACTTTTTCAAACCAAATTTACCCTCGCGGTCTGAAATGACCAGTGGGCCCAGGGGACTTTTACATGTGAACAGAACCTAAGCCACCCTGGCAAATATGAGACGTGTGGTCACTGCAGGAACCTGGCCAGCAGCAGACCAAAGCACAGCCAGCAGGGGAAGGCTGGGGCCCACAAGAGTTGTGTTACAACAGGACACCCTTCAGTTCTCTTTCACTTCCTTAAAATAGCAGCAGAGAGGCTTTTGTAGACCGATGCTGCCACAGTTCACAAGAGTTCGTGGCTGTTTCCAAATCCCACACTTTAATGCCCTAGTGGACCCACTCCCTTATCTCAGCCTCCAGAAACTGCTAGCCTGTTCTTAAAACGATACAATCACCTTTTTAAGTGTTCTAAGTCACCGGCTCTGGAGCTTCTTTGCACTTTGGAACCACATTGCGGGAAGGGACTTTAAAAATACTGATGTCTCGATCCATCTCCAGAGGTTCTGATTTAATGGTCTTGGGGGTATGGCCATGGCATGAGGACTCTTAAAACTCCGCAGGTGATTCTTATGTGCAACAAAGTTTAAGAATCACTGATGTTGGTCATGTTGATGTCAGTCTTCGTTTAAATCCAACAAGACCCCAGAGCTAAAAAGTTCACCTGAAAGAAACCCCATTCCCAGGCCTGCATACTGACCTGCCCTGGCTCACAAGAAGCAAAGTGGTCCCTTAACAGGGGCTTCCTGGAGAAAATGTCTTGACCTAAAAGAGTGATTCGAGCCGCAGGGATTTAAGGTAGCTACCAAGGTGAGTTGTTAGGGGCAGATGTGCCCCACAGAGCTGTCAATCAAATCATATCCCAGATGGAATCTAGAAAGCACATTTCAGGCAACCTCTCCTCTGTGCCTCCAAAGGAACTATGGTTGCAGGACTCACTCCTATTGATAAATCTACCCCATTATCCTCTGTGAGGCAGCCTACATTGGTTATATCTGTGAAATAGGTGGGTAATAGGGCAGGTAATATCACATTTATTTTATTCATGCCTGTCTCATTCCACAAAGGATTTGGGCTCTCTATACCATTCTGTTAGAACTGTGGGTAATTACAGTGTATCCATGGACTGAGTAATTCCCTTTTGCCAAAGATCTACTCAAATGCTATGAAAAAAACATTTTCTCTTCACTGCCTATGGTCCCAGCCTGGGCTTGGCAAAGACAGGAAAACAGCTGCAAGCACACAAAGCAAACCTTCTCATGTGACCAACCTGGAAAGACAGAGGCCTCAGCACGTGACAGACTGGCACCACAGCCTGCACTTGTGACTTGAACTTAGCTGAATTGGATAAACACGTGGGAAACACTGAGGAAGCCCCTGTCAAGAGGCATGCTGCCCTCGGTGCCACAGGGCATGCCTGCTGTGGCAGAGTCCCTTGCCTGCTCTATGACTTCTGTCCAGATTCCAGAATATTTACTAAGGGCCTCAGTGTGTTGGAAATCATTCACAGTAAACCTAACACGAGCAGCACTCCCAGAAAGCTTTTATGCTTAGGCTACATGGGCAAATATAACCTGATGAGGTTATTTGCTTAGTGTCACTTTTATTGAATTTAAAGCAAAAAGAGAGAAACAGAGGACAGCAAGACAAGGGGAGGCTAGAGTTGGGGGTCCTCACTCTTAGACTGGTTTTCTGGAGGAATTATCATTTGAAAGGCCTATTGAAAGGTCTTGCACAGACATGAAAACTGGCTAAAGGGGCAGACTGTTATTTTTAGGCTGAAATGATGAACACATTCACTATAAGAGTAGGTGAACAAACATACATATTTGATGTTTCCTTGGGCGATGGAAAGACTGGAATTTGTATTTTCTAGCTGTATCTTTCACTTTGTAATTGTGTTACTCACCTAAACTCTAGAATGACAGCTGTAAAGACTTGTGCATGTTTCGCAAGGGTGAAATGAGAATTAAATGATGTGCAAACACTCTACACCTGGAAAGTGGTATTCAAATGTTAACATTTTCACTTTATTTTTACACCTACCTAGCTTAGTGGAAGGACAGGGCTAGGGGAAATAGAGGTTAGACCTCAATAAGAAATAGTACTTTAAGCCAGGTGTGGTGGCACATGCCTGTAATCCCAGGTACTTAGGAGGCTGAGGCAGGAGGATCTCTTGAGCTCTGGAGTTTGAGACCAGCCTGGGCAACATAGTGAGACCTTGTCTCAAAAAAAAAAAAAGAAAGAAAGAAAGAAATATTAATAGTACTTTAGTTGGGCAGTGAAAATAGGAGAATATCAATAGACATTTGAAAAAGAGGGAAAAGCTTCAGCAAAGGCCAGGGGAGAGAAAAGCCAGTGTTGAATATTAGGGGCTGGTATATAACTCTAATTGTGGGAGGGAAGAGGGCAGAGTTACAGTAAATGCTGGTGGGGAGTAAAAGAAAAGGCTTGAAGTAAGCTGTATCAGAATGTGGTCAGCCTTGAGAACCAGGAGGTTTGGGGGAGTAATGGACATTGTTGAAACTTTCCTAATGATATGCTCTTGCTCTCATCTAAGCTCTTGGAAGATACCTAAGGCAGTGACATCTGGGAAAGGATGCATATGTATTTCCACTTCTACACACTCTTCCTGTGTGTGATTAGAGGATGCTATATTGTGAAGGGGCTGTAGCCTCACTGTCCTGTAGAACAGTTGCCAAAGCCACAATGCTCTTTCTCCCAGCTGTAATGCATTACTTCAGAGGCAGCTTTCTCTTTGTCTGGAGCTTGTAAATGATTTGGTTTCCTTCATTCCAGGCATAGAGCTGCTTATCTCTGGGGTTGTAATGGATCGTGGAGTGACTTCTTGGTCTCTTGGGGAAGAACAAGTTGGGCAAGTCTTCCTCACTGATAGTGCCCAGTGGATCATAGACGCAGGTGATGCGATGAGGGCCCTGGCCCCCAGTACGGTAGACCACATAGAGAACCCCACACAAGAGGAATGAGGCTTCAGCATCCTGGCTTCTGCATGGGGTATCCCATGAATGCTCCACTCCCAGTGTGCCCGGCTCAAT
This sequence comes from Rhinopithecus bieti, assembly GCF_001698545.2. Lineage (NCBI taxonomy): Eukaryota > Metazoa > Chordata > Mammalia > Primates > Cercopithecidae > Rhinopithecus > Rhinopithecus bieti. The sequence continues at coordinate 255,837 of NW_016810227.1, read as the reverse complement.
CTTTGTGAGAACCAAATGGCTATGAGTGCCTGGCCCGGAGTGGATGGCCCAGAGCCCATGCTCATCCACAGCCAGGTCAATGTAAGTTGAGGGGGAGTGCTGGTAAACCAGTGCTCGGCCTACCCCTCCTGGGAGCAGCATTCGATCTTCCACAGTCCTCTTCTGCAGGTTATATTTGATTATCTCATTAGAAGTCGCTTGGTTGTGAAAAAATAGAAAACCTTCATAGATCACTTGGCCTGTTCCCTGCCAGGAAAGTGTTAGGATTTGTTTCCGGGGAGCTGGCTTGGTGTTATCCTCCATGAATGCCCGTATGTTTGCAAATTCCCAAACAGTGTTGTTTCTGGATCCAATTAACAAGTACACCTTTGGAGAGTTATAGACAGCATCTTTCATCCAAGAGCCATGTGTGTCCATCATCTTCTTCACTATTTTCAGAGACTTTATGCTCATCAGCATGTTGTCACAGCCTGGCCAAACAGGAGAAAAAGGAGAGATTACTTTATAAACATGAGCTGTCTGCTTTCTGAAAGGCTCACTGTGCTTGGTAAATCTTGTTTCCTTTCAGGTTTAATACTGGTAGGGAATATTTTCAGTTCTACTGTGACATGACAGTCCTTAGAGGAAGGGTTTCCCTTGGAAAATCCTAGAGTGAAAATGCAACATAGGCATGCATTTTATTTCCTTAAGAAAAAGGGCATTTAAATCCCAGCAAGAAGCTAAGCCCATTCTTTCACTTCCTTATTTTCACAGATTGTTTTTTCCTTAGTGTCTATAATAGTTATTGTATATAGATCAACCACAATTCATTGTATGACTCAATGAAAGAATAAAGAAAGTCTCTGTTAAGAGACTTGCTATCCAGTTCTAAGAATCAGCATTTTATTCACTTCAGGATATTAACAGCTATTTGCTGTTTCACAGACCGTATTCACTGTCTAGAGCACTTGGGATTGACACAGTGAGAATGACTTAGGTGTGAAGACACTAATTCAGTTCCATTTACCACGATTTTATTGTACTGTGTACTTAGGTTACAATGTTTCCAGAATGGTTCTAAGTATGGAGGATAAAAAATATAATATCAACCCTACACCTCAAGGAGATTATCTCCTAGTGAAGGATTCTGACTCTTAACACGACTACAACATTATAAGAGCTCTATTTATTTATTCATGAATGTATGAATGAATGCATTTAGTTAGCAGACACCGGATACCTACAAGGAGCAAGATAATGAGCGAGGTATTATGAGCTGGGGTTATGAGCATAAATTGGGCATGGTTCTTTCCATTAAGTCCAGGACTAACTAGAATATAGGGAGTAAAGTGGAATTTTAAGAAGAATAGAGAAAGGAAATGTCGTTTGATGCAGGGAAGAATCTGTATTTGATTTGGTCCTTGAAGGATAAATGGAGTTGAATATTTAGAGAGGAGTGGAGAAGCATTCCAGACAGCAAACAAAACCACTTTCAGGAAAGTACTCTAAGATTAGGCAAAGAAGTGTAGAGTTTAGACCGATACAAGCTAATGTTTGATGTTGCTTCAAACTAGATATATAAAGCAAAGTACAGTTGACCCTCGAACATGAGCTTTAACTATGCAGATCTCATTAAAATGTGGGTGTTCTCCATTCTCTGCCAGCCCTGAGACAGCAAAGCCAACCCCGTCTTTTCTTCCTTCTCAGCCTACTCAGTGTGAAGAGGATGATGAGGATGAAGACCTTTAGGATGATCCACTTCCACTTAATGAACAGTAAATCTATTTTCTTTCCTTATGATTTTCTTACTGACATTTTCTTTTCTCTAGCTTACTTTATTTTTAGAATAAAGTCACAGTGCTCTTTCTCCCAGCTGTAATGCATTACTTCAGGGGCAGCTTTCTCTTTGTCTGGATTTGTAAATAAGAAAGGACCAGATTAACATTCACAATATGTGTTAATCGACGTTTATGTTATCAGTCAGTCTTCTGGTCAACAGTAGACTATCCATAGTTAAGTTTTGGAGGAATTAAAAGTTACACATAGGCTGGACACGGTGGCTCACACCTGTAATCCCAGCACTTTGAGAGGCTGAGATGGGCGGATCACAAGGTCAGGAGATTGAGACCATCCTGGCCAACAGGGTGAAACCCTGTCTCTACAAAAATTAGCTGGGTGTGATAGCGCGTGCTGGTAGTCCCAGCCACTTGGGAAGCTGAGGCAGGAGAATCGCTTGAACCCAGGAGGCGGAGGTTGTGGTGAGCCAAGATCATGCCACTGCACTCCAGCCTGGCAACAGAGCGAGACTCCATCTCAAAAAAAAAAAAAAAAAAAAAGTTACACATAAATTTTCAACACATAAGGGTCAGCACCCCTAGCAACCACATTATCCAAGGGTCAATTATAGTAGATCGAAGCCATCTCTATGCCTGGAACCTTAAGGGCCAGGCTAAGGAATTTGGATTTTATTCCATAGATGGAGAGATACTGAAGTTTTTGAGCAGGAGTGAAATAAAGGCTGTCAAGACTGTTCCACAAGGTTAAGCTAGAAGTCCTGTGTATGATGGACATTTGGAGTGAGACCAAAATCAGGGAAATCAATTAGTAGATTATTTCTTTAATCCAAGTGGGATGATAAATGATCTAAACTGGAAGAAAGGAGAAAAGTGAAGTAAAATGAAGGAGTTACAGTTTTCTAGCTCCTCAGTGCCACTTCAGGCTACTATTCTTCCCACCTACAGCAAAATCTCTTCCTTTTTAGTATTCATGCTTTGTGTCTCATGCTGTCAACTCCTTCCAGTCTAAATCATTGGCAGTTCTCCAGGACACTACCCTATATGCATGGAGCATGTCCACCTCTTCAATTCCATGGAAACTTACTTTTAAACCACATTAGCATCCTTCTCCAGTGTTATACTCTGAATCTCCCATTCCCAACAACTATTCCGTATCTGAAGTCGAAAACCCCAGTATCCTACTCACCATGGTTATTCTTCCATTCCTCACTCCTTTGCTCATGCCTTCCAGTCCCTTGGCCTCTACTTTCTCCCAGGTCATCAGCCCTCTCTTGACCTTGCTTTCTTTCCTATACAGCCTAAACCACTGTAATAGCTCTCTCACTGGCATTCTCACCCATCAACCCCTAGTTATGCCACAATATCCACCCAACAAAAGTCTCTGGCCCAGAATGAGTTCAAACATCTGCCTTGTCCTGGTGTTGAGTGTTGATGGAGGAGAAAATCTCACAGTCGTGTATATTGGTGCCACTAGACATAAGGGGTCTCCAGTGTCAACTGAGCCCCAAATACCATACTGGTCTTCATGGTTAGCGCACCATCTTCACATAATACTAATATCTTCCCTACCCCGCCCCACCCACCCTGCCCTGGCCAGTCCCTTCACCAACAGCAGATTCATTCCTTTGAAAAAACAAATACCATTAGACATGAACTGTTTACACTTCCTGTCTCCTCACTTATAAACTTTTCTTTAGTTGTTCCCCTGTTGCTACCCTCACACACATCTTAGAAGAAACTGTGTCATTTCTCCTGTCCAAGATGAATACATTCACTGGTACTGTGATCTCATCTTTTCCTGGCTTCCTGTAGACTTCCTTGATGAATTATCCCTTTTCTGTTATCTTTAATTTCTCCTTCATTACTAGATTCTTAGCTTTAGCTTATAAGTATCTAGCCTACATTAAAACAACAACAACAATTCACCTTCAACTAGGCACCTTTTTCTAGTTGCTTCATTATCTCTTTCCATCATTTTATAGCCAGCTTCTCCTACAGAATAGGCTATACTCTGTATCTACATCTTCACCTCCCATTCTTTTACTTCACCATAACTCCATATAAATTATTCTTTATAATGTTACCAGGAACCTCATAACTGAAAACTCAAATAGATATTTTATGTCCATATTTTACTTGATCTTCCTGGAGCATGGTCAATTCTTCCTCCTTGAAGATTGATGTGAATCAGGATAAAATCAGCTCTACTGGTCATTTCAAGAAAAGTCGGTCATCAGTTCTAATTTTGGACTTTTTTTTTTTTTTTTGGAGACAGCTTTTTACTCTATTAAACAGGCTAGAGTGCAGTGGCATGATTTTGGCTCACTGTAGCCTCAACCTCCTGAGCTCAAGCAATCCCCCCACCTCCTCCTCCTGAGTAACTAGTACTAAAGATGCACACCAACAGGCCCAGCTAATTTTGTTTATTTTTTGCAGCAATGAGGTCTACTATGTTGCCCAGGCTAGTCTCAAACTCTAGGACTCAAGTGGTCCTCCTGCCTCAGCCTCCCAAAGTGCTAGGATTACAGGCATGAGATACCACTCCCAGCCAATTGTGGACTTCTTGTTGAGACTGCCTTATCAGGCCATCTGTTGTGAGGTGAGCAATGTCATGGAAGCAGGGAGTGGTGGTCTTGCTAGGAGCGTGAGGAAACTTGCAGGTCTACCACAAATCCTGCTGAAGTTTCTATTATGGGTAGGAAAGAGTAGTCTTAATAAGAGCATAGGAATCCTGGGCCTCCCTCATTGACTTCTGGGTGTGAGGTGGTGGAATGATAGTTAGATAGTCTTTAAAGGACAACTGAGCACTCTGAGGAACTCCTTCAAATCCTTTGAAAGGCTTTGGTATAAGAAGCTGGATGTGGACCGGACACCGTGGCTCACACCTGTAAGCCCAGCACTTTGGAAGGCCGAGGCAGACAAATCACTTGATCTCAGGAGTTCAAGACCAGCCTGGGCAACAGAGTGAGACCCCATCCCTACAAAAAAATGCAATAATTAGCCGGGTGTGGTGGTGTGCACCTGTAGTCCCAGCTACTCAGGAGGCTGAAGTAGGAGGGTCATGTGAGCTCAGGAGGTAGAGGTTGCAGTGAGCTGAGATCATGCCACTGCATTCCAGCCTGAGTGAGAGAGCCAGACCCTGTCTCAAAAAAAAAAAAAAAAAAAAAAAAAGTTGGATGTGTCAGCAGGTTGTCATTTTCTTAATCAGTGCTTGGGTTCTTAAAGCCCACTGAAGGTCAACTGGAGTCAGAGGACAAGAAACAGAATGAAGGAAAGAAGACTGGACAGGAGGAAGACAGATGCACAGTGAGATGGGTCCCAGAGGTTCGGAGGTAAGCAAGTATGTTAGCAAACTGCTTGTTATATGCCAGCTGTGTGGGCAGCAGTCCTATCATGCTTTCCATATGACTATCCCACTTTCTCATCTCCCTGCAAGCCTCCATCATACCCTCGCATGGAGATCTTCCCACTTACTCCATGAGAAAGTAGAAGCAATCCTAAGAGAACTGCACCATCTCCTGCCTGGACTAATGTAGCAGCAGTCTCCTACATGGTGTTCATACCTCCATCCTTGCCTCCCATAGTCCAATTCCCACAGCAGCCAAAGGCATGCTTTTAAAATGTAAGTCACATCATGTCCTGTGTCTGCTTGAAACCCTCCATTGGCTTCTCATTTCACTCAGAGTGAAATGGATAAAGCTTCGGTCTTTACCTCCAAAGCCACATATAAGCTGTTCTCCTATTGCTTCTCTCTCTGTTCTCCCACTCCTTGTCCCCTACAACTTCTCCACCTTGTTCATTTTTTTCTACCACACTGACTTCTGCTATTTCTCAGATTGTACCAAACATACTCCTGCCTCAGGAACTTGGCACTTTTTGTTACCTCTGCTTGGAAACAAATATCTACATGGCTTCTTCCCTTGCTGCCTTTAGGCCTGTTCTCAAATGGTCCTTGATCATTTAGACCTTTTCCCATCACCCTATAAAAAAGGCAACCTCTTCTCCAGGTCTCCAGGGACTCCTTTACCCTAGATCATTTTTCTCCATAGTGCTTATTTTGTCTGACATATTATACATTTGTCATTAGCATATTATTGCTTGATTCCCCTCAATAAAATGTAAATGCCATGAGGGTATAAGCTTTGTCTTATCTGTTTCATTCACTACTGTATGTCTTGTTCCTAGAATAGCATCTGGCACATAGTAGTTCTGTATTTTCTGAATGAATAATGGATTTTCAACAACCAAATCCATCAAGAAACTGCTCCCGACCCTACATTCTCTGCCGTCTTTCTTGCGTCCTTTACTTTTGCAGTGGATCTCTTACCCTTTCACCTACTCAAGAACTTATCACCTGAGATTATCTTCCCTTTCCTGCCTCAGTAGTCTCTTCCTCCCTATTGGATCATTCAGTAAATCATCCATCCTGGAAAAACCTACTAGCGTGGCCCCATTTCTCTATTCCACTTTAATTAAAACTTCTTGAAAGAGGTGTTTCCTTACTTCCAATGATCCTCTAAGCCATTCTAATCAGACTTCAGTTCTCCACTGGTCTAAACTCCGCTGCCCATTTTTCTGAATCAGTTTCTGTCAAGGTCACCAACAGCCTCCATGTTGGCAAATCCAAGGGTCAATTCACAGGATTCATCCTTATCAACTTTACAGCCAAATGTGATTATTTGGTCAATACTTTCCCTCGAAACTCTTTCTCTTCCTGATTCTGGGATATCCCCCTCATGTTTGTCCTCCCATTTTTCTGGATTGTTTTTTATTGGTGTCCATTTCCAGTTTCTCCTCATCTTCCTCTTTTAAATACTCTATCCTCAGGCCTCCTCTTTTCTTTGTCTGCAATCACTTTCTAAGTCATTCCATTCTATCTCTGAGACCATGGAAGTTCTAAATAATGATGACTACCAACTTTATATCTTCAGCCCCTATCTGGATATCTACCTAGTCCCAAACCTATTTATCTACCTGCTTATTCAACGTCCCTACTTGGATATCTTCAAACTTAACCTGTCCAAAGCAGAACTCTTACTTTTATCCTCCAAACTCTCTTTCTCCCTGCTTTTTCCACTTCAGGCAAGATCCATAAACCAAGTTTCTTACTTAGAAATCCTTGATTTCTTTCCTTCTATTCTCCAGCACCAGCAAATCCTGAAAATATATCTTCTCTTTAAATTATAATGTTACATAAGGCCAGGAGCGGTGGCTCACGCCTATAATCCTAGCACTTTGGGAGGCCAAGTTGGGCAGATCACCTGAGGTCAGGAGTTCAAGGCCAGCCTGGCCAACATGGCAAAACCCTATCTCTACTTAAAATACAAAAATTAGCCAGGCATGGGGTGCATTCCTGTAATCACAGTTACTTGGAAGGCTAAGGCAGGAGAATTGCTTGAATCTGGGAGGCAGATGTTGCAGTAAGCCGAGATCGCGCCACTGCACTCCATCCTGGAGACAAAGCGAGACTCCGCCCAGAAAAAAAAAAAAAGAAAAGAAAAATTATAATGTTACATGAAAATACTCAAATATACATCTCACTTTCAACCTACTACCTCTTTTTTCCCTGAAATCCATTCATCATCACTTTTTGCCTAGACTACTACAATAGTCTCTACTTTGTCTCCCTGATTTTATTCTTACTTACCTATAATTAGTATGTTCTCCATAAAGCGGTATGAGTGATCTGTTTGAAAACATAAATTATGTGACTGGCCTGGCTAAACCCTTTCAATCATATTTAAAATAAAATCCTAAACCCTTACCTAAGGAATCTACATAACGTAGCCCCTGCCTTTCTCTGTGACTTTCCCTGATACCTTTCTCCCCTTGCTCACTGTGTTGTGATTACATTGGTTGTCTTCCATCCTCCCAGGATGTCAAGTGTGTTTCTGCCTCAGGGCTCCTGCACTTGCAATTTTCTGCCTGGAGTGCTCTTTTTCTTGATCTTCCCACAGTTAGCTCCTATTTAGCCTTCAAGTCTCACTTTCAATATTATGTCTTTAAGAGGCTTCCTGTGACCACACTATGTAAATATGTCCACCCAAAAATTATCTACTCTAGCCCGTTTCTTATTTCCTTAAGATTGCTTATCATATTCTTAATTATTTCGTCTGTTTTATTTACTAGCTCATCGTCCTTCTCTACCGCTCCCAGGCTTCTAGTCTCTGCTCCTTCATCTTCATGGATAGTGTTGTGTCCCAGTGCCTAACTCAGTGAGTTGGGGGTTCATAAATATCTGTTGAATGAATTTAAAAATAGTCTCATTTAAGCAGATATTATTCTAAAGTCTAAATATTACTGCACTTCCAGAGTTCTGACTGCAGGCCCATCTTAAGTAAATAATAATTTGTAAAGTACTTTAAAGCTTTTAAGATACTTTCAAACCCATTATTCCATTAAAAAATCTGACCCAAGGTTTTCATGAAGGGAATACATGACAGAAGTGGGGGTGGGAGCAACCCTAGCTGGGAAGAGCTGAGTCTCAGGAAGTCAGTCCTTTCAGTGGTCATGACATCACTGGCTGTTCCCAGGGACACAGTGGCCTTGCCTGGCTCACACTGTGGCCAGAGCTAGACTTGGAGGCAAGCTGTAGAAGTCTCTCAGCCGTCAGCTGCCCCCATGCTGCCCTGCTGACGTGGTTCATTAGCCTGAGGGGTTGCCTTCTTGTGGCCTCCGGGTCAACATTGTCCTGGGTCAGCCCGGGTTATAGGAAGCCAAAGTCCTGGGGAGTGTGGAGAAGTCTGGGACAACAGGGAACCTTATGCATTGCAGGAGCAGCTAACAGAAGGACCCCCTGACACACTGAGCTACTGGGGTCCATAGGCTGCATTGCAGAAGGATGGGGAATGATCTGCCCTGTTTACCAGGGCCACCCCTCCACCTGAGCCCGAAAGACTTTTCTTCAGTTTCCCAAGCCTAACCTGTCTCATGTGAAGCCTTTGCTCTTCCCTGATTCTATGCTGATTTACAGAGGATGAGTAAGGGTTTAAGCCTGTGAGTGACCATAGAGGACTTTTATGAGGTCAGAGGGAAGGTCTATTGGCTGTGAGAAAAGCCCAGAAGCTATTCCTATTAAGGAACAAGCACAAGGGCTAGAGAAGTTAATAAATATCCTACAAATATATCTGACATATAGTATGCTTGGTACTGTGCTAGACATTTTACATTAACTAATATAATTCTTTTTTTAAAGTTTTTAAACATTTTTTATTTGATTATTTTAGAGACAGGGTCTTGCTACGTTCACCAGGCTGGTCTCAAACTCCTGGCCTCAACCAATCCTCCTTGCCTTGGCCTCCCAAAGTGCTGGTATTACAGATGTGAGCTACCATGCCCAGCCCTATATAATTTTTTTTTTAACTTTTAAAATTTCTATTTTAATTGACAAATAATTATATATATTGGTGGGGGATACTATGATGTTTTAATATGTTTAAAATGTAGAACTCACAATTCTTATAATAAGCTTAAGTGGTAGGTGTTTCAATCCTCATTTTCCAAATGAGAAAACATTAAGGCCTATATAAATTACTTGGAAAGGTCACACAGCCATAAAGGGGGATGCGGTCCTCTGAGCTCAGTCTGAGCTGGGAGGCAGCCAGTCAGGACCCCTCCAGCCAGCCCCAAGGGCACAGTGATGTGTATGTATGCATGTGGAGGGAAAGGATGAATAGCATCTGGGTGTGCAGAAGGGTGGATGAGGGCAATGGGCTCTCTGGGACCTAGTCACAGACTAGGGGCCTTGACTAGGAAGCCCCCAGCCTTCCCATCCTTCTTGCCTGAAGAAAAGCCAACAGGCTTGCAGCCCAGCTATGGAGGGACTGTGTCTAAGAACAAGGCCTATTAATGTCTCTCCCATAATAAAATGTTCATTTAAAATACAGTAGAAATGACTGGGTACAGTGGCTCATGCCTGTAATCCCAGCACTTTGAGAGGCTGAGGTGGGAGGATCCCTTGAGTCCAGGAGTTCAAGACCAATGTGGGCAACATAGTGAGACCTCACTCCACAAAACATACAAAAATTAGTTGGGCTTGGTGGCACACTCCTGTAGTCCCAGCTACGTGGGAGGCTGAGGTTGGGAGGATCACTTGAGCCTGGGAGGTTGAGGCTGTAGTAAGCTGAGCGTGTATCGTTGTATTCTAGCCTGGGCAACAGAGGGAGACCCTGTCTCCAAACAAACAAACAAACAACAACAACAACAAAACAAAACAATAAATCAGTCAGTAAAATAAAATACAGCAGAAACCAACACAAACATGCTTATTTTACCCTCTTCTTTTCTAATGCAGAACCCTTGGAGAAGTAACACAAGAGTGGATATATGGTTTTGGTCAGGGAAACATAGTTCTGGAAAAAAAAAAAAAAACTCCCCCCATGTTCCTTCTGCTTCTCCTATTCCTTCCTTTGTAGATGAAACCCAGCATTTGGAGTCAGAGATGTGAGTGGTCTGAACTCAGCCTTTGGCTCTGTGTGTCTCCCCAAAAGTCCCTTTGTCAACCCAACCTTGTTTTTCCCAGCTGTAAAACAAGAGGTTTAGGTTGGATGCTCTCTATATGTAGTTTTCAGGGCTGATACTCTGTAGGTTTTATCAATTCCTTTTCTTTTGGAATTTGAGGATAATCTCCCTGCTGTGCTGCTCTTGAGAAGAGATAATTAGCAGGAAGAAAAGGTTGGGGAAGGATGGGAAATAAATTTGAAACCTTTGGGTCCAGCCAAGATGCAAATTTTTTTAACAGAGACAATGACATGCAGGGTTTCCTTGGCAAACCAGAGAATGAGAGTCTGGGTTTCCCCCTCAGGCAGAATTGCAGACAAGCAATTAGGATAAAATTTGGCGCAAGGCCTCACAGTACATTCATACACAAGTATTACTTATTTGAATCTTTTCATATAACTTGTAAATTCATACACAATTATCACTTACTTTAATCTTTTAAATACTTTTCCCCTGATTTAATAGCAACACTCTCCATATCTGGTGAGACGTATTACTTTATATGGGAGTCACTCAGTCTGAGTTAAGGATCAGAAACATTGGTCTGGCTGCTGGTGGAGAATGGCTTGGGGATGGGGAAGGACAGAGGGAAACCAGGTAATGAGTTTGTAAGTATGATCCAGATGAGAACTATTCAAATAGTGATGGATATAAGTAGTTAGAAAAAGGAGAGATCAGGTCTTAATAACGGATTCAATTGAGGGAACCTGTTGATACCAAATCAGACTCAAAAATGGGGTGATAGGGTACATGAGATAGCAGCAGAGAAGGAAAAACAGGTTGGCTTGGGAAGAGTGACGAATTCATTAAAGAGAAGAGAATTCTCTTAAAACCCTGAGTATTTTGACTGCTTCCTGAAATGCTCTTATAAAACGTGACTTTTTCAACCATCTGGATTGTATTCATGTTCATAAACATTTGTCAATACTAATCAGCTGATAGGTAGGATGTAGGCACTGAGATGACAAAGATGATGGCTTTCAGACTTGTAGTCAGATATAAAATATCTATAAAATTGTCAGCATGGACTTATTCTAAAAATTAGGGGTATTTCATGATTTTGCTCACGGAATAAGTTTCAGATATCTCAGCATAGCATGCAGAGTGCTTAATCAACTTCCTCTCTTGTCACTTCCTCATCACGCTAGTCACTAGTCACCAAACCTGCCATGGCTTCCCACAAGTTTTAGACTTTGCTCAGACTTCTCCTTAGCTCTCCTTTGCTAACTTGGGATACACCTGTTCATTATTCAAAACAAAATCCTCTGCTCCTGCAGAGCAGTTAGATGGTCATTCTCATCTGCTGAAAGCATTCTGTGTAACCCCTTCCAGGGCAGTTATTATGCTGAACTAGAATTGATTATTCACTTTGTTTCCTTGCAAGCACTTTAGACTCTATTTATCCTAAGTGCCTGGGACACAATATATATCTCCCTCAGTAGTCAATTTACTGCTTACTTTCCAAACTCAGAAGCCAGTTAGATTCAGATTATGCAGAGTTTGTCAGTTTCCAAACTTGCTATCCCACTTCATACTGTGCCAGCCTAGAAATCAAATAGATTAGCAGGTGATATTTCACTGAGTGCTTCAGTGGATGGGTAGTAGGAAAATAGGTACTGTATAAAATTCAGTGAGCCATGGGGCAATTTGGCATTGCAGAAGGGCTGTGAACCCAGGGTTAGGGCTTAAACAGGGCCTGGCATACAGTAAGTGCTTTACATGTTGGTTTTAGTGAATCACACAGAATCCTTTATTAAATCCATATCATAGGTTTTTCTAGCTTTCCAGCACTAAATTCAGAGTATTCCATGGCACCCTGTCCTGAACCCTAACAGCTTTATTGATAATAGCAATAAATTATGAAAAAGAAACAGACTTGACACATGGCTTTTCACATGCATAGATGTGTGTTGCCCAAAAACATCACGTTTAGAACTTCAATGGAGAGTGTGGAAGCTGCGAAGATGTGTGAGGTATGAGTGTGAGTCCAGCCTGGCTCCACCATGGGGTCCCTACAGCTGGATTCCAACACAGACAACATAGACAACTTCCTTACAATGCCTCCTTCTGGAAGAGGCCAAGTCTCCATAACCCCTTTCCTTAGTTTATTTTCCTCTATAGTGCTTATTATATTCTGTCTGCATATTATACATTTATCTGCTAACATATTTATCGTTTGGCCTCCCTCAAAAGAATGTCAGCTCTAAAAAATGAAAGAAAAATAAAGCAGGGGCTTTGTCTTATCTGTTTTTCTTTTCACAGATGCATGTCTTATCCTGGAATAGCATCTGGTACATATTATTACAATTTCTCCATTTTAATTATGAATATGGTAAATGGTCAATAGTTATAACCAGTCTCAACAAAACCTATTTGGAGGCCTGAATAATTTTTATGACTGTAAAGGGTTTCTGAACCTGAAAGTTTAAGAACTGTCCTAAAGCATCCAGGCTCGTCAACACTCACATAAAGCATGAAAATGGGCCATCCTCTGGGGAATTTATTTTTTTGAGACAGAGTCTTTCTCTGTCACCCAGGCTGGAGTGCAGTTGCATGATCAAGGTTCACTGCAGCCCAGACCTCCCAGCTACATTGTAGCTGGGACTACAGGCACATGCCACTATGCCTGGATAATTTGTGTGTTTTATAGAGATGGTGTCTGGCTTTGTTGCCTAGGCTGCGCTGGGGAATTGCTGATCAGTTTCCACTTTCCACCAATTATCTGACTGCAACAACATTGTAACCATTCCAAGGTTATAATTATGAACTTCTTGTTTTTATTTATTTCTCATTTAAAGACTGAGCTTATTTTTTGCATTGTGTATGTGTGTGTGTGTGTGTGTGTGTGTGTGTGTGTTTCCTGTAATATTCCAAACTGAAAAGGGTGGAAATACTCTCAATTTCTAGCTGTGGCAATACCATTCCCTTGTGTATAGTTAGAAGACACAAAGTCATTTTGTTGTTTCCCCATGGATTCTTCCTGTGAAGTGCATCTCATTTCATCCTATTCTTGTCATCCTTTCTCAACATGTGATGGTCTAGGGCCTGCTTCCTGAACCTGAACTTTGCAGCCGCCTTCTCGCTGGTTCTTTGGTGATACTTCTTCAAAACTGCTAATCATACCAATGCCTGACTCACTGCTTTCATGTAGATGTTTGCATATTTTAAAATCAGTCTTGATTGCTGCCTGTTTCCATGAACATTGAGATGAAAAGCCTTATATGGGTATAACTAGAGGTCATAGTAGTAGATGGGTGAGCTTCAGAGCCATACTTGGAACACCAAAGTGTTAAAGTGACCAGGCTAAGTTCCTAGTGACCTTGTGTGCTTCTGCTTTCTCTCTTAGACATCTGCCTCCGTCATGAGGCTGGGCCAGGTTAGCGTCATACAGGAGCAGGGGCCACACAGAGGGTAGCTCAGTCACCCCAGCTGAGGCCATCCTCACCCAGCTGTTCCTAGGCAATGTGCCACTGACTGCAGGTGCACAAGTGAGCCTACCCAGCCACCCTACGGACCCCTGAGAAATGATAAACGATTGTTGTCTGAACCCACTAAGTTTGGGCGTGGTTTGCTGTGTAGCATTATTGTGGCAGCAGATAACTGATACAGGATGTGGTGGAGATTGTGAGTAGACACAGAGGCAGAGATGGATCTAGTGTGTCTGGGGTGGTGCATACTCCTGTATGTGGCAGGAATGTGGGGAGAGGAGATGGGCTCTGTGGAACTCTCTAAGCCACAGTTTCTTCATCTGAAAAGGAGCTATAATAGTATCGACCTAGCAAGGTTGTTGTGGTCATCAGACAAGACATCAGATTGAAGGGCTGAATGCTATCTCTGGCAAATAGTTCCCTCCACTTTTGAATAAACGATTCTTTCAGGTCAGAAAAGATTGATCCCCTTCTCTGTTGCACGCACAATGATAGACTTAGGGAACACAGCATAAATGACTCAGGCATGCATGAGGTATAGTTTACGTTTTCAGAATAGCAGGTGAGATGGACAGAGCACCAGACAGATAGGGATAGGCAGCAGCGGCACAAGATGCTGAGGGATGCTCAAAGTTGCCATGTTCAATTGTTGGCTTCTTATCCACTTCTATGATAAAAGTAAGCACAACACATATAGTGGATACCATAGTCATAGTTTTTATTTAACTTGTAAATATTACTTTCATACTTAAACCAAAGAGAGCCAGGCTGGTGGGGGTCAGGTTGTAAAGGACTTTCTTTATATGTTATTTTGTGGGGGTTGCTTTACCCTGCGGGTTTTGGTTGCCATTGAAGGGGATAAAGCAGCGATGTGGTAACTCTGGCAAGATTACTCTGTGGCAATATAGGATAAGCCCGAGAACAGGGAGAAATGGGAGGCAGGAAGGTCAGCAAGGAGGCTTTCATAGGAATCAAGACTAGAGATGGTGAGAGAGCAGTGCAGGTGGAAAGAGTACACTTGAGAGAGATTCACAAGGAAAAATGTACTGGATATGGTGACCAGTCAGACAAGGGCCAAAGGGAAGATTTCTAGCCCAGGAAAGTGTGTGTGTGACTATTCTGTTAACTGAGCAAAAAGTGGGGAAAGCACGGGAATTTTATTGTTTAAAAGTCAATGAAGAAATGGCAGGGAACTAAAAAACAAGAGGGTAGGGAAAGAAAATTGGACCTTCTTGGCCAGAGTTTAAGAATCTAAAACCAATCTGTTTGTAAGTAGGAACCATCATCCAATAGTGACCAGGAAACTAACATGGTCTTCATACTGTGACCCATGATAAGATCAGAAACAGCTAGAACTTCTGGGCCCAGGCACCTACTCTCACAACAGAAGGCTCCTACCTCATGTGCCTCCCTGGCAGTCCTGGAGATGGCTTCACTGGGTTCAGCCTGTCTCTTCTGTGTCCCCTCAGTCTCCCCTACTCCCATTCTGCTCTGCACCTTGTGGCCAGAATGAACCTCCTCTGAGCCCCGATACTCCCATTCTTATCACTACTCTGCAGACAGCACAATGGAAGAGGTGAGTGTGTGCAGGACCCAGCCTGTCTGGGTCGAATTGCAGCTCTGCCATCTAT
Organism: Rhinopithecus bieti; assembly: GCF_001698545.2. Classification (NCBI taxonomy): domain Eukaryota; kingdom Metazoa; phylum Chordata; class Mammalia; order Primates; family Cercopithecidae; genus Rhinopithecus; species Rhinopithecus bieti. The sequence continues at coordinate 240,504 of NW_016810227.1, read as the reverse complement.
CAGTTGTGTGACCTTGGACAAATGACTTATCCTCTCAGTGTCTTTGTTTCCTCATCTATAAAATGGGAGATAATATACAGTACATATCTCACAGGGTTATCGTGAGTATTGCATGACATAGTCCAGTGAGATATGTAAAATGCTTAAGGATTATGTGGTACATAATACACATTCAGTAATATTAATTGCCGTTGTTCACATTATTCTGATTCCCTACAGCTTGCAAGTGTCAACTAGTATAGCACAAAGGAGCTTAGCTCATGTCTGGTCCTTTCATCGCCTCTCTACAACTTCCTCCTTCACCTGAGCTCCATTGAACAACTTGCTCCGCAAACACACTGAGCCCAATTATGCTTGTGCTGCACCATGCTGTTTCATTTTCTTGAAATGCCCTTTACTTGATTCTCCACTTAATTAGCTTTTTTCCATGATTAAAACTCAGCTTGAGGGCTACTTTCAAGATTCCATAATCCCCCCTTCTACATGGCAACCCTGACCATATCTACTTAATGCCTGTCCCCTGTGCTTTTGTGACATCCTTTGCATCCCTCCATCAGAGCCATTATCACTCTGAATTTGTCTAGACAGCTTCTCCCCTTGGCCGTAAGCTTTTTGAGGACAAGAATGTTATCCTATCCAACATTCCATCTCTAATGCCTGGCACAATGCCAACATATTTCTAGAATTCAGTTGGACATTTGTTGAATAAATAAAACAACTAAGTTATAGCGAGAATGAGTGGATGTTCAGGGCACCTGGAGCCACAAGCTAATCCTCTGTGAGAATCCGTAGTGATGGGATTGGAGGTATCCTCATAGACTACAGGCCTTTCAGATGGATAAACAAAAGAAGTACTATGTACCTGGGTCTTTCTGAACCCAGCACAGTGATCCATGGGCGTGGCCTCTCCAAGGGAAAGCACAGGATAAGCTGTACTCTACACATACCTCCAATGTGGCTGTCCCCGTGAATGCAGAAATAGCTGGGTGCACGCAGTCACATGTACACACACGTGCGCACACACACACACGCACCTGTAATACACCTGCATTTATACTTTCAATCCCTTCTTTTGTGGTAAACACATCTGTTGCAAATTAGTTATACTTCTTTTAATATTTTGTTCCGCTCATGACAAACTAATGGACCTTGAGAGTTGGCTAACAGATACATTTTATTTGGTTAATAGCGGGGATTTTTGTTTAGTTGTTTTGCTTTTAATGGTTTTGAATATGGGTCATGCACACTTATAAAACCTAGATAGATCCCAGAGGCTTTAAATATGTTGCAACAGACTTTCTTATTTGAAACATGATCTAGCAAAAGATATGAGTTATTTATTTCAGCAGGGTGAAGGTTACTTGAGGTAACTTTCATGCACCCTTGCAATAAAAAGAACTGGACGACAACAGGAAATAAAATAAAATCTGCCATAATGGCTTATTTTGACTGCCTTGAGGATTTTTCTTCACAGACTATTTACAAGTTAAAAAGAGGTTAATACTTGTATCCACACAAGAATGCAGGCTGTGGAATCTTACAAAGAGTATCAGTTGGATAAATTCTTAATCTGGGTGTCTGAGGCAATGATTCTTTGTCATAAATTATAAAGTGCAATGCAAAATTTTATTTTAATAATAGTTATAGTTTCAAAGACTTGGAATAATTTTAAAAAATAAGTTAGACTATATTCAAACAGTGTTCACTTCTTTGCATCCTAAATTGTGTATGTCTATAAATGAGAGAAGAGAGAGAGGGAAGAGTGGGAAAGTGGGAGAGAGAGTTAAGATTCTAAGATTGTACCTATCCCCAAAATGTCCCTGAGTTGAAAACCTCATGTGAATGTCATTTGGGGATAATCTCTAAATAAAGGTTGAAGATTTGAGAACAGCTCTCTAGGGAATGGCTTAATTATAGAGCCATTTTATCTTATTATTCTCAGTACTTGGCCCTTAGTAGTTGCCTGAATAATATTCCTAAAATAAGTGAGAACCATTGAAATTAGTACTAGAATTTCCTGGAAGTCTCCTGAGATATAAGGTTAAATTTTCCAAGGAAGTTGCATCACCTATTCTGTAGGGGTTTACAAACTCTCTAAGACAATGCATACATATGAATGAAACCCTCTGAACTGACCTCTGGCAATACCTTCCTAGCCCATAATCCCACAGTTTTTGCCCACAGAAGGGTGCTAACTTGAGTCTTCAGGATTTTAGGGGAAGGTCTGTAACTGGCACAGTCTCTATAGGCCAAGGTTGGAAGACAGGAAGATCAGAGTCTTCCAGGAAGAAGGCAGGTACAGGTAATTAGTAGCACCAGCTGACCCTATCAAACTAAAGCATTGTAATAGGCAGAATTCTTAAACAGTCCCCAGGATTTTTACCCCCGGTGTATATGCCCAGTGTAATTCCTTTCCCTTGAGTGTGGGCAGGACCTGTGCGTGTATGACAGGACAGCACTCTATGATTGCATTACATTGTAAGACAAAGGTGAAGGAATTTTGCATATAAAAATAAGGTTCCAAATCAGTTGATTTTGAAGTTATCAACAGGAAATTATGGGTGGGCTGGCTGAATCACATAAAAGCCCTTAAAAAAGGGACTAGGCGCTTCCTAAAGAGAAGCACTCTCCATCTACTTGAAGGAGCAATAGATGTGTTATGCAGTGCCTATGGCAAGGAGAGGCTGTAGGAGCTGAGGATTCCAGCCCTACAAGTAGGAGCTGAGGGTTCCAGCCCTACAAGTACCAGCAGAGGACCCAGCTAAGCCATGCATGGACTCCTGACCCACATAAACTCTGAGGTAGTAAACGTGTATTGTTTTAAGATGCTAAACCTATGGTAATTCGTTGACAGCATGAGAACCGATATAGGCATAGTTACTAAAAGAAATGGCAAAAAAGCAGGAGTGTGCATAATATATACAATACAAAACAGTGCCTAACAGGGAAATAACTTGACCTTCCAAAGTCTACTCCTAGATAGAGAACCTCTAAAAATAGTAAATCAGAAGGGCACTAATCACACAGTTGTGCTTGTTTCTAGGTTTATCTTTCCCTAAACTAAGCTCTGTGGGGGACTCTGCCATCATTATTTCCTCTGTAAACAATTTCTGTGGCCTTCTCCATGGGAGGACATGACCTAGGCTCTGTGAATGCAGAAAAGAAGATGTCAGTATGTTTGTGGAATGACTGAGGAGTCAAACACATACAGACTTGTGTGGTCGGGTATGTGAGATGCTCCCTGAGAGGAATGAATGAAGTGCTCCAGGAGCACTGTAGGCCAATCTGCCTGGCAGCCCCCTCACCTCTATTCTCACCCTCATAGGTCTTCACAAAGAATTCACAGCATTTTTGAGTCATAAAGGATTGCTAGGAAAATATATATAAATATATATTAATCATATATATTTTAATATATACATATATACACACATACATAAATATATGTATATGTATATTTAAACTGCATTTGGGTAAGTTATGGGAGAAGAAGCTGGAGATCAACTTGCATCACTTTGTAAAGGGCCTTTCTTATGTAAAAGAAAGCTAGGAGATTTGAATGGATTTTTTTGTTGTTGATAATTGATGGTAAATGACAAAAATATGTTCCTCACAGAGGAGAATTATGATCTATTTTGTGTTGTGGAAAGTCTACATGACAGCAAGCAGACTGTGGGAGGCAAGAGAAGTGGTAAGGAAGCTAGAGCAGGATGCAGACGTGTCCTACTTGGTCCTCCATCCCTCCTGTGCAGCACAGGGCCCATCCAGTAGTGGGAGGCAAGAAGTATTGGCTGATTTACAAACCAACACAGCATCAAATGTGAGCTCCAGAGGCAACAGACATGGATGCAGCAATCTCTGATAGGTTCAGAAATGTTTTCATATACCACAGAGCTAGGAGAGGGGATATTTCAGAACTACAGTATCTGAGGGGCTGAGGATGGGGGTTGAAAAAGCAAGTCCAGTCTCAGGACCTCCACTGAGCTCTAGCTGGAATGGGAAGGGGTAATCTCAACACCTGGTAGGCTGAGAGTGTCCAGGGACCAGGGACAGCTCAGGAATACAATTCAGCACAACTATTCAGACTTAGGGTCCTGCCTGACCCTCCAGTGTGAAAGTTCACACACATTCTAGATTAGGCCACATTAGCACCCAGTCCTCTCCATGAGCATTCTAGGAAGCCCCTGTTCATCTCTGTTGGCCCATTTCCTTCCCTCACTCTGTGCTTACCCCCAGCTTCTCCCTCTTTGAGGATGATTCATCTCAGGACAATGTCAGGGCCAAAAAGGATTGCTCACTTGACCTATTGCTTCATATTATAGGCAAGGCACCCTCCTCTCTTCTGACTCAGAGATAAGATGTTTTTTTTGTTGTTTTTTTGTTTTTTTTTCCCCCCAAAGCCTGACTAAGCCCTCTGCCTGTGTTGACAATCCCTACATCCATTCATTTATTTATTTTTAATTGTTTAATTACTTACTGAAAACTATTTATTGAATAGATCCCATTCTAGGCACTGGAGACACAGCATTGAACATGAAACTGGGGTTCCAAGTTCTCATAGAGCTGACATTACAGGTAGGGAGGTAGGAAATAAGCTGTGAGCCAATAAATGAACTAAACAGTTTCAAAATTATAAATGGTCTAAAAAAATCATACAGTAATAAGTGCTCCCAAACTCCTTTTGAGTTTTCCATTTCAATATATTTCATACCAGCCATTCGATGACCTAAGCCCAAAACCTGGGAAACATCCTAGACTCATCTCACTCATCCTTTACTTTTAATTAGCAGTCAGAAAGCCATGTGGATTCTAACTCTCAATGGCTCTCAAATCCACCTGTTCTCTGTCCCATGACACTTAATGCCAACACTCTCACTTGTTGCCCAAATTATTTCAGCATTCCCTGACTGGTCTCCTCTCTCTAGTTTTACCCTCTTCCTTTGTATCATGCCCTTGTTTAATATTGCTCAATAGTTCTCTGTAGTTTCTCCAGTGAGCTTCAACTTCCTTCATCTAGCATGCAAGGTCTCTCATTAACTAGGTCCTGCTGAGCTCTTCAACCTAGTTTTCCTACTGTCACCTCTCTAAAAAGCTTTCACTCAGCCATATTTGTGGGTCTACATGTCAAGGTGCTACAGTACCCTCATGCCTTTGGTATATTGTGCCCTGACTTGAAGTACCCTCTGCTCATTCTTTTCTAACTTCTTTGTTCAAAACTCAGACCAAGTGTCACCTCATTTAGGAAGACTCTTTTCCTTATAGTGATCATGAATTTCTTAGAAGGATTACATTGAGAAGGTACGTGAAACTTTTAGTACAATGATGGCACTCAGCTTATATGTCATTTTCCTGATGGAGGTTCTTGAACTGGAACAGATGTAATTAGCATGTAAATAAAGTCTTCCTATTTGTAATGAAAACATCTCAGAATACAAACCCGGAGGTGGGAGATTTGTCTCCCTCATTGTTTTAATGAAATAGACTCATGCACAGAAAATTTTTCTTTGTCATTTGTGTGTTTATTGCCTGATACTGTTTATTATAATTTGAGCTGCTACACATTATTCTTAATGGCCAGGAAGTGATTCTGATGGATCACAAGATTAGACCACATCCCATGCCTATCACCATCTCAGACAGCACACACAGTAGTAATTCACTGCAGTTCCCAGCCCTGAGGGTTGGCTGTTGCCATTTCCAATTTAAGACTGTTTCTTGGTACATTTGCAGATACTATCTACACCCTGGGTACTGGATGTAGAATCCACCAAACTGCCACTTTCCCTGAAAAAATCTGGGACCACACATCTCCACCAAACCAAGGTTTATCAGGAGGTGGTCTCCTTGGGCTGACCTTTGGCACTATAGTCTTGACCTTCTATGGAGTCTTTAGGCACTCTGTGTGAAAGAAAGAGTGGCTTTCTGAGAATAGATTTCCCTTTGGACACCTGTTCTCTTTATACCTTTCTCTCTCAGCAATGCACACAAAAGCACACCTCCAGCTCTTACTCTCATTACTCTATGATGCTCCCTGACTGCTCTGAGTCTGTGTGTTTCTGAGCATGATAGTCCCTAGAAGGGCTAGGAAAAGATGCAGTATTCTTACTTGCATTCAGCAGAGTCCGGATCTTTTTCTCTTCTTCAGCTTCTTGGAGCAACATTTCTGCCAGTGTCTTGTCCTCTGATTCTATGCACTCGTCAGCTTCTCGAAGGTATTGTATGTAGTCAATCTCCCGTTGGGCACGTTCAACTCTCAGTGCCAAGTTACCCACTGCACTCTTGTACTCACTTGTGTAGGTCTGACATCTTCCCAGCATGACAGATATATTTTTTGAGAACTCTTGGAATTCTTGAATGTATGCCCTTGTTGCTTGGGTACATTTTTCCAGCCCTTGCTTCAGTCAGAAAATAAATTTGCAAATTATTGCTTGTTATTTAAATTACCCAAATAATGTAAATAGCTATCATTTATAGAAAAGGATTAGAAAATTACACATAATCAAATAGGGGAAAAATTGAAATCACCCCTAATTCCTAAATTCAAAGGTACTATTGATACTTCAGTATATCAGTTTTAAAAGTTTTCCCGAGCATTTAGTCATACATATGTAAATATATATTTTTAAAATGTGATTTTACTATATGTTTTGTATCATCTTTTTCATCTGTAGATATATTGTGAACATACTTAGATACCAATTAATGTATATCTATACCATAACTTTAATGAGTGCATTCCATTGAGTTGATATCCTGTTATTTATTCTTAGACTCTTTTTGATGTATATTTACATAGTTTTAAATTTTTTGTCATTCGATCAGTGCTGAGGATAAAAAACATTTGTATTTACATCTTCATCAGATTATTTTAAGGAAAAAAAACTTTGTATTTACATCTTCATCAGATTATTTTAAGACAGATTTCCAGAATATCCATCCCTAGCACTTGGCACAGGGTCAAGCACATAATAATACTCAATAAATATTTGCTGAACAAAAGAATAAATGAATGGGAATGGGATTGCTTGGTCAAAGAGAATGTCGACCTAAAGCTCATTTGCCATAGTTTATCAAAATGCTGTCCACAAATGTAAAAATGTATGCTCCAAACAGCAATATGTAAGGCTGTTTATTTTGAAGGGAGAAAGACAGAAAGACCCAAAATACTTTCCTGAATCCCTACCCTCTTTTTTCCTACCCTTCTGACACTGGCTTCTCAGGCTGGGAATGCTATCACTGTGTTAAGTGTCTGCGTTGGCTAACAGTGACTGCCACCTGCAACTTAGCTTCACCTCAGGTCAGGACTGGGGTGGGAAGATCTTGTCTTTTTCAAATCCACATTCATAACTATAAAAGGATTAGTCTGTACTTTATACCCTTGACAAGTTCTTAAGGTATTGAAAGACAATTTGCAGGGATTTGGCTGGCTTTACTCCCAAGGCAAGTCGGTGCTAAATGCAGAGGGATCCTGGGTGAGCATCATTCTGGCACTTCTAAGGAGGTGAGGCTCAGGAGGGAGCAAGTGAAGAAGCACAAGAGGCTGCTCATCTGGGAACACTTCATCCACTGCCTCCAGGCCTCAGCCTGTTGGCTGGACGCCCTTAGGAAATGTGTTCGGCTTGCTGTGTGGAATTACTTTACCCTGACTGTAACTAGAAGAACACGTAATTTGGACATGAAGATTTTTCAGGAAAATGTAGAAAATAATTATTAGCAATAAGAGTGTCTTTGAAAGAAGATAAATAATTTATCAGTTTAGCTTGGTACAAAAGCAAGTCATTAAGTATGAATAGTCAGTGCCAGGGTGTGGCAAAGGCTAGGGTGGAGGGTTACATTTGTCCCTGGGAGCCTGTCCAGGCCGCCAAAATGTTGGGTTTTGCACATTTTAATGAGGTGGCAGCCTGAATGCTTTCTTTCTGTTTAACTTGGCCAAAATCTGCTCATTTCTAAATCTAAATCCAGTTCAGCAAAAGAAACTAAGACTTCTCAATACATCAATATCATGACTTTTTACAGTGACCTAATGGTTTATCATAGAAGACAAAAGAAAAGCTGAAATTCATTATCAGCCTGAAACACTAAACATGAAGAAAAGTGACCAACATTTTAAGTTTCATATTTTAAAAAATGAACTATGGTGAATAACAACATTTTAGATACATACCATTATGCCAGGCAGTATTTTAGCTATGGATTAAATCTTCAGAATAGCATTACAATATAAATTCTACTATTATCCCCATTTTACAGATGAGACAAACTGCCAAATCAGAGCACACAGTGCAACTGTGCTCAAGGTCTGGGAGTGGTACACTGGACTCTGGAGTTGGGCTCTAAACAGCTAGATTATGAGCATTTTGAAGTGTAACTTTGGCAATGTGTCATTTGCTATCTGGGAAAAATACAACCCAGTAGATAGAGAAACATGGGTAAAATAAGGTATTTCTGGGAGGCCTGTTCCTTGTCCAAGGTGTACAGATGCCACTTACCTCCAAGACTCGAAAGCGCTGGTAGATGTAATGCACCATTGCTGGGTCCTGGGCACACTGCGGCGGGGGCAGAAAAGCTGCAAGGAACAGAACGAGCAATGCAGAAGCTCCTCGAAGGGCCACCATCATCCTGCAAAATACCAAGCAGGGTAATCTCTTACGCTGTGGCTCTCTCAAAGAAGTCTCAAGGGTTCCAGTGGTGGTCTCCTGCTTTCTATCCACTGCTGTGGCAAATCCTCTAAAAACAGCGTTTTGCACAGCAGAGAGCAAAGTCCGCTTGTTATTCCACCCGATGCATGAGCTCAGTTTGCCAGCTAGTGATCAAGTCCAACTGTTGGTAAGTTGGTCCCTGAGGCCTTGCAGACTGGCTTGTGGCAGAGAGCTCCCTGGGTCCAGCATCTGTTGCCTTCACCCTTGACACATGCGGACCCTCCCCAGGCTAGTGGTTGCACGCCGCTTCCAGGCTTAATTGTGTGTGCGTTGGGGTGGGAGGTGAAGATGGCTTCCCCCCTATTCCCTCGCCCTAGCTATTTCCTTTTTACTTTTGCTTTCCTCCTCCCTAGTGAATTCTGCAGTCCAATCACAGGCCTTTCCCAACACAAACCACCCCCAACTTTTCAAAGTTGGAATCTCAGTTTAGTTTCTGGCAGAAATTCCCAGGATCCTTTTCCCAGAAGTCCTATTGGGAGACCCCACCCCTCATCCAGACTCCCTTCACATTCCTGCAGCTCTTAAAGGCACAGCCAGGAAAAATAAACATGGATCTACCACTATCTCTGAACAGCCAGTGCACAGGGCTGTATCACCCCTTGGGCAGAAAGGTACAATGGGCTACAGGCCTGGCCACCCAGGCTGACAGCTGAAACATCTCAGGATGGAGCTGAGAAGAATTTGATTAAGAGGAATAACAACAATCGTTGATACAGTGATGCTTCCAGAGTCAAGCCATCAACAAGTGAAATTCCTTTGTAAGGAAATCCTTGAGTTTTCTCAATCACTAGAGGCAGAATTCCCTTCATGTAGCTGCAGGCCAGAAATATGTAGGACTAAACTCCTGCAGGCCCTGGTCCAATTGAAGATAAATTATAGCCCTAGGACAAGGTAGTAAAATCTTTGAATTTGTCTGTGCAGTCCAGCCTTCTTCTTATCTCAACCTGTCTTTCCGTGGGAAAGGCCAGGACACCTTTCTCAATCACCTGCCAAAATAAGAAAGGTTGGGGCATCTATGGGATGTGAAAAGAACACTCTTCAGGAGTCAGAAGGCCTGTGTTTCCATTTGGTTCTCACAAGAGACACTAATAGATACCTTTATCAAAACACCTCATGTACCCATAAACACCTACTATGTATCCACAAAATTTTTTTAAAAAGAGACACTAATAGACTGAGAATTTTCCACTGGTGTCCTTAAACTTCCTTATCCCCAGTAATATTTCTCCCCACCCTTCTTCCATATGGCCACAGCTCCTAACTATTCCTCCTCACCCTCTTGGTAAAATCCCAAACAGTAGTTCCTCATCCTTAGAAACAATTCCTCATATTTCTGAGAACCATCTTTGCACTATTCCCTAAACCAGTTGAACTTCAGCTGACCCTGCCTCCTAAATCCTTATTAAAAAATCTACCTGGCTCATGCTCCTTCTCCAAGTGAGAATATTCTCTTTGAAATTACTCATGGCACAGCATTTTTGAATAAAGTCTTAGAGTAAAGGTGCTCTAGTTGATTTACTTCCACAAATGCCTCAAGTCCTAACTTTGAGACTGTGAACTAAGATGGATAAGGTCCAGTGGAGGAAAACTCTGGTTGTATCATAATTAACTTTTGGGTGGTAGTGGTGTGGGTAATTCTTTCCTGGGTCTTCTAGAGCATGCTTACATTACTTTCTCAATGAAATACACATGCCATACTTATGATGTCTAAAGAATTACAGGAGAGTCTGTGAGGGGGAAATCCAGTGGGAAGCCTCAGTTGCAGCAGAAGTCCTTGGGGTGCTTTCAGGGCTGCTGTTGCTCTTCTCTCTGTGGAGTGGGCTCCAAAGAGCTTGGCTCAGGCCTGGCAGGCACCATCTCTGCCCACCAGTGATTCAGGCCCAGTACCACCTTCTCTGCGGTCACCACCTTCTTCAGAGGGACACTCGTGTCCTCTCAGTTCTGACTGCCCACACCTGGTCTTAATTGGAGAGCTTCATTTGCTCTTTGTAATCCCGAACAGGGACCGCAGATCTCACAGCTGGAACCCATAACCCATTAGGATTGATGACCCATGGTTCAGAACCAGAGTGGAAACTCTCATATTCTTGTGACCAGAGGTTTCATAAAGAAAAACCAAACTCACATTGGAGACAGACCCAGCTTTGACTTGTGGTGGCCTACTGAAGCCATCTTTATTAGAACAGTCCCTCCTCAATGGGTGCCGGGTGGGTAAGAGTGAGAAAGATGGCCTGCTGCACCTAAACCTGCGGTTGGATGAAATCAGTTAGCTCCACTATCTTCATTACACTCAACCTCCGGCCTTGACCATTGCTTTCTCTAACCAGGACAGTGGACAAGCACAGTGACTTCTCTTTTCTCCTCTGCAAGTGTCTGATCTGTCTGCTTTTCTACCCCAGTATCCTGAGAGGGGAAATAAGCTCCTTAATATCCACCACTATTTCCTCTGTGTGGCTGGATCCAGGTGATTGGTCCTTAATCTATAAGCCAGGCCTGAGCTGCCTGTTTTCTCTACATGAGAAAGAGCTGGGTATATCAATGCTCTCAGCCCAGTCAGCCCCCTGAAGCTGATCACATCCAGATCTCCAGTTCCTTTTGGAAATTGTTGCTGTCTTCATCCCTCTTGGCTCCATTTGCTGCTGTGCCTCCACATTAACTGACCTTCTGATATCTAGAGCCTTCTCTGCTTCCAGTACTCCCTCACTTTCCTGAGAGATGCTAGTCAACTCTAGCAAAGTCTGGAGGAGACTTTGCCTTTTTGAGGTTGCAAAACCCAACTCAAAAGAATTCCTTCTGGGATATTAGAATTCATCATTTAGATATGAACAGGATGCCTCCTTTTTTTCTTTTTTTTTTTCCTCTTTGCCTCTACTTTTCCCTTTATCTTTTATTTGTCATGCCTCCCCTGCTCCCCCCTTCCTGATAGCTGTTTGCTTTAAGTCATCTTCAAATATTCCAACCTTTTACCAAGTTAACGGCATTGTTTCCTGCATGAGTGATTGGAACAGCCTCTAATTCCCTATCTTCATCTCTTTAGATAAAGTGTTGGCTGATTTTATGCCAAAATGAAAGCTTTTTACAATATAAACTCGACCAACCTTTCTTCCTTCAACTATTGCAACAGCCACATCTAATTGTCCCCAAACTACCCATGAAATTTAACATGTGGTATCTTTCCTTATGCAGTTTCCTCAGTCTAAAAGGTCTCTCCCTTTTGTAACTAGTGAATTCTTCAAGTCCTCCTGCCACTTTTTGACCCCATTCCAGGCAGAATAATACCCGTAACATGTTGAAGCCTGAATCCTGGAAATTTGAGGGGAAGGCTAAGCTGGGCATTGATGCTCGATGAGAGCTGTGGGCTTGCTGCCTCTGGGACAGACAGCAGTGTGGAAGAGGAAAGAGAAGAAACGTTGAACTGTTAGGGGCTGAAGTATGTTGCCTCCAAATTCATATGGTAGAGCCCTAACCCCCATGACTTCAAAATGTAATTATATTTGGAGTTAGGGTCTTCAAAAAGGTGTTTTAGTTAAAATGATACAATTAGGGTGGACTTTAATCCAATCTGACTGGTGCCCTTATACAAAGAGGAAATTTGGACCAGGGATGTAGGTGCACAGAGAAAAGCCCATATGAGGACACAGCAAGAATGTGGCCATCTGCTAGCCAAGGAGAGAGGCCACATAAGAAACGAAACCTGCCCACACCTTGATCTGGGACTTCTGGATTTCAGAACCATGAGAAAATAAAATTCTGTTGTTTAAGCTTCTTGTTATGGCGGCCCAAGCATACTGATACATATTATATCCTAGTGTGTTCTAGGTACTGGACTATGCACTGGGAATACAACAATGGACACAATAGACATATTTCTTGCACTTTTAGAAGATGTAGTCTAGGCTGGGCACAGTGGCTCATGCCTGTAATCCCAGCACTTTGGGAGGCCGAGGCAGGTGGATCAGGAGGTCAAGAGATCGAGACCATTCTGGCCAACATGGTGAAACCCCGTCTCTACTAAAAATACAAAAATTAGCTGGGCGTGGTGGCACGCACCTATAGTCCCAGCTACTTGGGAGGGTGAGGCAGGAGAATGGCTTGAACCTGGGAGGTGGAGATTGCCCTGAGCTAAGATTGTGCCACTGCATTCCAGCCTGGCAATAGAGCGAGACTCTGTCTAAAAAA